>NW_012115744.1:3671230-3672340 GCF_000951035.1 Colobus angolensis palliatus | reverse complement strand
TAAAATGTGGATATTAATATGGCCATATGGAATGTGGGGCCCTGGGTGTTTGCTGAAGAGAGTGGGTAACTTGCCCATGTCCCTTGCCTGGAGCACAATAGAGCAAGGATTCAAACCCATGGGGACCTCACTCTTAACACTGTTGTCATGACTCAGTGGAGTGTAAAGAGGAATTGTATTTTGAAGGCTTCCTTTCAATCACTGCTTCCTATCTTGCTTATCCACCCTCCCTTTTGCACCTCTGGCAACGTTTGGGGGTATTCTATCCGCTTTCCAGTCACTTTCAGCTATTCAAATGTTGATCTCAAACTCAATGAAATCTTTCCTCTGTCTCCATGCAGATGACTGGTGGCTTGAAGAATGGTGAGGGGTCAGGGTAAAGGGGAAGGACTGTGGCTCCATGCTTGCCTAGGGACCTTGGACTTGGGGGCACAGGGGCAGGCTGCGCTTCTGAAACCCCTCCTCCCCACCTATGTTCTAGATCCAGCTCTTCCAAGAAGGATGGAAGAGGGCAAACATCACTTCTTCAAATACCTGGGTGTGTGGAGATCCTTTCTCTCTCTGCCGTCACTGCATCTCTGGGCATACGCCTGGCAGTTGATTCTCTGTGTGCAGCAGGAGTCCCAGCGCTATATGTCTCTGCATCCTTCTGGCCCGATCCTGTTGCCCAGTGCAGTGCCCTTGGTCAGTAGGGCCTCAGTGAACCGAGATGGGAGGGAGCAAGTGTCTTTCAGCCCATGCCTCCCACTCCCACCCCTGGTCCTCTCTCATTCTTCTTCCCCCAGGACCGGAAGGGGTGGCCTCCCCTCCTTCCTTTGTGTCAAATCCTTCTCTGACCAGAGCAGAAACCCTGAGAGATTTGGAAAAGGAGAAAGGACCATATCTCCAGCTGAAAGGAGTCAGGAAGTCCTCTCTCTGCACCAAGCCTCTTTCTCCTGACAGGGGTCTCCCAGCTCAGCCTAGAGACGAAGGCTGCCAGGCTGCAGGGGTCATGGGAAATTCAATGCCACAATTTAGTATTTGCAATTTGTGGCCCCCTTTCAAATGTAGTCTGTGAAGATCTCTGTATAATTGTCAATGAAATCCCTCGAGCTAGTGAGACTTAGCACA
>NW_012115744.1:3657271-3663340 GCF_000951035.1 Colobus angolensis palliatus | reverse complement strand
TAACGCCATGATCTGAAACCTGAGCAAAGAAAATCTCCCCAAATCTACATACTTGTCTGTGGGTGGTGAGACAAGGGAGAAATCTTTTCTTTCTTCCTTCTCTTTGGGTATCCCAAATGGTCTATCATAAGCATGTTTATTTTTAAATTGGGGAAAAACAGCAACTTACTGAAAATGAATGCAAGAAAAAGCCCCCGAGGCATTTATAGGGAGTTTCATTTTATCACCACAATTTGCGTTCCAGAGAAAAGCATCACTTCCTTATTTGGGAACTCTAGCTCAGTGCCTGGAAAATGATGAGTGCTGGGAGGTGCTCTGCCTTTCCTCCCCTCCAGCCCCAGTCCCACTTTCTCACTCTGCACCACCTCATGCACCTGGCTGGCTTCTGGGTGCAGCAGCTGCAAATTCAAAAGGCAGAGAGAAGTTCATTTCCAAGAGAATTTTGGACAATTGTGTTTGCATCCCTAGAAGGAACCAGCTGGGAGTGGCCAGGGGACCAAGCTATCGGGATAGTCCTAGGTTTAAGGAGGAACACCTCTGCCTGTGGCTTCCCCGACTCCATTGCCCATTCGGCCTCACAGGGTCTCACTCTGGGGTCAAACCACCATGTCTCCAAAGTCTGGAGGAGCTCAGCGGGAGAAGCATGAGACCATCAGCCAGGGGCCAGCCCATGTCACAGACCTGACTTTGGGGTCACCCTTTTCCTCCTATGCTTCAGAGGAGCATTATATCTTCTCTAGATATGGGAGGAGACTCCAATTAGTCTAAATGCTGAGGAACAGAGATAGTCAGAAACAGTGCCAAGGCCTCCCCCTCAGAAGAGCCTCAGGGCTCAGCTTGGCTCAAAGCTGCACTATGTATGTGTAATATGTATGTAGATTTCTGAATGCATATCTGTATTATGGATGTACATATGTATATGCTCACATTTACATACATGCACACACATTAAATATATACATCATGTATATCATGCACACTCATTTGTGTATGCTCAGACATTCTAGAATTATGCCTGGTACAATCAGAGGGTGTAAGCTCAGAGAGGATGGACTGGAAATATGAGTACGAGAGAGGGGAAGTTCTGTCTCTCACCTGATATCCATTCAGTAACATTTGAATTTTTGTGTACATGCTCTTTTCACAACAAAATAAAAACGACTTATACTTAGTCTCAGCGCTGAATGGAAAAGTGAACGAGAGGGGTGGCCGTGGCAGTCCTATGGAGCATGCGCGCTTCACTCTCTTTCAGCGTCACTCAGGGGACAAGGCTGTGTCCATATTCACAGAGGCTTGGGCAGCAATACGTTCATAGAAAGCTCTGATTAATGACTCAGGCTTTGCCCCAAAGGACTCATGAGCATTCCAAACACAAACGTAAACACTCGCTGGTCTACTGTATGCTGGAAAACGCAGCCACTCTAAGCAGGGCCTTGCAGGCTCAAGATACTGCAGTGAGCCTGTGGAGCTCAGCCTAATGGCTAAATGAGATGAAGCAGCTGCTTTTGATTGTGGGAAATTCCCCAAGCCCAACTGCAACCATAGTGAATGGAGTTATTTTTGAAGTTCAAGCTGCGCTGGATCTTTTCAAACAGCCAAGAGCATGTTCCTGGCAGCCCTGTTTTCTTCCATGGCCCTTCACTCCCTGTTTCCTTCAGAAATTGAGCACTGAATGTTAATCCTTGTGGATCTCTTCTTAGCCACTTCCTGACCTCATCTGTGGAGGCAGGGGAGGGAGGGGAAAGACGTTTTTAAAAACTCAAAGTTTGAGAGAAAGATCTAAAAGGGTCTGAGTCTAATGAATTCCCAACACTGAAAAGAGTTAGCATAACATTCCTTCCATGTTAATATTTGGCAGCCTGCGCAGTGTTTGGACTGGAAGATAAAGTAGGGGATAGACAGAGAGGGAGGGAAGGAGAGAGAGAGAAAGGTTGGTGGCGGAAGGGTGGGAAAGAAGGGGTGATAGAGGAAGGGGGAGGAGGGAGAAAGAAAAATGGAAAGAGAGAAAGCTGGAGAGACAGAGGAAGGGAGAGAGAGAAGCCTACCCATGATCGAATTCTTCCGGTACACCAAGGCAAGAGACTCTGGGGTACAGAAAGCCCTCTGTCCTTGTGATAACGAAGGGAGTCTAATTGAGCTAACACAAGCCGCCTGTGGAGGGTTGAACTAAAAGAGCTCCCTGTAACACATGCCCACGGGGGCTTCAGGAGCTGTAAACATTCACCCCTAGAGGCTGCTGTGGGGTTGGAGCCCCACGACCTGTCCATCTGTATGCTCCCCTAGAGGTTTGAGCAGTGGGACACTGAAGAAGCAAGCCATACCCTCATCACACGCCCTGCGAGGGGGACAGGGAACCTTTCCCTGAAAATTCTTGATTTTCCCCCAACATACTGAGCCAGTAGGAAATAAATCTGTCTTTTCCTGGAGGGATTTAAGAAGCTCTGGCCCCAACCTGTAGGACCCTCTTTCAAGTCCTGCTTCTTGCCAGCCCTGGGCCTTGTTTGGGTGGGCTGCATAGAGGCCTGAGACAAGTTCTCCTACCATTACTGTCTGGACCCACACCCTGCCTGGCTCCACTGTCCCCAAGGCTCTGTGGAGCGGCCACCAGTGGCCTGTCCCACAGCCATCGCTTCCTTCCTTCCTAAGATAACCCAGTTTTGTTCAGGAACTTGTGACTCTGTGGCTTGGGGTTTGGGGCTCACTCAGCCCCTTGTGTGCTAGATTGAACAATAAGACAGAGATAAGTCTGCTGTAGTGGCCTCTGGGGATATTTTCCTCACCTTGACTGTGTGATCAGGGACAGCACATATCTTCTATGGCCCCTGGCCATTGTTGTGAGGGTGGGAAGGCCAGAACTGCTACAGGCTTCTCTATCACCATGAGAGGCCAGCCCAAGATACTCAACCAGAACCACAGGAAGGACACCAGGCCCTGGAGCCGCTGTCCTCCTGGGCTCCTGTGTGATTCTCCCCATGCAGGAAGCAAGGCGTCTGATGTCCTCCTGCGTGCAGGTGAGTCTGTAAATCACTGTGCAGGTGAATCTGCGGGTCAATGCAAGTCAGTGGGAGCCCAGGAGGTGGACATGGACATCAGCCTGGGGCAGGAGAAGGGAAGCCGCAGTCAAATGTCAACAGGAGGGGCCGGGCGTGGTGGCTCACACCTGTAATCACAGCACTTTGGGCTCACACCTGTAATCACAAGGTGGGTGGATCACTTGAGGTCAGGAGTTCCAGACCAGCCTGGTCAACACGGTGAAACCCTGGCTATACTAAAAATACAAAAACTGTCTGGATGTGGTGGTACATGCCTGTAGTCCCAGCTACTCGTGAGGCTGAGGCAGGAGAATTGCTTGAACCCAGGAGGTAGAGGTTGCAGTGAGCAGGAGGTCATGCCACTGCCCTCCAGCCTGGGTGGCAACAGAGGGAGACTCTGTCTCAAAAAAAAAAAAAAAAAAAAAAAGTCTACGGGAGACTAGAAGTTAGCTCAACACAGTGGAGTGGGAGAAAGCACATCCCAAGCTGGGAAAGGACGTGCCAGCAGGTAAGGACATGGGGGAGAGACGGGACTGTGCAGTGTTGTCAGGGCTGAAGCCAAGAGTGGGAGCATGGAGACAGGAGGGCCTGGAAGTAGATGGGGTCCATGAGGAGGGTTCTTAGCATCCTTATCCCCCAACTTGGCCATGGGAGACCAGAAAAGTTGGTCAATTATCCAAAAGCAGGCATAGTTAAGTCTTTAAAAGATGTTTACTTTAGGCTTTATTATTTGCTTTTGTGTATAAAGACAGACACGTGCTCAGGAAAAGCATTATCCACCTGCCGATCTGGCTGAGATGATGCCTTCACATGGATGGAATACCCACAAGATAATCCCGGAGACGTCTGCAGCTGGAATTATTGTAGCTTGGTGTGCCCCAATATCTCCAGCTTTGTAAACAACCTGAGATCTTTATCAGCTGCTTCAGATGAACTTTGAGAGGTACAGAAAATTTCTCATTCAACAGAAATTTATTGTACATAGCTTGTATGCTAGGCTTTGGGGATACAAATGAATAAGACTCAGACTTTTTCTTCCAGTGGTTTACTGTCTTTGTCCCTTCAGGCTGTTGTAACAAAATACCATAGCCTGGGTGGCTTATAGACAACAGAAATGTATTGCTCACGGTCCTGGAGGCTGGAAGTCCAAGATCAAGGTACCAGCAGATTTGGTAACTGGTGAGGGCATGCTTTCTGGTTCATAGATGGTACTTTCTTGCTGCATCCTCAGTGGTGGAAGGGCCAAGGGAGCTCTTTGTGGTCTCTTTTCTAAGGGCACTAATCCCATTCATGAGGCTCCATCCTCAAGACCTAATCACCTCCCAGAAGCCCCACCTCTTAATATCCCTACTTTAGGAGTTAGGGTTTCAACATGAATTTGGGAGCTGGGAAGGCACAAACATTCAGATGATTGTGAAACAGGAACAGTTCCCTTTTCCCCCTCACAGGGCATGTGACGGAGGAGTGGCTTGCTTCTTCAGTGTCCCGCTGCTCAAACCTCTAGGGAAGCATACAGACAGGCAGGCTATGGGGCTCCAACCCAACGGCAGTGTCCAGGGGTGAATGTTTACAGCTGAAGCCCCAGTGGGCGTATGTCACAGAGTGTTCTTGTAGTTTAGCCATCCACAGGCGACTTGTGTTAGCTCAATTAGACCCTTGCCTTATTGCAAGGACAGAGAGCTTTCTGTATCCTGGGTTCTTGCCTTGGTGTACTGGAAGATTCGGGTCACACGTAGGCTTGGAGAATGAATGCAAGGTTTTCTTGAGTGAAAGTAGCTTTCAACGGATGGGGGAGCCAGAAAGTGGATTGGTTTTCCTCTGAAGTGCCTGGGCTATCCACTGACCGCCTCAGCCAAACTCCACATTGTTCTGCCGGTCCGTGGCCTGCCAGTACGGCAGTGCCTGTCAGTGAGTTCCTCTGGACGTCCAGCCGCCTGTGTGTTCCTCTGCAGATGTATTCCTCTTGACGTCCAGCTGCTGTTGTGTCTGCCTGCTAGGGTCTCCGGATTTTTGCAGGCACAGGATGGGGGCATGGCAGGTCAGGGTGGTCTTGGGAAATGCAACATTTGGGCAGGAAAACAAAAAATGCCTGTCCTCACCTAGGTCCATGGGCACAGGCCTGAGAGTAGAGCCCTGGCCAGGGACCATGCCCTCTTCTACCCAGCACTTCCTTTCCGTATCATTTAAAGGGACCACACCCTTCCCTTCCCAGCACTTCCCTTCCCCACTTCCATATCAATAGCAAGTACCATTTTGTGATGCCAACAGGCACATGGAATCCCCCTTTCCAGAGTTTTCCTGCCGCAATGAGTAAAGATACATAGGCATTTTTCAGTTTGTTCAGGCTGCTGTAACAAAATACCTTAGACTGGGTAATATATAAACAATAGAAATGTTATTTCTTAAAATTTGGGAGGCTGGAAACTCCAAGATCAAGACACCAGCAGATTCGGCATCTGATGAGGGCCCATTCTCTGCTTCAAAGGTGGAGCCTTCTTGTTGTGACCTTGCATGGCAGAACGGGCAGGTGGCTCTCTGGAGCCTCTTTTTTAAGGGCACTAATCCCACTCACGAGAGCACAGGAACAGAGCCCTCCCAACCTTATTACCTTCCAAAGGCCCCACTTCCTTTTACTAGGACTTTGCAATTAGGTGTCAGCATATGAACTGGGGAGGGGACAAATATTAGGCCCAGCAGGTATGTAATAATACTAGCTGCCATTTATTGAATAATTCATATCCTCTGTACTAGGTGAAACACTCTCCGTAAATTACAGCTAATCTTCACTACAATTCTTCCACTATCCCTGTGGCAGGCTGTGTCTCCCAAAGAGGGCTGCCATGATATATGTATTCCATTCACGTGCTCTCACACAGCGTTGTCCTCCCACAGAGGACCTCCCTTGCATCTAGAAAGCAGTCATGACCACTCTGACCAGTAGGAAATATTGTTCAATCAAGTTTAGCCTAAAGCTGCTACTTACATATTTTAAGTTTGGCCTGAAGGTTTCTCTGTACATTATGTGAACTAGAGCCTA
>NW_012115744.1:3653720-3655971 GCF_000951035.1 Colobus angolensis palliatus | reverse complement strand
GCAAGCTCCGCCTCCCGGGTTCATGCCATTCTCCTGCCTCAGCCTCCCGAGTGGCTGGGACTACAGGTGCCCACCACCATGCCTGGCTAAGTTTTTATATGTATAGTAGAGACAGAGTTTCACCGTGTTAGGCAGGATGGTCTCGATCTCCTGACCTCATGATCCGCCCACCTCTGCCTCCCAAAGTGCTGGGATTACAGGCGTGAGCCACTGTGTCTGGTCTATTGAAGCTATTTTAAACATTAAATTGATTTCACTCACCTATAAGTCTTTTAAGGTAAGCGGGTGAATTCATGAGTTCCCGAATGGGAAGTGGGGAGACTTGATTTCTCTCTGGCCAGGCTGGTGCTATCAGAAAGTGTGCCTTTCTACTGCGCGGGCGCTGCACTGCTCAGCCGACGTGTCCTTTCTCCTGTGTTCCCTCGTTTGCTAATCAGACCAGTGTTGGCAAGATGGGAACAGAGGTAATGGACCAGCCTGCCTTCTGGTTGTCCATGGCCTAGGGGTGCGTTTGGGCTGGTGGGGTCAGCGTGGACGTCTAGGGTCCTTGAATGCAATCATGGAGCCATGGGCCAAGTCGGGCAGCACAGACAAGAGGGCCCAGAGCTTCTCAAAGGCAGAGATCTGGGCCAAAGGAGGACTGGCAGGAGCTAGGCAGCACAGGAGAAAGCTGGTTTTATGCTGAGCGGTGGCGCCCAGCATGGAATTGTGGAAGGAGAGGTGCTCCACCTGCCTGTACCAGGAGCGACAGGCATGCTGCTGCACGAGCCGTCCAGGTTTGAGGGCTCTGTCCTGCCCACAATGGCCAGTCCACCTACCTGGAAAGCACTGCTGCTGCTTGGGGCCAACCATTCGACTACTCAGCATATTCTCTGTCCTCTGCTTTGTCTGCTGAAAAGGCCAGGGCTCTTTCCTGGGCCCTTCAGTTCCGCAAGCTTGGGGCCCAGCTCTTTGGTGCAACCACGTGTACTCCTGAAGATGGACGTTTTACAGATGGCTCCAAATTGCTCTGTTTTCCCACTGTCCCAAGCATCTGCAACAGCTGGCACCAGGCTTGGGTACATTTTTGTTTTAGGGGTTGCACACAAGCAGAGATCCATCAAGATTTTCCCCAACTAGTCACTACTAGTAGCAGTTACTCCTATTAGTCTTTACTGAGCCAGAGCTTCGGAAAAGCTACCAGTTAAAATTCTGTCCTGGCCCGGTACAGTGGCTCAAGCCTGTAAACCCAGCACTTTGGAAGGCCGAGGCAGGTGGATCACGAGGTCAAGAGATCAAGACCATCCTGCCAACATGGTAAAACCCCATCTCTACTAAAAATATAAAAATTAGCTGGGAGTGGTGGTGGGCACCTGTAATCCCAGCTACTCGGGAGGCTGAGGCAGGAGAATAGCTTTAACCCAGGAGGCAGAGGTTGCAGTGAGCTGAGATTTCGCCACTGCACTGCAGCCTGGTGACAAACAGAGCGTGACTCCATCTCAAAAAAAATTCTGTCCTTCTGTGGAAGGCGGAAGTGCCAGCACTCACTCCCTCTGCTGCGGCGATCTCATTGTCCAGCACTGCCGGGCACTGAGTGGGGCATGTATCCTTGTGTCACTGTAGAACCAGTTCAACCTGGTTCCATTTTGTCAGTAACAAAATGAAACAAAAAGATGAGCTGTTTTTCATTTGCAAAGGACCCCAGGGTTGCAAGTCACATAACTTGAGAATGCCCAGATAAACCAAGCATGCCTGATTGGTGATGCCAGAGCCAGCCAGAATGAAAAAGACAATCATGTACAGAACCTCATGCGGTCCATTGAGGAACAGGGTCCAATTAAGAAGCGACGATGCCCTGTTTTGTTGCCTAAAAAAGGCAAACTGAAAACCTAAAAAAGGCAAACTGAAAAGCCAAGAATCTAGCACCACCTCTGTGCATGACCCAGTCCAGTCACGCCTGTTGCAGTTTCCTATCTCCCTCATAGTTGCTCTCTGCCTATAAAACCTGCCCCCAGACCCCAGCTTGGGGAGATGAATTTCAGTGCTGCCTCCTGTCTCCTTGCCAGTCAACCTTGCAATAAAGCTTTTCCTTTTCACAAAAGCTGGTGCTATAATATTGGCTTCTATGTGTAACTAGTGTGAGCCCATTGCTCAGTGACACTGGCTTTCTAGAAAACCCAGAGAGAATCCTAACCTTTGCAAACAAGAAAGAAAGAGGGAGGGAGGGAGAAAGGGAGGGAGGAGGAGGGAAGGAAGGAAGGAAGGAAGGAAG
>NW_012115744.1:3633745-3653215 GCF_000951035.1 Colobus angolensis palliatus | reverse complement strand
ACCCGGGAGGTGGGGCTTGCAGTGAGCCGAGATTGTGCCACTGCACTCCAGCCTGGGCGACAGAGCGAGACTCCGTCTCAAAAAAAACCAAAAAAACCCAACAATAAATGCACAAGGAGCTGGTGTCAGGAAGAGGAAAAGGTCTGATCTGCTGTCTTCAGGAAAAAACAAAAACAAAAAACCTCCACCTCTTTAAAGTATTTTTCCAGATTTTTCATGTTTGTCCTAGTACTCTTCCATGTGAGAAAAAAATACATTAAAACATAATCTGAAAAATGGGAGCATGTGAGAAATGTATTTGATAGCAAGATATTCACCACAGTATTATGCACAATAGTTAGAAATAAGAAATCAGCAATGCCCACCAAGAGACAAACGTGCTTACAGCTCCCGTGGAGGAGGATCCTGACTCCTTTAAGAAGGAGCAAGATTCAAACGTCAATTTTATGTTAAACCCAACTATGTTGCAGGAATTAAAACTAGATATTCTCTGCTCTTTAATCTCCATGTGCTAGGAATATGAGTAGTTGCTATAATTTCTGCATTTGCCCCATTTCCCATTATTAATATTATTTTTTGAGATGGAGTCTTGCTCTGTCACCAGGGTGGAGTGCAGTGGCGCGATCTCGGCTCACTGCAACCTCTGCCTCCTGGGTTCAAGTGATTCTCCTGCCTTAGCCTGCCGAGTAGCTGGGACTACAGGAGTGCACTACCACGCCCAGCTAATTTTTGTATTTTTAGTAGAGACAGGATTTCGCCATGTTGGCCAGGAAGGTCTTGATCTCCTGACCTTGTGATCCACCTGCCTTGGCCTCCCGAAGTGCTGGGGTTACAGGTGTGAGCCACTGTGCCCAGCCTCTATTTTTATTAAAAACAATCTCTGCCAGGCAAGGTGGCTCAAACCTGTAATCCCAGCACTTTGGGAGGCCAAGGCGGGCAGATCACTTCAGGTTGGGAGTTTGAGACCAGCCTGGCCAACATGGCGAAACCCCGTCTCTACTAAAAATACAAAGATTAGCCAGCTGTGATGGCACACGCCTGTAATCCTGGCTACTCAGGAGACTGAGGCAGGAGAATCACTTGAACCCGGGAAGTGGAGGTTACAGTGAGCCGAGATCATGTCACTGCACTCCAGCCTGGGCAACAGAGCAAGACTCCGTCTCAAAAAAAGTAAAAAAAATAAACAAACAAACAAAAAATCTCTGAGACACGGTGACAGAGAGGTTTCCATGGAGCCCTGAGGATGGGCTAAGGAGCAGATTGTGCTATCGGCTAACTTGCTGTTTTGGGATCCCCCAGTCCAGTGCTCTGGCTCACAGGAGTGGTCCCCCTCCCCAGGCCCCAAATCTGTGTCTTTCATGGGCTCACCATTCCAATCTCTCCCTTGCTCTTTCCATCTAACCACTTAGGCCGTTTTCGTCTCAAGGAAAAGCAATTGCCCTTTAACTACGAGCTTGTAATTCTTCAGCATACCCACCAGACGCTAACCTGATATCTAGACAATCTGCCTTTTCAAGGATGAACCTTCAGGCCTCTGTGTAAATGCTCAGCCTCCTCTGCAGACTGACCCTGCCACCTGGGCTCGGCTGTGTGCCTGTGTTGATTTGGCTTGTCCTTTTGGCCTATTACCCTCCGCCAGGAATTGTTCCTGACGGTGACATTGTAAACCACCAGTATATTATAGAGCTGGAGAAACATAGCGCCTAGTGCAGGACTGGCAACCTTCCTCCTGCCGAGCAATCACTTTGAATGTTTTGGAACTGGAAGAGGGCTGGTGTGAGGCAGGCGGCAATAGCTGTGTGTCCCCGGGGCAGAGGGGAGCGGTAGTGGGGGCACCCATAGAGACGATGGGCTGTGAATGCTTCCAGATTCCTCCTTAGAACTGCAGAATGGAAAGTGGTACATGCCACTCACTAGAAATGGCTTATGTCCAGGACAGCCAAGACTCCAGAAGATGGTGCAGGCTGTGACCAGGGAAGGAACTGACCTGGCAGGGAGAGGAGCTGCTTAAGGAAATTGAGCCTGCCATGAGATTCACCTCCATAAACAATCCCCAGCTAGGAGATCATAACCCTGCTTTCCAAACAGAGCTGCTGTTTTCTACTGTTGCATAATTACACAGATCGCCCAACTGTTTGGGAGAGACCACACATTACTTTTCCAGTTGTGTAAATAGAAACGAGCCAGCAGCAACTAACAGAGCTCCTGGGGGTAGAAATGAGAAGAGGAGGGATGGTGAGGGATGAGCCTGCTCCCAGCAGGGCAGTGGGGAGCCCCTGGCAGCCTGCTCTGCACTCTGAAATCAGTGATGGGGCTGAAAGTTTTCTCCCTCTCCTCTCTTTCCAAGCTCGAGGCTTTGTAAGAACTGTATCGGTTTTGGAAATGGTAACACTTTTTCTCTGTCCCCAAAACTTGCAGATGAACAAGGAAGGCAGAGCCCTCAGCCTTCTTGAAGTTTCAGACAGGGCAACTGATGCCTGGCTCCCTCCGCCCCAGCCCCGTGGGCCTTCACATATTCCAAGCCATTCTGTAAAACCCTTCTGCTGAATGAGCGCCTCACTCATAGGCTTTCCTGGAATGTATTCAAGCTCTCTCTGCACAGACGGGCTGTGGAAGCTCTGCTCATACACAGAAGCTGATGAAGCCAGCGTTTGGCCTCCACCACACCCACATCAGGGCTGAGACACCAAGAAGGGATTTATTCCCATTCTTGCTCTTTGCCATCATCAAAACAACTGTGGTGTAGTTAATGATAACGCTTTTATGTGGGGCAAGTTAGGAAATGTGTGGAAGGAAGGTAGCTGGGGATGCAGTGGCTTATCGTTCAGGGTCAGTCTCCAGCATCATACCCCAGTTCTGCCACCGTCCACTCTGGGGCCTTATTTTTTTGAGACGGAGTCTTGCTCTGTTGTCAGGCTGGAGTGCAGTGGCGCAATCTCAGCTCGCTGCAACCTCCACCTCCCGGGTTCAAGTGATTCACCTGCCTCAGCCTCCCGAGTAGCTGGGACTACAAGCGCCTGCCACCTCGCCCGGTGAGGTTCTTGGTCTTGGCGCTTCTGTTTCTCCATTGACAATGTGGGGTCACAGTGAGAGGCCCTTCCTTCTCCATGGGGTGGTTATGTGGACTGGAGCAGCTGATGCACATAAGCAGTTGCCATGCTATAATTGTTCCATGTGGCTGAGCACCATGGCTCACACCTGTAATCCTAACACTTCGGGAGGCTGAGGTGGGTGGATCATTTGAGGCCAGGAGTTTGAGACCAGCCTGGCCAACATGGCGAGATCCCATCTCTACTAAAAATACGAAAATTAGCCAGGTGTGGTGGTGCATGCCTGTAATCTCAGCTACTCAGGAGGCTGAGGCAGGAGAATCACTTGAACCCGGGAGACGGAGGTTGCAGTGAGCCAAGATCACAACGCTGCAATCCAGCCTGGGTAACAGAGCAAGACTGTGTTCAAAATAATAATAACTATTATAATTGTTCCATGTGTTAATAATAATTAGTAATCACTTCTCTGGGAAGTATGTAGGGGTAGGGTCAGATTTTGGTGAGATAAATCCTATATTGAGTCTCGTAGATAATGGGCACATGAGGGGGTCCTGGCGTGGTGGCTCACACCTGGAATCCCAGCACTTTGGGAGGCTGAGGTGGGTCATTTGAGGTCAGGAGTTCGAGACCAGCCTGGCCAACACGGTGAAACCCCATCTCTACTGGAAAAAACCTACAAAAGTTAGCCAGGCATGGTGGTGGCTGCCTGTAATCCCAGCCACTCGGGAGGCTGAGGCAGGAGAATCGCTTGAACCAGTGGACTGTCAAGAGACGTAGGCTGCAGTGAGCAGAGATCATGCCACTGCACTCCAGCCTGGGCGAGAGAGTGAGACTCTGTCTCAAAAAAAAAAGGTTATTGGGCACATAACAATTATTTCTCACTACAGAGTGCTTTGTCCCTATGAAAACAAGGGTTGTGAAGTGCCCTGTATGGAGTCTGGATGTGAAAAGTGACTTATAAATATTCATTTACTCTGCCTTCAAGAGAAGGGAGCTGAGGAACCTATTTTACTTCATAGATAAAATTTGTTGGAAAAAAAATCTAAAAACAAATTTTCAATTTCTGAATGTTACAAATTTCAGTAACATTATAAATGGACCTTTTTACTTTCACCTATCGATTTTCTGACTATAATTAAGTTATTTACCATTTGCATTTATGGGGGCCTGCAAAACTCTTATGATTATATGATTGTTTAATGTCTAGATCTTAACATTCTACAGATGAAATTACCTGGAGCAAAAACCCTTACCTGAACTCTAGTAGAAGGTGCTCTTCGGCTTGATGACATTCCTGTCTCAGTACAGCACCCACACTA
Organism: Colobus angolensis palliatus; assembly: GCF_000951035.1. Taxonomy (NCBI): domain Eukaryota; kingdom Metazoa; phylum Chordata; class Mammalia; order Primates; family Cercopithecidae; genus Colobus; species Colobus angolensis. The sequence goes on along the minus strand of NW_012115744.1, from coordinate 3,648,846 downwards.
CCAGATCTGCAGTGGAGGGAGTCAGCGAGGAGCTGACCAGCCCAGGGCTGACCTGCTCACACCGGGCAATTGCACGCACCTCTGCGTTTAGACTGCTCACCATCACAGGGCCGCTTCTGACCACTCAGGGAGAGCGAGGCGGGGACAAACCATTGCCCTGCCTGAGACCAGATTCGGTCTTTGCTCCCTGGATGCAATTGTTCTGAGGGCCACATTCCTCTGCTCACTCGTTTGATTGAGCAAGGAAAGACACTTACACTCAGGACGGATCATCTGAGGATGCTGGAAAGGTTAAGGACCTTCCTGCAGGGCACTCGCTGTGTGTCTCTGGTTAGACTGGCGGTGACATCCACTCTGAGATGGCATGATCAGTAAACACACCACTTGGGGTGGGTGTGTTTGAGAACGTGTGTACAGCAGATTCAAATGACTGTCCTAGGCTCTAGGACCCCAAAAACAAGTATCCTTGAAAATGACTTAGGTGCATAGATCTACATCCGTGACACTGTGCTGAGTGTCCCTGTACAGGCCTGTACATGGCTTTAAAGTAGTACGTGGCCGGTGTGGCATAAAGCATACAGAGATAATTAAAGCAAATGCGTACTTCATGCTTCATGTCTGTATTTTTGCTTCATATTTGTAGCTTGCTAAGTTGCAATAAGAAAATACTACAGGCAAGATGTGGCAGCTCAGGCCTGTAATCCCAGCACTTTGAGAGGCAAGGTGGGCGGATCACCTGAGGTCAGGAGTTTGAGACCAGCCTTACCAATATGGTGAAACCCCATCTCTACTAAAAATACAAAAATTAGCCGGGCATGGTGGCGGGCGCCTGTAATCCCAGCACTTTGAGAGGCAAGGTGGGTGGATCACCTGAGGTCAGGAGTTTGAGACCAGCCTTACCAATATGGTGAAACCCCATCTCTACTAAAAATACAAAAATTAGCCGGGTGTGGTGGTGGGCTCCTATAGTCTCAGCCACTCGGGAGGTTGAGACAGGAGAATTGCTTGAACCCGGGAGGTGGAGGTTGCAGTGAGCTGAGACTACGCCACTGCACTCTAGCCTCAGTGACACAGTGAGACTCTGTCTTAAAAAAAAGAAAAAAAGAAAAGAAAATACCGCAGACCAGGAAGCTTGAACAGTAGAAGTTTATTCTCAGTTTTGGAGGTTGAAAATGTGAGATCCAGGTATGGGCCGAGTTGGTTTCTTCTGGTGCCTGTCTCCTGGGCTTATAGATGCCACCTTCCCCGGGTGTTGTCCCTCTGTGTGTATCTGTGTCCTAATGTCCTCTTGTTTTAAAGACACCAATCAGATTAGATTAAGGCCCACGCTAATGACCTCATTCAACTTTAATTACTTCCTTATTTTTATTTATTTATTCATTTATTTATTTTTGAGACAGAGTCTCACTCTGTCACCAGGCTGGAGTGCAGTGGCGCAATCTTGGCTCACTGCAACCTTCGCCTCCTGGGTTCAAGCAATTCTCCTGCCTCAGCCTCCTGAGTAACTGGGATTACAGGTGTGCCCCACCACGCCTGGCTAATTTTTTGTATTTTAGTAGAGACGGAGTTTCACCGTGTTGGTCAGCCTGATCTCTATCTCCAGACCTCATGATCTGCTGCCTCAGCCTCCCAAAATGCTAGGATTACAGGTGTGAGCCACCGCACCTGGCCTTAATTACCTCTTCAAAGATCCTATCTCACATTCAGTCACACACGAAGGCACTGTGGTTGGGACTTCAACCTCGGGATTTTAGGAGGTGCATCTCAGCCCATAGCAATCTTCCAGGTTTCCTTTTCTTTATAAAACACCATTTATAAATTTAGAAAGTTTTTTTGTGTTTGTTTGTTTTTGAGACGGAGTTTGGTCTGTCACCAAGGCTGGAGTGCAGTGGCACAATCTCGGCTCACTGCAACCTCCACCTCCCAGGCTCAAGCAATTTTCCTGTCTCAGCCACTGGAGTAACCAGGATTATGGGCACGTGCCACCACTGCTGGCTAATTTTTGTATTTTTAGTAGAGACAAGGTTTCACCATGCTGGCCAGGCTGGTCTTGAACTCCTGACTTCATGATCCACCCACCTTGGCCTCCCAAAGTGCTGGGATTACAGGCATGAGCCATCATGCCCAGCCAAATTTATGAAGTTCGTAAGAACATGACAGACAAGAGGAGCCTGGGGAGAAATACTAGGCTAGCAGTCTCCATCTTAATCAGAGATAGGCTTTACCTGCAGGTGTTGACTGTCTGACCACCGCAACTGTGACCAGTCAGCGCCAGTGGCCCAGGCTTGTCCAAATTCAGCCAGAAGACCAACAGCCAACAGAGAATAAAGCTGACTGGCCCGGTCACGGTGCTGCTTCCAGTGCTTCTGCTCCAGCCTTCAGGGTCTTCCCTCACCCCACTCCTGCCACAGAGCCCTCTTAATTTTTGTACTTTTGACAAACCCTGTCCTACTGCCCCCAGACCCCAGATTGCATTGGCTCCTCAGTGCCTTCCTGGTGTACCCTGAACTCACTGTACCAGCCTGTCCACCCAGGCAAAGATGCCATACCAGGCCCTCAGCCCTAATGCCATTTGACTTTACACCCAATATTGGAGAAAGCACGCTCTTTGCTCAATGTTTAATTTCTTAGTTGGAATTCCCAAACGTTCACTCTATTGCAGCACACAGGATGAAGGGCCCAGGGTTGTGAGTGAGTTTACCTTTTAACTTTTACCAGAGTACAGGCATCAACAGGAAAGGCAGTGAGAACCCCATCGCTGGAGACGTTGCTTTGTCTCTGCTGTTTCTTTCTCCTTCCCTTCCCTTCCCTTCCCTTCCCCCCCACCCCTTCCTTCCTTCCTTCCTTCCTTCCTTCTCTCTCTTTTTTCAGCCAGGATGCTCTCAATCTCCTGACCTCGTGATCCACCTGCCTCAGCCTCCCAAAGTACTGGGATTACAAGTGTGTGCCACCACGCCCATCCTGTTTCATTACTTTCTAAGTAAATCACCATCAGCTTTAGCAGTCTACTACAGGTAACAAATGGCTCTTCCTGAACGCATATTGAGGACACTTTGAGGAGGTCTGGACCCCAGCTCCTTAATCACGTATATGGAGTGGAGGTGCGCTGTTTACTGTAGGGCCTCACCAGGCTGACTTTCTGCAGAGTTTACAGACTGACTCGCATGAAAAAGTTGGAAGGCTCACCCCAGAAAGGAATGTTGGCAAGAGAAGTTATTTACTTAGAGGTTGAACTCTAGTTTGGTCTTGGGGACTTTCCATGCTATTTGAAAGAATTCTGGCATCCCAACTATGTGGCAAGGGCTGACCAGGGTGAAAAACCTGCTTTATGTCACTTTAATTTGGAGAAATGAAATTACTTTCCTTGGAAACAGTATCCACAATTAAGTCAAGGAGGGAGAGCGGGGGTTGGAGAAGGTTTCACAGGGATAGCAATATCCCGAACATCACTTCTATAATCTTCGAGGCCAGGTATTTAGATGCCAACAAGTCCAATACTGCAAGAACATATCATTCACTCATTTATTTGAGACAAGTCTTGCTCTGTCACTCAAGCTGGAGAGCAGTGGTGCGATCTTGGCTCACAGTAACCTCTGCCTCATAGACTCAAGTGATCCGCCTGTCTCAGCTTCCTGAGTAGCTTGGGCTAGGGGCATGAGGATGTCTCTGCATATTTTGTGGAGGATGTTTCTACATTTTTTGTAGAGACGGAGGTCTCACTATATTGCCCAGGCTGGTCTTGAACTCCTGGGCTCAACCTATCTGCCCACCGCAGTCTCCCAAAGTGTTGGGATTAGAGGTGTGAGCCACCGTGCCCAGTCGAATATATAATTTAAGTAACTGGCAAGTAGCATGGGTTTTTCACATCATGAAAGTAATATAACCCTATGGTGGGAAACTAGAAAATGAAAGAAAAGTCTAAGGTGCATTAACAATTGCCAGTAATTCTACCCCCAAGAGACAATCCTGGTTGTAACCATTAACATGTCTCCAGGCTGGAGTGCAATGGTGCGATCCTGGTGTGTCCGGAATTTATTCCTTCTGGTGGGTTCTTGGTCTTGCTGACTTCAAGAATGAAACTGAAGAACCTCATGGTGAGTGTTATAGTTCTTAAAGATGGTGTGTCCGGAGTTTGTTCCTTCAGATGTTCAGATGTGTCCGGAGTTTCTTCCTTCCCGTGGGTTTGTGGTCTTGCTGACTTCAGGAGTAAAGCTCCAGACCTTTGCAGTGAGTGTTACAGCTCTTAAAGGTGGTGCATATGGAGTTGTTTGTTCCTCCTGGTAGGTTCGTGGTCTCACTGACTTCAGGAATGAAGCCACAGACCCTCGTGGTGAGTGTTACATCTCATAAAGGTAGTGTGGACCCAAAGAGTGAGCAGCAACAAGATTTATTGTAAAGAGCAAAAGAACAAAGCTTCCACAGCGTGGAAGGGTACCTGAGCGGGTTGCCGCTGCTGGTGTGGCCAACTTTTAGTCCCTTATTTGGCCCCGCCTATATCCTGCTGATTGGTCCATTTTACAGAGCTCTGGTTGGTCCATTTTACAAAGTTCTGATTGGTGTGTTTACAATCCTTTAGCTAGACACAGAGTGCTGACTGGTGCATTTTTACAGAGTGCCAATTGGTGCATTTACAATCCTTTTGCTAGACACAGAATGCTGATTGGTGGGTTTTTACAAAGTGCTGATTGGTGCATTTACACTCCTTTAGCTAGACACAGAGTGCTGATTGGTGCATTTACAATCCTTTAGCTTGGAGAAAAGTTCTCCAAGTCCCCACTCGACCCAGGAAGTCCAGCTGGCTTCACCTCTCACAGGCTCACTGCAACCTCTGCCTCTTGGGTTCAAGTGATTCTCCTGTCTCAGCCTCCCGAGTAGCTGGGACCACAGGCACGCATCACCACACCTGGCTAATTTTTGTATTTTTAGTAGAGATGGGGTTTCACCATGTTGGCCAGGATGATCTTGATCTCCTGACCTTGTGATCTGCCCACCTTGGCCTCCCAAAGTGCTGGGATTACAGGCGTGAGCCACCACATCCGGCCCCCAAGTTTCCTTCTAAGCATGTTTTTATCTATGTAAGCATGTCTTTTCTGCATAACTTTGGATTATTTGAGCAAAATCTGCTAAGAAAAATTTTTGAAGCCATCATTTTATTTTATTTTATTTTATTTTTCCTGAGACAGAGTATTGCTCTGTCTCCCAAGCTGGAGTGTAGTGGCACAATCTCTGCTCATTGCAACCTCCGCCTCCAGGGTTCAAGCAATTCTCCCACCTCAGCCTCCTGAGTAGCTGGTACTACAGGCATGTGCCACCATGCCTGGCTAATCTTTGTATTTTTTTTTTTTTTTAGTAGAGATGGGGTTTCACCATGTTGGCCAAGCTGGTCTCGAACTCCTAACCTCAGGTGATCCGCCCACCTCGGCCTCCCAAAGTGTTGTGATTACAGGTGTGAGCCACTATGCCCGGCCTAAAGCCATCATTTACACCATGCCAATCCCATGCAGATTGAGTTCAAACCTGCCCTCTTACAGTTCCTGTTTTACTCCCTGGGAAATAGGAACAATTATAGTTCCTGTCTCAATAGGCTATGTCTTAGACTGTTTGTGCTGCTATAACAAGAAACCAGAGACTGAATAATTTATAAAGAGCAGAAATGTATTTTATCACAGTTCTAGAGGCTGAAAAGTCCAAGATTAAGGTGCCAGCAGGTTCAGTGCCTGGTGAGAGCCTGCTCTCCTCTTCCAAAATGATGTCTTATTGCTGCATACAACCAAGGGGAGGAACATGGTGTCCTTACAAGGTGGGAGGAACCAAAGGGGCCAACCAGGGAACTTATTCCCTCCACCAGGCCTTTTCCTAAGGGCATCTAATCCCATCAGGTTAGCAGAGCCTTCACGACTCAATCACCTCCTAATTAGGCCACACCTCTTCACACTGTTGAATTGGGGATTACATTTCAACGTGAGTTTTAGAGCGGACATAGCTATCCAAAACCACAGCAGGCTGTTCGTTTAAAACACAGAAACTGCTCCCTGACCATAGTGTCCTCAGGAGATGTTTTCTGATTGTCATATTTCTCATAATTATAAACAATGCTGCCATGAACATCTTTGCACCTAAACCTCAGATTGTCTCTCTGATAATCTCCTTGGAATTGAATCCTGGCTGTAGTTTTACCAGGGTTTCACAGAGAATTCAAAGTAGAAACTGACCTCCACCCTGACTCCCCCCAGGCAACTTCTTTTGCAGCTTACAGCGTCCATGCCCCTCTCTGACACCTCTTCTGGGCAAAGTGTAAGAATGCAGGACCTCTGCACAGGAGCAGGTGGGGTCTGTCAACCTCTAACAGGGTGAATTTTGCTTTGTCAAATGCGTGCTGGGCAGGATCTACCATCGGTTGGGCCTGGGTTTGTCATCAGAGGGTCTCTCTATGGTAGGAAGCTTCGCGATGTTTTCCACCAGCTGGTTCTGAATCACACAGGTGGTGACATGACTGATTTTGGCAGAGGTCTCAAAAGGCAGCTCAGATGTCACCATCTCCATGGGGACATCCCTAAACCCCTTTCAGTGTCAGTCATTACCTCCTCCAGGCCACCCTACACCTGTGTTTTACCTTCCATATCACAATATGCTTCTTTATTTATATGGCCCTCTCCTCCCCTGGCTGATGTCTTCCCCCATGCATTGGTGTGAATCACCTTCCTCCGGTGCACTGTGTTAATGTACACACTTAACAGATTTCTTAGGCAAGGCTGTGAACCCCACCATTCCAGGACAGGCAGCATCCACGCTCTATTCTATGTGAATCACGCTTTCTGGGGTTGGACAACATAGGGCAGCACTGATTTTAGTGCTCATTAAACTATTTGTTAAACTAATGTGAAATTGCAGAGAAATCTTCGCTCTTCACCATGAGGGTGGAAGTTAAAGTCAAGACCCATTCAACAGGAAAGGCCCTGGTGAATTGCAACCACTTCCCCTATTTAATTTCAGTCAACACTTTTACACTGTGACCAAGGGGGCACAAAAGTAATATCCCTTTGCTGAAGGTCTGCTGGACTTATCATTGCATCCCTTGGAAGGGGACATTCAGAAGTGTGGTTTTGAGATGTCAATGTTTAATCACTGTTAAGAGTTAATGTGACCTCAGCAGTGAAAATACAGGCCCTGCTCCAAGCTGAGCCCGGGGTGAATGGTCAGAAAACAAGTCAGGAAAGACACTGGTGGAGGAGGAAGGAGCTTGCTCTGACCTGGAGAAAGAACGCAATGCCCGTCTTGGCTCAGCACCCTGTCCTGCAGCCCCAGTTTTCTCACTTGTGAATCACACCAATAGAACCGTAGATTAGTAGTTTTCAGATTTTATTTATTTATTTATTTATTTATTTATTTTATTATTATTATTTTTTGAGATGGAGTCTCGTTCTGTGGCCCAGGCTGGAGTGCAGTGGTGTGATCTCGGCTCATTGCAAGCTCTGCCTCCTGGGTTCACGCCATTCTCCTGCCTCAGCCTCCTGAGTAGCTGGAACTACAGGCGCCCACCACCACATCCAGCTAATTTTTTGTATTTTTTAGTAGAGACGGGGTTTCACTGTGTTAAAATGGTCTCGATCTCCTGACCTTGTGATCTGCCCACCTCAGCTTCCCAAAGTGCTGGGATTACAGGCGTGAGCCACTACGCTCGGCGGTTTTCAGACTTGTTTAGAGAGACAGTATCTCATTATGTTGCTGGAATGCACCTGAAACGGGAAAGGTTCCCTTGTCCTCTTCGCAGGGCATGTGATGGGGATGTGGCTCATTTCTTCAGTGTCCCACTGCTCAAGCCTCTAGTGGAGCATACAGACAGGCAGGCTGTGGGGCTCCGACCTCATGGCAGTGTGTAGGGGTGAATGTTTACAGCTTCAGAAGCTCCAGTGGGCGTGAGTTACAGGGTGGTCTTTTAGTTTGCCATCCATAGGCAGTTTGTGTTACTCAGTTCAATTAGACTCTCTACCTTGTCGCAAGGACAGAGGGCTTTCTGTATCCCTGGGTTTCTTGCCTTGGTGTACTGGAAGAATCAGATCACACACGGGCTTGGAGAATGAGTGCAAGGTTTTATTAAGTGGAAGTAGCTCTCAGCAGATGGGAGAGCCAGAAGGGAGATCATTTTCCCCTGGAGTCAGGCCACTCAGCAGCCCGGGCTCTCCTCAGACTGCCCCAGCCAAACTCCATGTCATCACACCAGTTGATGGCCTGCGGGCATGCCGGTGCCTGTTAGCGTGCTCCTCTGCCTGCGTGCTCTCAACGATCAGCTGCTCATGTCTTCTTCCACCTATGTGTTCCTCAAAACGTCCAGTCGCTTGTGTGTATCTGCCTTGTTAGGGTCTTGGGTTTTTATAAGCCCAGGATGGGGGCGTGGTGGGCCAGGGTGGTCTTGGAAACTGCAGCATTTGGATGTGAAGGTAGAAGTGCCTGTCCTCACCTAGGTCCATGCGGGTGAAGCCCTAGTCAGGAACCTGCCTTCCTCTACCCAGCACTTCCCTTCCCCGCTTCTGTATCATTTAAAGGGACCATGCTCTTCCCTTCCCAGCACTCCCTTATCATTTCCCCCCTCTGAAGAGATATATCTAACTGCCGCTAGCATATGGACGATGACTGGTCTTAGCTGTTTCCTGTTGACAGGGGCGTTGTTTTGGGGAAAACGGCAGTCAGACTCCTACCGGAGGTCTATCTGAGGGTTCCTAGCAAAGGGGAGCCATCGTTCGAGGCTCCAGTTGCTTGACTGTTGGGAGTTTGAGGGTTTCTAGGCATGAGAGAAAAAAACAAGTTTTATAAGGTTAAGAATGCATGGGTTAAATATGTGTATTATACAAGGAAAGAATTGAGTGCCAAAGATTACCGAGACAAGGAGTAAAATATACTAACAACAACATTGTACCCCAAGCTGTTTCACCCTGGTGAAAGAAATTAAACCTTGTATGGGAGCAGATAAACTTTAGAAGAGAGATAGCTGTTCTTGTCATATCCTTAGCAATTTATAGGTGCACCCTGGGAATACCTGTATCTCCACTCTCTTTCCTAGGCCTCCCTTTCTCTGTTATGAAAGACTGAGGTAGCCACTTTCAGGAGGTCCTCCTATATAGTATGTGGTCCCAGGGCCCGTTTTTGCAACTTCCTCCTGATGTCAGGGGAAGCCTGTGTAATAAATTTATCCTTTAGGATTAGCTGTCCCTTGACTGAATCAGGAGACAGAGAGATATGCTTTACCAACGCCTCTCTTAGCCTTTCCAGGAAGGCAGTGGGATTTTCGTCAACTCTCTGGTCGATCATGGACAACTTAGTATAATTGAGAGTCCTACGTAAGCCCTCCATTACACACACCTGAAAGTGTGTCCTCTTCCCATCTTCCATCTTGTCATTGGGATCCCATTTAGGGTCATTCACTGGTACCGCTTCTCTTCAGGTTGGATAATGTTCACCCCCTTCCCTGATGCTATATGTGATACAAAGCTCATCCCCAAATCTCTCTGCTGCTTGCAGAGCAACCTGTTTCTCAGTGTCCATCAGGGTCTGATTCAAAAGTAACATAACATCTCTCCAGGAGAGTTCAAATATTTAGGTGAAATTCTGGAAAGCCTCTATTTATCTATCAGGGTCATCTGAAAACTTGCAAAGATTCCCCTCAATTTACTTTAAGTCCCATAGGAAGAAAGGGACCTGGACCTTACTGGGCCCAAATTCACTGGGCATTTGTTGGAGGGGCAAAAGTGAGACTGGGGCTTGTTTAGGAGAAGGATTTTTAGGAGGGGCAAGTGAGAGGCTGAAGCTGTAGAAGGAGGTAGGGGTGGACTTGGAGGATCAGGGCTTGAGGGAGCTGTGTTCTCTGCTTGGGGTGCCACTGGCACTCGTGCCTTTACTTCCCTGGGTTTGCCCCTTGCATCCCTCCTTGAGATGGCAAACAGGAAGGCTGGATCAATCCTGCTGTTGGCAAAAGTTGGGATTGCCCTGAAAAGTAGAGAAAGCCTGTACATATGGGGCCTCAGACTACCTGCCCTCACATCTACAGAAAAGTTCCAATTGCCAGATTATATTGAAATGAATGGTTCCTCCCAGAAGCCAAGCCAGTCCTTCCTGTGAATCGTAATTTGGCCAAACCTTTGTGCAGAGGGATATGAGACACTTTTCCTCCAGACTCTGAGGGTCAAAGCAGTTCCAGTGGTTCAGGGTACACTCCAGAGGAGTATAAGCTGGGGGTGGTGAACAGAACTGGTTGCCCATTCTGAAAGACAGGGAATAGAGGTGTCTCTCATTCCCTTCCTTCTCTCAGCAAAAACTCAGGGTGTGATGGAGAGAGAAAGCGAGCATCCTCCCTTCACTCTCCACCCTTTATCCCTGAGCCCCGGCAACCTTGGCAGGTGCCAGCCATGGGTACTGATGTGGTATGTATCCATGAAGCAGGGAAAACCTGGAGAACAGGAATTAACTGCCCTCACCTACACCTCCCTTTCCCCCTGCTGTCGGTAAACTGAGTTCCCTGGGCCTGTTTACGCCATGAAGCCTGGCCTCCTTCCATGGAGTATGGGGGTTTAGTCAGCAGGAATTGGTCCTGCCCATTTACACTGCGTCTGTTGCCTGGCTTTGGATCCCTCAGACCTGGATTTCATTCTAGGGCCTCTGCCTGAAGCTTGGAATCCAGTTTGGGACTGAAAAGATATTATTTATTTATTTATTCATTTATTTATTTATTTATTTATTTATTTACAGACAGAGTCTCGCCCTGTCGTCCAGGCTGGAGTGTAATGGCACAATCTCAGCTCACTACAAGCTCTGCCTCCTGGGTTCTCGCCATTCTCCTGCCTCAGCCTCCCTAGTAGCTGGGACTATAGGCGCCTGCCACCACGCCCAGCTAATTTTTTTTGTATTTATAGTAGAGACGGGATTTCACCATGTTAGCCAGGAAGGTCTCAATCTCCTGACCTCGTGATCCACCCGCCTCACCCTCCCAAAGTGCAGGATTGAGCCACCGCGCCCGGCCTGAAAAGACATTTTAGAGGCTCTTTGTTATGTGTTTACAGTGTCTCAAATGTTCCCTGCCAAATTTGCAATTCTCAGCCAGCAAGGGTTGTTCCTCTGTTAACTTCCCTTATCAGAAACAGAGTGGGGGTTGGCGGGGGGGCGCTCTCACTTAGTAAAAGAAAAAAAGAGAAAAACAATTTAAGGGGAAAAAAGGGAAGATTCTGGGGGAAGAACCTCTTGCTTAGTACAACTGGGTCTTTCTATTCCTTATATCTTTCCCCCAGTTCAGGCCAGGTCTAATTCCTTGGCCAGGGAAAGAAAGAAAGTGCTCATCCGTTGGCCCTATGGGATTGCAGCTACTGTGGGTTCAGGGCTACTGTCACAGCTTTCTCCCGCACCCACTCATGGCTGTCGGGCTTGGTCTTTGCCTGCTGCGGGCACACCTAGGTGCCTGAACTGGGAGGGAAAAGGATAAGGAGAGGTGCCCTTAGCGCTGCATGCCTGTGCCTGTCAAGGTGGAGGCATACATGGCACCTCTAGGAACAACTGGTCTGATTTGTACCTTTGGCGGCTGAGCCTAATGGTCATTTCACTTAGTAACATTGCTGCAGCCTGTAGCAAAACTCTTAACATTATAAAGGAAGAGATAAGAGCCATTTTGAAATGCACGAGAGAAAAAAAAAGTCTGGGAGTTTCAAACAACCAGTTAGGGCCCAGTTTCTGAAGGGAATCAGCTTCTTACCCGCAGGAAAGAGAGAGATGGCAGGGTTTGGAAGAGAGGCAGACCCGACAGTTTCACAGTTGTTTACACTCACATTCCAGGATCCTGGGGGAGCCCCCAGTTGAAATGGGAAAGGTTCCCTTGCTCCCCTTGCAGGGAGAGTGATGGGGGTGTGACTCACTTCTTCAGTGCCCAGCTGCTCAAACCTCTAGGGGAGCATATAGACGGGCAGGCTGTGGGGCTCTGACCCCCTGGCAATGTCTAGGGATGAATGTTTACAGCTCCTGAAGCCCCATGTTACGGGGTGCTCTTTTAGTCCGCTGTCTATGGGCGGCTTGAATTAGACCCTCTACCTTGTCCCAAGGACAAAGGGCTTTCTGTACCCCAGGGTTTCTTGCCTTGGTGTACTGGAAGAATCAGATCACACGTGGGCTTGGAGAATGAGTGCAAGGTGTTATGGAGTGGAAGTTGCTCTCAGCAGATGGGGGAGCCAGAGGGAGATCGTTTTCCCCTGGAGTCTGGCCACTTGGCAGCCTGGGCTCTCTTCCAGCTGCTCCAGTCAAACTCCATGTCGTTCTGCTAGTTGTTGGTCTGCTTGTGTGCTGGCCTGTCAGTGTGCTCTTCCTCTGACATGCTCTTGACAACCAGCCACTTGTGTCTTCTTCCACCAATGTATTCTTCACAATGTCCAGCCGCTTGTGTGTCTTTGCCTTGCTAGGGTCTTGGGTTTTTATAGACTCAAGATGGGGGCATAGTAGGCCAGGGTGATCTTGGAAAATGCAATATTTGGGCATGAAGGCAGAAGTGCCTGTCTTCACCTAAGTCTGTGGGGGTAGAGCCCTAGCCAGGGACTGCACCCTCTCAAGTAGCTAGTACCACAGGTGCATGCCACCATGCCCTGATAGTTTTTAATTTATTTATTTTATTTTTTGTAAAGATGGGGTCTCACTATGTTGCCCAGATTGGTCTTGAGAACTCTTGGCGTCAAGCAGTCCTTCAGCCTCTGCATCCTCAAGTGGTTGGATCTCTTATATATATATAAAAAATAAGTGATAAGAGTCCCATAGCAGGAGCCAAATGGTCCACAGAAAGCTGAGGCACAGCAGAGGCCATGACCTGCTATGTTCAGATTCCTCCCAGCACTTCCCTTCCCCGCCTCCATATCATTTAAAGGGACAACACTCTTCCCTTCCCAGCACTCCTGTATCACAGTGACACAATCCAGGCTCACTGCAACATCAAACTCCTGGGCTCAAATGATCCTCCTGCCTCAGTCACCCCAGTAGCCAGGACTACAGATGTTTGCCATCATGTGAGATTCTTTTTTTTTTTTTTCTTATTTTTTTGTAGAGACAGGATCTTGCTATGTTGCCAGGGCTATTCTCAAACTCCTAGCCTCAAGGAATTCCTCCTACCTTGAGATCACAGGCATGAGCCACCGCACCTGGATGAGGCTTTTAAATGAGTAGAACCTTTTAGGCCATACACGGTGCCTCATGTCTGTAATTCCAATTCCAGCACTTTGGGAGGCCAACACAGGTAAATCGCTTAAGCCCAGGGGTTCAAGACTAGCCTGGGCAAAAATGGCAAAACCTTGTCCCTCCTAAAAACACAAAAAATTAGCTGAGCGTGGTGGCGGGCACCTGTAGTCCAAGCTACTCAGAAGGCTGAGGCAGGAGAATCACTTGAACTTGGAGGTGGAGGTTGCAGTGAGCCAAGACTGTGTCCTCGCATTCTAGCCTGGGTGACAGAGCAAGACTCCGTCTCAAAAGAAAAAAAAAAAATTCATCTCAAAAGAAAAAAAAAAGCACCTTTTAATCAACCAAACCGGCCAAGCATGGTGGCTCACACCTGTAATCACAGCACTTCGGGAAACCTGGTAGGCAGAGTTTGCAGTGAGCTGAGATCACGCCACTGCGCTACAGCCTGGGCAACAAAGAGTGAAACTGTGTCAAAAAACAAACCAAAACAAAAAACAACAACAAAAAAAACCACCAAGCTAAAACATATAGGAACCTCAATGTTGGAAAGACAAACCTGTCCTTCCTGTATAGAAACAAGTATGTTCAATTCAAAGCGTTTCTTCTTACACTGAGCCCACGAAGAAGGGTGAGGGTGCTGGGTCAGACACATACTCTGGTGACCTGGGGAGGCAGAGAGCTGCAAGCAGCCACTCTGGCTAATGTACCCCTCATTCTGTTCCTGGTAGGTAAGATGAAGAAAGCCTTGACTCAGGCAACCTGTAAGTTTGTGGTTTGTTGTTATAAATGTCTGCGGCTTTCCTTTGCATAATGAGGATTTTCTGCCTAAAACGAATCCTGAAGTCTGCAAGGCTAGGAAGAAGGTTTTATATTAATTGCTGAGACTATCTAATGGCTTGAATTTCATTCCATTTTATTATTTTGTAGCCACAGGGTTTTGCTCTGTCACACAGGAGTGCAGTGGCACAATCATGGCTCACTACAGCCTTGAACTCCTAAGCTCAAGCCATCCTCCTGCCTCAGCCTCCCAAGTAGCTAGGACCACAGGTGCATGTCACCATGCCCTGCTAGTTATTTATTTATTTATTTATTCTTGTAAAGATGAGGTTTCACTATATTGCCCAGGCTAGTCTTGAACTCCTGGCCTCAAGCGATCCTCCTGTCTCAATCTCTTATCAAAAAATTTGACCTTTTTAAAATTATTATTGAGACAGAGCCTTGCTCTGTCGACCAGGTTGGAGTGCAGTGGCACCATTTCAGTTCACTGCAAGCTCCACCTCTCAGGTTCACGCCATTCTCCTGCCTCAGCCTCCCAAGTAGCTGGGACTACAGGCACCGGCCACCACGCCCAGCTAATTTTTTGTATTTTTAGTAGAGACGGGGTTTCACCGTGTGAGCCAGGATGGTCTTGATCTCCTGAGCTTGTGGTCCGCCTGCCTCGGCCTCCCAAAGTGCTGGGATTACAGGCGTGAGCCACCGCACCCGGCCAAAAAGTTTGACTTTTAAGAGTCCCATAGCAGCAGCCAAATGGTTCACAGAAAGCTCAGGCGCCACAGAGGCATGTGGCCATGACCTGCTGTGTTCAGATTCCTTTGCCATTGCCCAGCTTGTTCTCCAGAGCCAAGGGAGGGCAAAGTAAGGCTTCATCTTCTGTCTGTTGTAATGGGCATTGGGTAGGTGCCTGATGCTGAGAAATTATTTACTGCTCTGCATGGTTGGGGCTGTTGACTGGGGAGAAGAAGGTGGGACAGAGATGGGGTACCAGTAACTACTGTGCTTCATCATGCTGGACTCTGATTTCCAGAGTGGAAGGATAACAGTGACATGCCTGAGTGTTTATTTACTTATTTAGAAATAGAAAGTAATGCTGCTGAAAAAAACAACCACCCCAAAAGCAGCAATGCACC
>NW_012115744.1:3630622-3632567 GCF_000951035.1 Colobus angolensis palliatus | reverse complement strand
TGGAGACTATCCTGGCTAACTTGGTGAAACCCCACCTCTACGAAAAATACAAAAATTAGCCGCATGTGGTGGCACGCACCTGTAATCCCGGCTACTCGGGAGGCTGAGGCAGGAGGATCGCCTAAACCTGGGAGGCGGAGGTTGCAGTGAGCCGAGATTGTCCCATTGCACTCCAGCCTGGGCAACAAGAGCAAAAAATTCCGCCTAAAAAAAAAAAAAGTGGATTTCAGTGGAGCTCCTTCAAAATACCTTCTCTGAAAACCAACATATTGTCTTGAGTTCAATGCTTCTGGTCGCCTCTCCAATTGTAAGAATCTATTTGATTGCCACAGGTTTGCTCCCAAACCCCTCCTGAGGTCCATGTGGGTGAGTCATGCGGAGCGGGGCCCAGGCTGGTTAATGCAGCCAGAGCCGTGATCTCAGAGCACGCAGTGCAGCTGAGGAATTCCGCAGATCAGAACGCTTTTCTTCAAACCCTTGGGAATATGCCCAATTCTTGAACTAGCTTAAAATCTGCAGATTTTTGTTCCCCAATGAAAGACAGTCTTTAACTATAAAAGAGGCTCAGGTTAATAACGCTCCAAGATAGCAAGGCACTCCTCTTAAATATGTACATTTTCCTTTATTATGCGGTAACTACAAAACGTGGAGGCCTTTTTTTTTTTTTTTTGAGACGGAGTCTCACTCTGTCGCCCAGGCTGGAGTGCAGTGGCGCGATCTCAGCTCACTGCAAGCTCCGCCTCCCGGGTTCACGCCATTCTCCTGCCTCAGCCTCCCGAGTAGCTGGGACTACAGGCGCCCGCCATCTCGCCCGGCTAGTTTTTTTGTATTTTTTAGTAGAGACGGGGTTTCACCGTGTAGACCAGGATGGTCTCGATCTCCTGACCTCGTGATCCACCCGTCTCGGCCTCCCAAAGTGCAGGGATTACAGGCTTGAGCCACCGCGCCCGGCCTTTTTTTTTTTTTTTCAAGCACATTCCTGGACCCAGCCCTGGAATTTAGAGGATCTGGGCTCAGGGATTTGAATGTTTAACCGCCCCCTCCTCCAACGTGATTTTCATGATCAGCCAGGTTTGGAATAAACACCTCAGGCAGATACTTTGGCTTCGGGAGGAGCTAGGGAGGAGATTAAGTCAACTTCTTTAGCTGGGTAGCTTGCTTTGCTGCTATCTTCTCTTGACAGCTCCTAACTGAGTGGTCATTATGTTTAGGGGATAAGCTGCCCCTCGAGTAGCACTGACAGTGAGATAGTCATAATGGCTACATTTTCACGAAGTGCTGGACATAGCTCTAAATGGATCACAGAACATGTACTTAGTGTTCACAGCAACCTGCTAGTATTGGTTCTGGTATCATCTCCATTTTTCACAGAAGAAGAAACTGAGGCACAGAGAAATTAATGAACTTGCCAAAGCCACACAGTAAACGTGCGCTCTGGCATTTTATGTTATTTTTATATATTTACTTTAGAGATAGGGTCTCACTGTGCTGCCCAGGCTGGAGTGCAATGGCATGGTCATGGCTCACTGCAGGCTCGAACACCTGGGCCGAAGGTGTCCTCCCGCCTCAGCCTCCTGAGTAGCTGGGACCACAGGTGAGCACCACCATGCATGGCTATTTTGCCTACTCACATGCTAATTATTATTCATGTGCAATACCCAAGTCACATATCAATGTCATCATAGATTGTTTCTCTTTGTTTCATAGATTGCTTTGTCCAAATTATCTTCTTGTTCATTGCAACCCTTTACAGTGAGGGAGATGGGGATTATTTTATTGTTTGTTGTTTTGTTTTGTTTTGAGACGGAATTTTGCTCTTGTTGCCCAGGCTGGATTGCAATGGCGCAATTTCAGCTCACTGCAACCTCCGCCTCCCGGGTTCAAGCGATTCTCCTGCCTCAGGCTTCCAAGTAGCTGGGATTACAGGCATGCATCACCACACCAG
>NW_012115744.1:3626968-3629287 GCF_000951035.1 Colobus angolensis palliatus | reverse complement strand
GCTTTGTTGCCCAGGCTGGAGTGCAGTGGCATGATCTCTGTTCACTGCAACCTCCGCCTCCCAGGTTCAAGCGATTCTCCTGCCTCAGCCTCCTGAGTAGGTGGGATTACAGGCATGCGCCACCAGGCCTGGCTAATGTTTGTGTTTTTAGTAGAGACAGGATTTCACCATGTTGGTCAGGCTGGTCTTGAACTCCTGACCTTGTGATCCACCTGCTTTTGGCCTCCCGAAGTGCTAGGATTACAGATGTGAGCCACTGCACTCAGCCCTGAGAAATAGTTCTTACAATTTTCATCTAGTTTTCATCTGAGTCCTATTGTCCTTTGGATATGTGTCCTGAGAGAGAAAGAAGAAGAGAGATTGAGGGAGGGGGAGAGACAGTAAGGGGCAGGGTGAGAGAGGGAGAAAGGAGAGAGAGGAAGAGAGAGAAAGGGGAGAGAGAAAATTATGCCACCGTAGTCTAAAGAGAGAGGAAGAGAGTGAGAGATGAGAGAGGGAAGGTGGGAGAAGAAGGGAAGATGGAGGAAAGATAGAAGTGAGAGAGAGAGACCATGAGAGAGAGAGAAGAGAAAAGAAAAGGAGAAAAAGAGAAGGAGAGGGAGAGAGGAAGAAAAGGCAGGGTCGGGGAATAAAAGAAGGGGAGAGAAGAGGAGAGAGAGGGGAGGAAGGAGGGAGGGAGGGAGAGGGAGCGTCTGCTCACACAGGTGTCTCGTGTCACCTCCACTCTGGCTGTCTTCCTGCTGTCAGATTCCTACCTGCTCATTGCCCCCCCACAGGCTGTGCCAGCAATGTCCCAGGCCCACGTATGGGAGTGAGCAGGATGTTGACCTAAGAACATTGCCACAGAACTTTCTTCTCCAAGTTTAGATACCGCAGAGAAGGTTCTGGAATCCTACCCAGGAAACCAGAAGCGGAGTCTTGAGTCTTGCTAATTTTTTTTTTTTTTGAGATGGAGTCTTACTCTGTCACCCAGGCTGGAATGCAGCATCGTGATCTCCAGTCACGGCAACCTCCGTCTCCCAGGTTCGAGTGATTCTTCTGCCTCAATCTCCCAAGTAGCTAGGATTACAGGCATGAGCCACAACGCCAGGCTAATTTTTGTACTTTTAGTAGAGACAGAGTTTTACCATATTGGTCAGGCTGGTCTCAAATTCCTGACCTCAGGTGATCCACCCACTTAGGCCTCCCAAAGTGCTGGGATTACAGGTGTGAGCCACTGTGCCCGGCATGGGTCTTGGTAGTTTCTTTTTTTTCCTCTTTTTCTTTTCTTTCTTTCTTTTTTTTTTTTTTTTGAGATGGAGTCTTGCTCTGTCACCCAGGCAGGAGTGCAGTGGCACATTTCGGCTCACTGCAACCTCCACCTCCTGGGTTCAAGCTATTCTTCTGTCTTAGCCACCTCAGTAGCTGGAACTACAGGTGCATGCCACCACTCCCAGCTAATTTGTATATTTTTAGTAGAGACGGAGTTTCACCATACTGGCCAGGCTGGTCTTGAACTCTTGACCTCAGGAGATCCACCTTCTTCAGCCTCCCAAAGTGCTGGGATTACAGGCGTGAGCCACGGCAACCAGCCACTAGTTTCTTTTGATGGTACTTGGGGAATAAAATCTGGGTAAATCTAAGTGATAATGCTTACTTTGGTTCAAGGAGTGTTTTTTAGTTCCTGGTGAGTATGAGGAAAACTGACACAACGGCAGCACTGAGGGAAATTTAGTTAATGACTGTGGTGCCTGCAGTGGCATCAGAAGAGGACCTGAGCACATGGGGCTGGGCACTGTGGAGACTTCTGCATGGGGATGGGTAGGCAGTCGCGGCTTTCCGCTCCTAGGGAAATGACATTGTTTTCCAGAAAACTAGACAACTGTAGTCTCATTTTTAGAAACTAGTATGTTGTGCAAAGGACATACAGCATGAAAGGTAGGAAGGGGTGTTGTAGAGATGAAAACCATTCCCCAAAATTTGTGCGGCTCTGAGTCAGAGACGTTTAGACCAGAAGATTACACTCCGATGATGTGATGCGGGGCAGCCAGGCAAGCTCCTAGCAGAAACCTGGTGGATGACCTGGAGGTTTTCTTTTCTTTTTTGAGACAGAGTTTCGCTCTTGTTGTCCAGGCTGGAGTGCAATGGCACGATCTCGGCTCACTGCAACCTCTGCCTCCCCGGTTTAAGTGATTTCCCTGTCTCAACCTCCCGAGTAGCTGGGATTATAGGTGCCTGCCACCATGCCAGCTAAATTTTTTGTATTTTCAGTAGAGATGGGGTCTCACCATGTTGGCCAGGCTGGTCTTGAATTCCTTTTTTTTTTTTTTTTTTGAGACA
>NW_012115744.1:3623369-3626708 GCF_000951035.1 Colobus angolensis palliatus | reverse complement strand
GTGTTAGCCAGGATGGTCTCGATCTCCTGACCTCGTGATCCGCCCGTCTCGGCCTCCCAAAATGCTGGGATTACAAGCTTGAGCCACCGCGCCCGGCCTGGTCTTGAATTCCTGAACTCAGGTGATCCACCTGCCTTGGCCTCCCGAAGTGCTGAGATAACAGTCATGAGCCACCACGCCCGGCCAAGTTGGAAGTTTTCTAGAATAAGCGGAAAGAGGCTCTTCCAGGCAAAGCAACAGAGGGAGCCAGCAGAACCCGCTTTTCCCTTCTGTGGGACTCCCAGCCGCCAGTCAGGTAGCTGCAAAGAGCTTTAGGGTTTCCAGGGGATCGCTGCCAAGTGGACATAAAACATTTGAATAGACATTCCCTTCTCTATTTCATAATTTTATGTATTTATGTATGTATGTATGTATTGTTTTATGTGAGGCAGAATCTCACTGTGTTGCCCAGGCTGGAGTGCAGTGGTGAGATCTCAGCTCAATATAACCGCTGCCCCCTGGGTTCAAGCGATTCTCATGCCTCAGCCTCCTGAGTAGCTGGAATTACAGGCGTTCATCACCATGCCCAGTTAATTTTTGGGTTTTTAGTAGAGGCAGGGTTTCACCATGTTGGCCAGACTGGTCTCGAACTCCTGACCTCAAGTGATCCTCCTGCCTCAGCCTCCAACAGTGCTGGGATTACAGGCATGAGCCACCACGCCTGGCCCACAAAGCAAAACCACAGAGCCCCAAGCCAATGATCTAGCTGCTTTGGTCTATATTTCTGTGAGTACCCCTAAGGCACCAGACCCTGTGGGGCCAGTGGTCACTCTCAGGCCAGGGCACTTCCCAAGACTGGCTGCACTCATTCCCCTCTCCAGCCAATCTCCAAGGCCTGCCCAGGCAGACGGCACCTCTCAAACAGCTGCTGTGGAGCCGTGGTTTGCCAAGTTCTCCGTGTGCCTCAGGCACTGTGCTAAGAGCTTCAGGAAGGCAATCTCGCCCAGTTCTCATAAAGTCCATGTGGCTTTAGGTTTAATACCTTCATTTTATAGGTTAGAAAACTGAGGCTCGCAGAGGTGTTTGTGATGCAGCTCCAGAATTCTTACTATAATCTACCTGAATTTAAAAGGATCCCAGTTTAGCCATTCCACCATGTGGCCCCTCCTGCATGTTTCTCCAGCCTAGGCTCTCAGCAGCCTCCTGTGGGCTCTCTCTCACCGCCTGTCTTCATCCCCTCTGGCCACCTCCTCGCATTGCCTGGCAGAGGCTCGAGCACTGCCCCCTCGCACTGACACCAAGCTCTTACAGGGCTTCCTGCTTTGCACCTACAGCCTGCCTCTCCTCCACCCACATGGCTCCAGAAAGGTCTGCCCGGCAGACTCCTGATTCTCAGGCAGTCCCTGCAGAAGAGCCCTCCCCAGGCTCCCTCTCCTGTTCCCTTATAGCCATTGGGAGATATCTGTCATGATGTCATCAGATTATCACTGCTCTCCAAGAAAGGCCTTCCTACTGGGCAAAGAATGGGCTGATTTCTACCAAGCTGGGTGATCCCCATCATTGGAGTCAGTCAAGCATTTGTCAGGGGTAGTGAAGGTTCTTGCAGTCGGAAAAATCTGGAATCTCAGATCCAACCAGGGTAACCAATGTTGACTTCATTCAGGCTCTGATTTTTTACTGCAGTGATTCTAGAAGCAGAGGGCCACGGGGCTGGCACAGGGCAAGAAGTCCCTATAGGTATGTTAAGAAGAAGAGCCTGGGCCAGGTGTGGTGGCTCACACCTGTAATCCCAACACTTTGAGAGGCGGAGGTGGGCAGATCATCTGAGGTTGGGAATTCGAGACCAGTCTGACCAACATGGAGGAACCTGTCTCTACTGAAAATACAAAAATTAGCCAGGCATGGTGGTGCATGCCTGTAATCTCAGCTACTCAGGAGGCTGAGGCAGGAGAATTGCTTGAACCTGGGAGGTGGAGATTGTGGTGAGCCGAGATTGCGCCATTGCACTCTAGCCTGGGCAACAAGAGCGAAACTCTGTCGAAGAAGAAGAAGAAAGAGGAGAAGGGGAGGAGGAAGGGGAGGAGGAAGAGGAGGAGGAGGAGGAGGAAGAAAAAGGAGAAGGAGAAGGAGAAGAGGAAGAACCTGAATCTGCATCCATGTAGTGGGCATCCACGAAGTGGGCTCCCAGGGCCCATGTTTGTAGAGTTGGTGTGCAGGTGCAGTTTTTGGAAACAAGGTTCTGTATTAGGGTTCTCCAGAGAAACAGAACCAATAGGGCATATGCAGATATAAAGGAGAAATTTATTTATTTATTTATTTATTTATTTATTTTTGAGATGGAGTCTTGCTCTGTCACCCAGGCAGGAGTGCAGTGGCACATTTCGGCTCACTGCAACCTCCACCTCCTGGGTTCAAGCTATTCTTCTGTCTTAGCCACCTCAGTAGCTGGAACTACAGGTGCATGCCACCACTCCCAGCTAATTTGTATATTTTTAGTAGAGACGGAGTTTCACCATACTGGCCAGGCTGGTCTTGAACTCTTGACCTCAGGAGATCCACCTTCTTCAGCCTCCCAAAGTGCTGGGATTACAGGCGTGAGCCACGGCAACCAGCCACTAGTTTCTTTTGATGGTACTTGGGGAATAAAATCTGGGTAAATCTAAGTGATAATGCTTACTTTGGTTCAAGGAGTGTTTTTTAGTTCCTGGTGAGTATGAGGAAAACTGACACAACGGCAGCACTGAGGGAAATTTAGTTAATGACTGTGGTGCCTGCAGTGGCATCAGAAGAGGACCTGAGCACATGGGGCTGGGCACTGTGGAGACTTCTGCATGGGGATGGGTAGGCAGTCGCGGCTTTCCGCTCCTAGGGAAATGACATTGTTTTCCAGAAAACTAGACAACTGTAGTCTCATTTTTAGAAACTAGTATGTTGTGCAAAGGACATACAGCATGAAAGGTAGGAAGGGGTGTTGTAGAGATGAAAACCATTCCCCAAAATTTGTGCGGCTCTGAGTCAGAGACGTTTAGACCAGAAGATTACACTCCGATGATGTGATGCGGGGCAGCCAGGCAAGCTCCTAGCAGAAACCTGGTGGATGACCTGGAGGTTTTCTTTTCTTTTTTGAGACAGAGTTTCGCTCTTGTTGTCCAGGCTGGAGTGCAATGGCACGATCTCGGCTCACTGCAACCTCTGCCTCCCCGGTTTAAGTGATTTCCCTGTCTCAACCTCCCGAGTAGCTGGGATTATAGGTGCCTGCCACCATGCCAGCTAAATTTTTTGTATTTTCAGTAGAGATGGGGTCTCACCATGTTGGCCAGGCTGGTCTTGAATTCCTTTTTTTTTTTTTTTTTTGAGACA
>NW_012115744.1:3615987-3617064 GCF_000951035.1 Colobus angolensis palliatus | reverse complement strand
CGGCTAATTTTTTATTTTTTTATTTTTTAGTAGAGACGGGGTTTCACCATGTTAGCCAGGATTGTCTTGATCTCCTGACCTCGTGATCTGCCCGCCTCTGCCTCCCAAAGTGCTGGGATTACAGGCGTGAGCCATCGTGCCCAGCTTAGAAGAAATTTATTGTAGGAATTGGCTCACACAGTTATGGAGGCTAAGTCCTACGTCTGCAAACTGGAGACACAAGAAAGCTTGTGGTGTAATTGCCAGTCTCAGTCCAAAGGCCTGAAAACCAGGAGCACTGGTACTTCAGGGCAAAAGAAAATGAATGTTCCAGCTCAAGAAGGAAGGGGAAGAATTCACCCTTTTTCTGCCTTTTTTTTTTTCTACTTGGGCCCTTGAAGGACTGGATGGTGCCCACCCAAATTGGGGAGGATGGATTTGTTTTACTCAGTCTACCCATTCAAATGCTAAGCTCTTCCAGAAACGCCCCACTCACACACCCGGAAATCACATTTTACCAGCTATCTGGGCAGCTCTTAGCCCAGTCAAGTTGACATCTGACATGAACTATCACAAACACCAAGGTTACATACATTGCGAAAAGATTCTAAGACATGGAAAAGCTGAGGTGCTTCTAGCCAGGTCTGCCAAGTGTAAAGCCCACTTTGTTGAGTTGTAGGTGAGGATTCGTGTGTTTGGGAAGAGAAAAAGGAAGAGAGAAAAGGGCCAGATGTTCCAATAAGAGTCTCAAGGGACTTGGTATCTTTTTTTTCTTTCTTTTTTCTTTTGAGACAGTCTTGCTCTGTCACCCAGGCTGGAGTGCAGTGGTGTGATCTCAGCTCACAGCAACCTCCACCTCCTGGGTTCAAGTGATTCTCCTGTCTCCACACTTCACTCTGCCTCCAGAGTAGCTTGAACTACAGGTGCGTGCCACCATTCCCAGCTAATTTTTGTATTTTTAGTAGAGACGGGGTTTCACCATATTGGCCAGGATGGTCTCGATATCTTGACCTCATGATTCGCCCTCCTCAGCCTCCCAAAGTGCTGGGATTATAGGTGTGAGCCACCCTGCCCAGCTGAGACTCAGTATCTTTTTTT
>NW_012115744.1:3600776-3615677 GCF_000951035.1 Colobus angolensis palliatus | reverse complement strand
GTTAGCCAGGATGGTCTCGATCTCCTGACCTCGTGATCCTCCCGTCTCGGCCTCCCAAAGTGCTGGGATTACAGGCTTGAGCCACCGCGCCCGGCCGAGACTCAGTATCTTAAGGCAAAACACAGGCATTTGCTCATGCTCCAACTTCACAGTTCTCTGAACACCCTGTAGAGCTTTGTAACTCCATCCTGTGTAATGTTTCCTGCTTCTCTTTCAGCTGGTCTTTGGGAAATACTAACTTAAGTGACAGAAAATAAGAAATAAGGAAAAATATCCAAGTCCTTGCTCATATATCTCCCTTGATCTAGGGATACAAATTATCAGATTTTTGCTGCGGCAAAGACAATCTTCATTGCAATGACAAGCTTCCAACACATCTTCTAAAACTCCTACAGGGGAGAAGCAAGAATGAATCTGCAGAGAAGGGCTCAGGGAGGAAGGAGATTGGCGGGAGGTTCTTGCCCAGACTTCCCTGCCCTCTGCTTGGCATACTAGGAGGGAGAGGCCACTCTTGGCATATTACTGCTTTTTTTTTTTTTTTTTCCAGCTAAATGTTGGGGACTTTTGCTTTCAAATTTGAGATTTTTTTTTGGATGGCTAAGGATGGAAAAAATGCACATTCCCTTTTTCAGATACTTGTTCATGCCCTGTTTTTGTCTGATTTCTTGGAAACTCGAAGTTGCAGCCTGGGAAATGGGGAGGCCCTGGGCTGGGGAAGCGAAGCTCTGGAAGGGGCCCAGGTCCTGAGAGGGGATCCAGAGAGGCTTCCCTTCATGTGCCTCTGGACGAGGTGTGGGGAACCTGGGGAGCAGCCGCCCCAGCCAAAACAGAGTGCATGGGGATACTGGAGCCTGGTTTTTCTTCTCCTTTCTTGAGACACTGCCAGGGAATATAACCACAGACACTGCATGAATGAGCACCCAAATCAATTTTTCCTAAACAAAGGTGTGGCTGGGGCATCCCCTTCCATTGCTACCCCAACAAGGGCAGTGCAGCCGGTGGGGCCATCTGGCTTTGGTGTGAGTAGCAGTTTGGAGAGACTCTAGGAGAGTCTGGCCCTGAGAAAGGGCCAGAGAACTCCAGCACTGCACTGAGTTTTCCTGACTGTGAGCTCTCAGGCAAACAACAGTGTCATCTCCTGTAAATGGGTGCCCTAACACTGCACCCATTTGACGCAAATTCATGTTGACATTCGGCCAACAGGTTTTTGGCGTTATGACGGTTTCTGTGATGCACAGAATAGCACGTAATTGGCTCTGGGTGTGAAGGTC
Source organism: Colobus angolensis palliatus (assembly GCF_000951035.1). Taxonomy (NCBI): domain Eukaryota; kingdom Metazoa; phylum Chordata; class Mammalia; order Primates; family Cercopithecidae; genus Colobus; species Colobus angolensis. The sequence continues at coordinate 3,614,406 of NW_012115744.1, read as the reverse complement.
ACCACAGTCTAATAGAAGAGAGGGTTGAGCAAAGTGACGATTTGGTCCAATTGCATAGAGTGGATAGTGTGGTCAGGCAGCTGGGAAGTAGTTAAGAGTAGCCTCAAGGCCAGATAGATAGTCCTGAGTCCCTCCCACTTTCTTTGCCTGACCAGGTGGGTGACCTTGAACAAGCTGCCTAGAATGTCAGATCCTGTTTCCTTAACAGGACAAAGAGGATCGTAACAGTACCAGCCTCACCCCCCATTCCTAACTCAGCTGGCTGTGGCCTCTTCCCCACCTTCCCCTGTGGCATCTTCCCTGGCACCCCCTGACTCATGTCATTGACTCTTGGCCTGGCGTCTCCCAGAGGGCAGGAAAAATGCCTGACTCATCTCTGAGGGCTGGGGCTTGGTGCTCATGAAGTCTTTGCCTGGGAATAAGTACTCAGATCAGTCTGGGGATGAGAAACGACACTACCTTCCAGAGCATAGCAGGGGGTGTTCAAGTCTTCCAGAAAAGCAGCTCTTGTTTCTCCTTGTGTGGTGGGAGTGGAGTCAGAGCGTGGCTCAGGCCCCACATTCTCAGCTGTTTGGATCTGGAGCCTCGAAGTTTCTGTTCAGTTTCTCTGCCATCTCTGATAAGCTGTTTTCCCTGCTTCCCCCGCTGCCCTGAAGGGGCCAGAGGAGCAGGGAAAGACCCCAGGGCTGCGGATGGGTTAGGCAGTTCTGTTCCAGAATCCAAAGCAGTTCTTGGTGACTGTCCTCCAAAACTTGCCCTGGGCCCTGCTCTGAGTGGGATGATGAGACCGCCTGCTCCACGTGGCAGATGAAATCTAGGGCTCTCTTCTGTGGGAGGCTGGCGGGGAAGATGTTTTCCTGGAAAGGACCACAGGACGAACCGCTGATGAAATTTCTCTTGTGACCTCCCTGGAGGAAGAGCACTTCTGATTTCTGCAGAATTTTTCTATTCCTCCGATCTCACAAATGGGGAAACTGAGGCTAAGAGGCAGAGTTCAGGGTCATCTGAATCTCAGAGATAGACAGTCAGGATGGACAACCTATAGGCCTTTCCTCCTCTGAGAATCTCTCTGCTCGGGATCGTTTTTCTGGTTTCCGCCTGGCTTGCCTAAATTCTGCTCATTTGTCCCGGCGCATTTTAAGAAGTCATGTGACTTCTAAAGACTTCCCCGACCTCCTCCCTTCATTAGCTGGGTCTTTCAGGGGCTTCTACGGCACCCTAGGCTTTCCGGAGCGGCTGTGCTCCTTTATGTATGCGCGACCCCACTAGACTGTGAGCCACAGGAGGGAGGGTAGGTCTTGCTCCCGGAGAGCACCTTAATTACAAGCGCTGAATTAAAGAATGAACTGGTTGTGCAGGAACCAGGATCCGAACCCGCCTCCCCAGGTACTCTTAACACCGGCCCGGCGGAACCTGCAAGTCTCCAGACCGCTTGGAGCCTGGGCTGCTCAATGGGTCCGATAATCCCGGGTCCCCGCCGCGGCCAACGAAGGGAGGTCCCAGGGCACACCTCGGCAGGGCTGGGGGCCCCGGTGACCCGCGCCTGGAGGCGCGCCGTATTGTTAGGGTGATGAGGCCAGGTGACCCACCAGGCTCGGGGCGCGGGCGCGAGCGCGGGGGCCGGCCGTGGCGATTGCCCGCGCCGCCTCGAGGGGGCCCTGCAGCTGGCGCGGGCCGCCAGCCAGGAGGACGGGCCCGCCCGCGCGCTACTCGGAGCCCAGCCTCGCTGCGGCCATCGCCCCGCCGGACCGCGCCGCAGGCTCCCCCAGGTACTGGGGCCGGGGAAGGAGGAAACGCGGCCACGCGCCGCCGCCCTCTTTGTTTTGGGCCCGGCGCGGGCTTTCGCGGTCCGGGCGCAGGAACGACGCTTGGGGAGCGCAGGGATCTGGAGCTGGGGCGCGGGGATGGAGTTCGGTGAACGCGGAGGACGCGAGCTCAGGGAGCGGAGATGGGCTCATGGGGGAACCCAGGTTAGGGACCGCGGGGACCCGGCTGGGGGCGCACGGGCAAGGGGTTTGGTGCGCGCGGGTACGGGGTTTGGGGCGCGTGGCGGGCGGCGGCTCGGCAGGAGTCCCAGGACAGGGGCTGGGGCGCGCGGGCCAGCTCCGCCGGAGTCCGGGGACGGGGACACTGACTGCCTGGGTTTGGGGCAGGGCTGGGACGCAGGACCACTCGAGTGGGACCCGTGGCGCCCGGGCGCCCTGCACTGAGACTGCGGGCAGAGACTGGAGCAGCTCTGTCGCAGTCGCTGTCGGGACCGAGCGGACTTTGTACCCTAGGACTCCGTCTCGAGACTCCAGGTGGAGAGCGCAGCTAGGGGCTTCAATGGGCAGGCTCGAAACCTTTCTCCTACTTTTTCTAGGCAAACTCTCAGTGCGTCTCTTTCCCTTTCCCTTTGGTGGGTGGGAGGTAGGGGGTCTTTTCGCGCTTCCTTTTTTTCCCCGAAGGACGGGACCTCGGGGCGGGGGGATGTTCCGGGGTGGGGTGGGGTGGGGGGGCTGTCCCAGGCTGGGGGCCAGCTCTGTGGCATGTGCTTCCTGGCACGCGGGAGCTGTCGCTGACAAGCAGCAGGAAGGAGGGTCCCTGACGTCCCAGGGGTCTCTGTGTCGGTGCTGCGCAGCGGCCTGACGTGTGAGTCCGGGGTCCTTTGCTTGGAGTGATTTGAGTGTCTGTGGCGGGAAGACACTTAGGCGCTCCTTTGGCATTCTCCAGACAGTGTCAGCAGGTGACCCGGACTCCAGCGTGGTTGAAAAACTCAAAGCACCATCAGGGTGTGGGGCCAGCAGAGAGCACTATTGAGGGTGGTCACAACGCCCTTTGGTCTGTGCATATTACTTTTTTAAAGTGCTTTCATGCTTTCCCTTTTGAATGAGGTTTGCTTGTTCTGGTGATTCTGGTTCTTCCCTCTTTGGGGCCTGTGAGGTTATATTTGCAAATCAATCAACAAGTATTAAGAAAGGCTTTTCTGTGCTGAGGCCTTGAGGGCCAGGGAGGGGGTGGGGAGTCTCTGCAGCTGGAGGGTGGAGGGGCAAGGCCATTACCCAGAGATGGAGGTGCTCAGGGTCTTGGTGGGGGTGTGGCAGCACAGGGGGTGGGGGTTGTGTACACAGGGAGCTGACAGGAGGAACTGGCAGCAAGCCAGACTCCTGACCTTAGAAATAGTAATGGTGACCCCGAAGACAAAGTAACAGGAACGCTTATTGAGTGTTTGCTTGTGCTAAATGCTTTGCAGGCATTCATTTCATTTCACCCAAATTACAGTCCTTGAAGGAAGTTGGGATTATGATTACCCCATTTTACAGACGAGTAAACTGAGGCAAAGGAAGGCTAAGTAACTTGGCCGACATGAAATGAAACATGGCAGTAGTGCAGCCTGGGATTCTGGGACAGGACTGTGGGGTCCCAGAGCCCTGCTCCTGGCTGCTGCTGCATGTCTGACTGTCGCCTGAATTCTAATGCATGTCCAGACAGCAATTCCTCAGCTGAGGCTGCCATAGCTATCAGCAGCTCAGCTGAATTATTTCTTTAAACATCAGCAAGATGGAAAAACTAGTAGCCCCGGGGCACTACTTATTCCTGAATGCAAATTGATTGTTTTGTTTTTTCTTACAAAGTATCTCTTTGGTACCTAGTGGTTTGGAAGCGAGCTGCACTACTTATTCTTGAATGCAAATGAATTTTTTTTTTTTTTTTTTTACAAAGTATCTCTTTGGCACCTAAAGTTTTGATAGTGAGCTATTTGCAAATGTGACTCTGGAAATAAAAGGCAGGAAAGGGGGTGTCAAAGTATGTTCCTCCTCTGCAGGAGGTGTTGCTGAAGGGGTTAGCAGAGACCTGAGGAGGAGGCAATAGGGCAAGAACAGTGAGTGGAAGGGCTGACCTACCATCTGGCAGTCGCAGCTTATATCTGCTTAGCATTCTACGCAAGGACCCATTTTACAGATGAGTAAAATACCAAGTAAATTACTAAAGTCCAGGAACAGTTAGGGATCTGAATGAGCCCAGTCCTCTGACTCTATGTGCCCCACTCCTTTCCTAAGATCAGCCTATTGTAAACCACCCCTGTTCAGGGGAAGCCTCTTGTTCCCTCCGTGTCCCTGTGTATGAACTTGCGAGGGGGAGGAGCTTTCCGCCTTCTTGAGGGCAGAAAGCATTATTTAGATCCCTGCCACTTACTAGGAGGCCAGAGACATTTGCTGAGTGCCTCAGCAGCACACTTAGAATTGAGGCTTCGAGGCTTCCTCACAGCGGCCCCATAGATTTCCCAGGGAGGAGCCTCCTGTCTTGTGGGTAGATCTGGTGGGTTTGCTCCATGCTGCAGGGGCTGCCATGGGAAGGGTGGGTCTGGGCGTCTGAAGCTCTCCAGGAGGTGAGTTGACCCTGGGACCCCCGGGTCCTTCCTGTAGGACTCCAGAAATCATTGGGGGATCAGCTAACCCCTGCAAGCCGTGCCTGGAATGACCCAGAGCCAGTCCTGTCTATCTAGAATCCTCTGCTGCTATCCTTGTTGATCTAGAATAAGGGATGCTGGTTATTTGGTTAATTAAGTAGGTGTTGAGTTACTTAGTTACTCTCTTCCTCACAGTTAACAAGAGTATTAAAAACCATCATGACACGGAACACAGTTCTTTCGGCCTCCACAGTGAAGGGCGTGTTGCGTGGCTTCATCTTCACAGGGATTGTGGTTCACAGGTGTGTCATTTCCACGCTGCCTCACTGCTTCTAAGACGCCGAGACAACAAAAATCGCTGCCACCAAAATGCTGCTGAGCAGGGCTACATTCTCCTAGATTGAGAGGGCGTTTTGAATTTTAGAGTATGTTGAGTCCTGATGCAGGTCCGTGTCCTGCTGCAGGGCTTTTCGGGGGCAGCTCAGGCAGGAACAGTGGTTTCCTTGATGTCTGTCCGTTTCTCATAAAAGCAGAAAACTAGACTCTCCAAGTTTCCTGAGCTTTCTGTTTGTACCCTGTGACTCAGGAATGTGTTTGGTACACGTCCACCACTGCAATGTGGGATCGGAGTGCTGAGCTCGGGGTCCTTCGGGTGTCTCCATTGTCTGTGTGGCAGCATCTCCTGCCATGCTCAGTGTACTTTAGGAGCACCGTGGCCCTCTAGGCACACCTCTAACCACCCCCCGCCCCCCAACCTCCCTGCCCCATGCACCTGGTGCAGCTCCACCTGGTATTCCTCACCTGTTGCCTCCTACCCTCGCTGGGAGCTGCCTCTGCCAAACAGGAGGGAGGAGGCCAGTGAAAATGAGGGAGACTGAGGAGGGGGGCCATTAACTTGGGGATGAAGTACTGCACACAATTTAGGGTCCGTCAGAATGCCTCCCTGTGTCAGGGAAGGGAGGATTCTTACATGCTGATTTTTCTTTCTTTTTTTTTTTTTAAGATGGAGTCTTGCTAGAGTCCAGTCAGGCCATCTCAGCTCACTGCAATCTCTGCCTCCTGGGTTCAAGCAGTTCTGCCTCAGCCTCCCAAGTAGCTGGGATTACAGGCACACACCACCACACCCAGCTAATTTTTGTATTTTTAGTAGAGATGGGGTTTTGCCTTGTTGGCCAGGCTGGTCTCGAACTCCTGACCTCAGGTGATCCACCTGCCTCGGCCTCCCAAAGTGTGGGATTACAGGTGTGAGCCACTGTGCCCAGCTGATTTTTTTTTTTGGAAGGCAGTAGTCTAATACTCTTTTGTCTCCTGGGCAAAATGAATGAAAGATTATGCTGAAGGATTCTACGTCTGTGATCTAGAAAATTCCCCCTGGCAGAGGTAGGTACTCTCGGAGCTAGGGAAGTGCTCCTCAAAACCACCCCCTCAGGGGAGAGACCTCTCTGTCCTGTCCCTGTCTCCACCCCAGCGCTGGGCAGGAAGCCCTGGGAACCCTCTGCAAACAGCCCGCCAGCCCTCAGCCTAATAATGCAGCTAACAAGACCCCTTTCCTTTCACTACTCAAGTACCCAAGCTGGCTCTGGCACTTTCTGTTCCTAGTCTGATTGTTGCTAAACCGTGCACGTATGCCATCTTGATGGTCTTCCTTTCCTGGAAGAGAGCGCTGAGACAGCGAGCTCAAGTCACTTGTGTGTGTTGTGAGCATACCAAGGCTTGGATCTGAATCCACGTCCGTCAGCAATGCTTGGAGTTCTTGCCAAGATGAGGGGTTTGTGCAGTCTCCACCCACAGCCCAGCCCCTGCTGGAGCGGCCAGGCCAAGGCTCAGGAGCTGCAGTGTGCCTGCCGTCTACTGCAGCCAGTGCGCCAGTCCCAGCTGCTTCCTCGGCCCCCAAGGCTGGGCCTTTCTTTACTCTTCCTTCCTCCCTCAACTCTAATTATGGTTCATGTTAGATTGTCTGCCCTTCCTCTTCCTCTTCTCTTTTGGGGAAAGATAATAGCACTTAATACGCCCTTTGCAGGCCTGGCTTTGTTTCTAAGATATCAGAAGAATCTTTAGGAATCTTTCTTCTAGTTGCCCAAGTGAGCGGCAACCTGTCGGCACCCAGGAAGGATGAACATGGGTGCCCTGCTAACGATTACAAGTGCCACTCCTAGCCAGGCCATGCCCCTGGGGACACTGGGGGACATCTCCAGGTGGACTAAAGTGGGTCACCTCCTTTCATTGTGTCTTGGCAGCCACAGTGTGACGTGGCATCTCTTGTGTGTAGAGTTTATGAAACTGCTCCTGAAAAGTAGAGACCAATTCGTTGATGCTTTGAATACACCGGAATACGCTCGTGGCAATACTGAAAGAAAGAAAGAAAGAAGGAAAGTCCTCGGGAAGTGGCTGGCCAAGGCCGTTCAGTGCTGTCTGCAGTTGCTTCTCTTTTTACAGGAGAGCCCGAGCTCTGCTCCAGGCCCTGGGATTATTTCTCGCTGGAGGATTCCGGAATCCGCGCTCTCCTCATCACCCTGGAACACAGCTGCAGTGTGTAGCATTTCACTCACTTGGAGCCACACAATAAAAGGCACAGGCCCACATCTGGCTGTGCAGGACAGCGGGCAGGAGAGTGGGCCCTGGGGCACACTGGGCCATTAGCAGGGGCATCTGCATCCTGGCCTGTGCACATTCCTCCCTGGAGCGCCGGGCTGGCTCTGCAAACAAAGGTGCCTGGTCCTGGCATTCTTCTCCACCTTGTAATCCATCACTTTTCTTAGAGGTGTCCCTGGGCGCCTACCCCTTTCATCACTGGCCATTTGGGAGGTAGATCAAAGGTACGCACCGGAGGCTGTGACATAGGCCAGGCTCTGGCATCCCACAAACCTGGGGTAGAACTGCCCTTTGCCCTGGGAGGTTCTGGGGTTATTGTGACTGTGTTTGTCATTTGTCGCCTGCAGCCTGGGGTTGTCGGTCCTCCACAGGTTCTGGAGCTCAGGGGTGGGAGCCACGTGGGGTTTTCTTTCCTCCTTCTGGGCTCCAGGCCCAGTGTACTTTGGTCCTGCTGAATTTCCATGGCCCCAGGGGCCTGAAAAGCACCTTGTGGTCCTTTTGGAGAACCACTTCCTCATTCTTGGAGGTGCTAATCTGATCCCCTGGGAGGGAACTGTGTGCTAACTGGTTGACACAGGGGAGGCCAGCGTGATAGAGATGAGTTTTTCGCCAAAGATCAGGGACAAGTGTTTCCAGTTTGTCTCCTCTGGAAAGATCTGCAGAGCCGGGTGGACAGGGCTGGAGGAAAGGGGGCCTGTGTGCATGTCCTGGGTAGGTGCTAAGGGAGATAGGAGGGCTCTACGTGGGTGAAGAATGCATTTCTGTCTTGTCCTGCACGCAGGAGGGAGGCACACTTGTTATCTGTATTACTCGGAGAGTAGCAGAAGACTCTCAAGTAATGAACATATCTTTGCTTCTTAATTTGCTTTTTGACTATTTTTCTACAAAATAGTTGTCTTGTAATATGTGCTCATTGTTGACTTGGAAAAGATAGAGAAATGCTAAGGAAAAAGGAAAAATCTTCTTCTAATATCACCTCCACAGAGGTTCATATTTTAGCCTGCGTGTGTGTCATGTTTTCCATGCTTTTTTAATTTACCAAGCTGAGATCATACCATATGTATTTTTTTGTATCCTGCATTTTAAAATCAATGTGGCAGTATAAGCATTTCCCAATCCAGAAACAGCTCTGTGTAAATATGACTGCTGATGACAGTATAGTACTTCAGTATGTGGATGTACCACGATATTTCGACTTCACTATTTGTTCATCGATCATTTGCATCCTGTGTTATGCTTGCACATAGGTCTTTGGGCAGATTGTAGCTAGGCATGTTCTTAAAAGGATTTCTAGCAGACTCTTTGACGTCAGAGAATACAAACTTTTTTTTTTTCAACTGTGGTAAAACATGCATAACATGAACTTTGTCGTTTTAATCGTGTTTAGCTGTGCAGTTATGCGACATTAGGTGCCCTCACGTTGTGCAGCCATCACCCCCCTCGAGCTCCAGAACTCTTTCCATTTTGCAGAACTGAAACTCGGTGTCCCTTAAGCACTAACTCCCTACATTCCCCTCCCCCCAGTCCCTGGCAACCACCATTCTACTTTCTGTCCCTATGAAACTGACTACATCGGGTGCCTCATACAAGTGGAATCATACAGTATTTGTATTTGTTGTGATTTGTTTATTTCACTTAGCATACTGTCCTCAAGGTTTCATCCACGTGGTAGTATGTGTCACAATTTCTATCTTTTTAAGGCTGAATAATACGGTGTGTGTGTGTGTATCTGTGTGTATGAATAGCACATTTTGTTTATCCATTCATCTGTTGATACACTTACAGTTACTTCTACACTTCGGCTGTTGTGAATAATGCTGCTATGGACATGGGTATATAAGTCCCTTCTTTCCATTTTTTTTGGTGAATACAAGCTTTTTGGAGTTTCTTGGCGTATATGGTCAACTTGCAGTTGAGACATAGGGTGCTGGCTGGATTCTCAAGAGTTCCCCCCCACCGCTGTCCTTAAACGTGGCCAGGTTGTCACCCCCAGGGTAAAAACCAGGCCTGCAGGAAAAGGAAGAGGGAGACTTCTTACCGAGCTATTTTGACAGATTGTATAAACTCTGTGATTAATGGGATGAGAAAGCAGGAAGAATGTCTTTCATTTAAAAAAAAACAAAAGCCTTCGGGGTTGCTTGGTTTTATTTTCAATTAAAAGGGTCTGATTTTGTTTCTGGAGAATGGTTTTAATTTGGATAAATGGTTCAGTCTGGGAACCGCATGCCAGAGCCTATGATCTATGAGTGCAATTACTCAGGCTGCTTTTCTGAGGGAACAGTCCAGAATTGGGCTCGCTCTGGTTTGGCTCTGTTAAACGTCGATGCAGGCCCCTGGGCACTTGGAGTGAGGCGGTTTTTGTGATCAGTCCTTGAAGTGCAGCCATAATGCCCTCCCCCTAATGCCTTCCCCAACTTACGGTGGTTAATTTTTACCCTCTAAGAATGTGTTCACAATTCCAAGTCAGGAATGTCAACAGCAGGCTGTCGTTTCCCCCTCCTTGGAACATGTTGAACCAGAATTACTGGCATCTTTTCCAATGTGGGCATTTGCAGAATTGGTGAGATTTGGGGGCTCAAGGAGGAGGCAGACTCATCCTAATGTTCCTCCTCCGGATTACTCGAGGTCCCTGGCTAGGCAGGACTGCAGGCCCAGAGACAGGGCTGTGGTGGGTTGTTCTATCTGGGGTCAACTGGTGTTTCTTTCCAAGGGGATGCTGGACTGGGGGAGGTGAGGGACTAAATCCTAGGTGGCTTTGAGGAAGGACTTGTTGCGATGGAGGGGCAACGTGGGCAGAGGCTGTGGGCAGGGCCCCCTGCTGTGTTCTAGAGTAGCAAAGGGGATTTGCAGAAGGCAAAGAAGAATACAAAGACACAAGGTAGGGTGTTCCACCCTTTAGGAGAACTGTGGCAAAGCCCTGGATAACTTTCCATGGTGCTTGCAGATTTGAGATCAATGCCCGACCAACCTAGTGGGCTGGTGGGAGGCAGCGTGGAGGGTGGCAGGGTGTTCCCAGGGTGGGAGGTGGAGACAGTCTGCACTGAAATTTCCAAGAGCACAGCCCACAAAGGAAGAATAGGCTTGCTCGTGATGTGGGTGAAGGCATTGCCCTGCTGGCTTGTATCAGGGCATTGGCTCCTGGACCCTCAACAAAGGGCATATTAGCATAATGAATAGTTAAGTCGCTTGGTTGGGTTCCAGTCCTTGGGGCTGTGGCCTCTTTCCGAAGGAAGGACTGGTGGGTGGGCCCCACCTCTGGTGATCCAGCCTGCGTTGGGACCACACGGTTTGAGAAATGTTTTCCCAAGCCTGGGCCACATGTGCCCCTTGATTTCTGGGGCAGCCCTGGTGGCAACTCCCCATGTATCCCTGTGAGACCTTTCTCATTTTCCACTGGCAAGGATACAGGTGTAACCAGATAATTCTGATGAAAACTTTGAGTGAGACAGGTAACCCGCAACACAGAGAGTTGGTATGTGCTGCTCTTTTTTTTTTTTTGAGACGGAGTCTCATTCTGTCGCCCAGACTGGAGTGCAGTGGCACAATCTTGTCTCACTGCAACCTCTGCCTCTCGGGTTCAAGTGACTCTTCTGCCTCAGCCTCCATAGCTGGGACTACAGACGTGTGCCACCACAACCCCGCTAATTTTTGTATTTTTAAAAGTAGAGACAGTGTTTCGCCATGTTGGCCAGGTTGGTCTCGAACTCCTGACCTCAGGTGATCTGCCTGCCTCCCAAAGCACTTTCGGCTTCCCAAAGTGCTGGGATTACAGGCATGAGCCACTGCGCCTGGTCATGTGTTGCTCTTTAACTCCGCACCCCAACCTCCATTAAATAGGAATAGTCCAAAACATAGGTCATTGAGAGCGTACTGTGCATTTTGCTTGTTTTTTTTTTTTTTTTTTTTTGACGGGGAGTCTCGCTCTGTTGCCCAGGCTGGAGTGCAGGGGTGCGATCTTGGCTCACTGCAAGCTCCGCCTCCCGGGTTCACGCCATTCTCCTGCCTCAGCCTCCTGAGTAGCTGGGACTACAGGCTCACGTCACCATGCCCAGCTAATTTTTTTGTACTTTTAGTAGAGATGGGGTTTCACTGTGTTAGCCAGGAAGGTCTTGATCTCCTGACCTCATGATCCGCCCGCCTCGGCCTCCCAAAGTTCTGGGATTACAGGTGTGAGCCACTGTGCCTGGCCGGCATTTTGCTTGTTATCAGGGATGATGTGACAACTGGAATGGTGTTCATTCACTTTTAAAAGGCTCACTCTTCTCACGGGATAACAGAACACACTATCATTCATTTTCCTTTTCCCAAGAAGGTGTTTGCAGTGGTGGGCATGAGAAGCATAGTGTGTGTGTGACTATCACACCAATGGTTCTCCCAAACCTGGATCCCAACCTGGGCATTGCCAGTCTCTGGGTGTCACCCTCCCGTTTATGATTGTAGGGACTTCTCAGAACGCCCCGGAGGGATGGCCTTACTCCAAATGCTGCCTTGGCTGCCGGGCTTTCTATTTGTGAGTAAAAGATGTTTGTCAATGCTGCTGCTTTTAGAACATGCCCACGCCACATCAGCTACAGCTTGTCGGGTGTCTGGTTGTCTGTCTGTGCAGAGCCCATTGGGAGGTCTGTGCAGCCTCACACCTAGCAGTGAGGTGGCCCCTCTGCATGGTCGTGCCCTGCGGAGTTGCATTCCTCTCCTGATGGCTGGCTGCCAGGACCTGTGGGTCCCGGCGAGAGGCGTGGGAGGTGCTGTGACTCCTGCCAAGCTAGCTCTTCACAGGCTGGGTTAGTTCTTCCGAAGCGTGGTTTCCTGGGACACCACGCACGGGGCAAGCACAGCTGTGTGACCAGCGGCATGCTGACAGGGCTAGACACACACTGGGCTGCTTAATGCCGACCTTGGCCTGTGAATCTGTGACCAGGACTCTTGGTGAGCGGCCAGCTGGGGGCTGTTGGTGCTGAGTTCAGCTCTGTAGCCAAAAACGTTCCAGCTGATTTCCAGACAGACCCGGCTTCCGTTTTCAATGCCAAGATGAGCTGGGCAAATGAGTGGGACCTGACAGAGACTTTTGGCCGACTGTGATCGCTATTGTCTGGAGTCCCCTTGACCCTCTGGAGGTACTGCCGCTCCTTTCATTTGTACATATCGGTTTTTCTGCATGGTTCCGCTTCTTGTCAGCCAGGCTCTGGGGACACCAGCTTTTCCGTTTCCCATACTGCCAGATGGCTTTGAGCAAACAAGAGGAAGGCCCCAGCATGGGTGCAGCCTGTGGTTGCGTTGTCCTGCCTGTTTACCCTGGGGGTGAAGCGGAAAGGGAGCAGGCTTTGTAGGAACCCAGGTGGCACCCCTTCTCATCCCTGCCACTTGTTCTCCTTGTGGTCCTGGGATCTTCCCCAAACTTCTCTGAAGTGGTGCTGAAAACCGGGTTGATAGTACGGACCTCACTGAGCTATTAGGAGTAGCTGTCGACACCCTTTACCCGAGGTTCTCTCCAATGGAAACCAGGTAACCTTCGATTCCTTTTCTTTCATCTGTGGTTGGTCATCCAGGTGGGACGCTGACCACCGGCAGCCCGGTGCCCTGTCCTGAGGCCCAGTTAGCCATGGCCTTCATCTGCTCACATTCTGTGGATTGGGTTGTGTAATACTTGTTTGTATCCCTCAGTTCTCCAAGGACAAGAAGGCTGCTGCTAAAATAAAAAAAAAAAAAAAAAAGATAAAAGCTTTGGAGGGGACTGGGCGTGGTGGCTCACGCCTGTAATCCCAGCACTTTGGGAGGCCGAGGTGGGCAGATCACAAGGTCAGGAGATCGAGACCATCCCATCCCGGCTCACATAGTGAAACCCCGTCTCTACTAAAAATACAAAAAACTAGCCGGACGTGATGGCGGGTGCCTGTAGTCCCAGCTACTCGGGAGGCTGAGGCAGGAGAATGACGTGAACCCGGGAGGCGGAGCTTGCAGTGAGCTGAGATCGCGCCACTGCACTCCAGCCTGGGCGACAAAGCGAGACTCCATCTCAAAAAAAAGCAAAAAAACAAACAAAAAAAAGAGCTTTGGAAGGAGCTTAGAGTTACCTACGTGTACTTGCCAAGGTGTGACATCACTCAGAGCCTCCATTCCATCCTCTGGACAGCCAGGAGCTGGCCTCCCAATCCGCTGCCCACTGGGCACACTTCACAATGGGAGGGGACAGTTACACATCTAGATGGAAACATTCTAGAAGTGATTGCTTACGAGGAGAGAGGGAAATGGTGGCACATTTTCCCAGGATTTTGTTCATGTTTTTATTAGGGCCACAACTTTTGTTCCTGGAGTTTTGCTTTGTAACTTATTCCTTTAACTTGCAGAAGAGAACCATTTACAACTCATCTTACAGACTTGAGAATCTAGCCTACTGTTATTTCCTTGGAAAATAGCCACATTGCTAGTTGTTGTGTTATTGAAAGTTGATGACAATGCCCCCAGCAGTCCATGCAGGTTCGCTGAGAAGAGGTGCACCTTCGGAGCTGTGACTTCAGCACAAATATTCTTCTTGGACAGTGTGTTGTGGGGTTTGCTTGCTTCAAATCCGTACTGCCAAATGGCATGAATCATTTCCTTTTTCTTCCTCTCAAAATGTATTCCAGTCTTGATGCAGACGCATCAGCACTG
>NW_012115744.1:3596315-3599866 GCF_000951035.1 Colobus angolensis palliatus | reverse complement strand
GGCCAGGCTGGTCTGGAACTCCTGACCCCAGGTAATCCACCCTCCTCGGCCTCCCAAAGTGCTGGGATTACAGGTGTGAGCCACTGCACCTGGACCCTTATGCAGGTTTTGTTCTTATAAAGATGTTGGGTATCCAGCAGACTGGTCCTGGGAAAATGGCTCCTCTCCCCCTTTCTGCTTTCTGCTGAGACCCCCAGATCATGTTCACAAATTCTGCATCAGGGACTGAGTGCACGTAAAACATTGGGCAAATTTTGGAGAGATGTTTGGTGGATAATACATAAGCTTCATGTCTGAAGCACATCAATTCTCAGATGAGCAACTGCTCAGATCCCGGCCCAGAGGAGGAGTGGGTGCAGTGATGGTGGCCGTGCTGTGAATACTGTGGGCTTTGTTCACAGCCACAGTGAGGAGGAGATAGGGTGTCCCGGTACAAGTTATCGCTCTATCTGCAGATCCATCTGTCCTTCCTCAAAGAGGCGGCAGCCCACTTCAGGGCCATTGTGTCAAACAGTTGGCGTTTGGCCTTGGCCCTGGGTAAAACACATGGCAGGGTATCACGTGGGTGCCACTCACGACTCCCCCACATCTGCCGGGGTTTCCATAACGCACTGTTCTGTTTGCAGCTGTGTGAATGCGATATGGCACAGCAGCCGCTCATAGACCTCAGGCTTGTTGCCATGCATAGAAGGTGCACACCACAGAGGGGAGGCCGTGGGCAGGGATGTGGCTGGCATGAATTATTGACTGTGTGTGAGGCCCTGTGCAGGGAGATTCACTTGTTCCTTCTTTTGTTGATTTATTCATTCACTCACTCATTCCTTTCATGCAGCTAATGTTTAGTGAGTGCCTGCAGTGTCTCAGATACATTTAACCCTCACTCACTCTGTAGAAACGGAGATTCAGAAGATGAATGCAGGGCGAGGTAGCTTGCCCACCATCTCAGCTTGGACATGGTGGGGCAAGGGGCTTCTGATCACACCCCTCCGACCCACAGTCTGCTTGTCTCCATCCTGCTTGCTCCGGAGCCCCCAGTTCTGCCAGCCACATCTCAAAGGTGAAGGAAGACGACCCCGTGATCCGTTCGGGGCTATGTTCCTGCTGCTATGGCCTGACTGGCCTCTCCCTACCCTCTCCTGCAGGCCCCGGGGCTCTCTGGAGCCCAAGGCTTAGTGTTTTGAATCACCGGTCTTTCCTTTGGGGGCTGCCTGTGCCAACTTTTCAAGGGCTTGATTGCAGGGCAGCCTCTCAGAGGGTCTTGGGGGAGCCCCCAGAGTGGAGTTTTGCCAGGGTGCCTGTGGGTACAGACAGCAAGGTGGAGGCAGCTTGGAAATCAGCATGTCACAGCACTGGGCTGGAGAATCAGTGGATGCCTGAGCCTCTCGTTTTAGGGGGCAGCTGGCAGAGTAAGTCATGTTAGGCCCGGCTTGTTCCTTATCACTGAGCAGTGTTGCCTGCGGGGATGTACCATAGTTTACTTAATCGCTCACCTGTTGCAAGACTTCCAGTTCATGAACATGATATATTTTCTCAGTTATTTAGATTATCTTTCATGTCTTTCATTGGCATCTGTGTAGTTTTGGCATACAGGTCCTGTATATGTCTTGTTCAGGTTTACACCCAAGTGTCTCACTTTTTTTTTTTTTTTATTTGAGACGGAGTCTTGCTCTGTCCCCAGGCTGGAGTGCAGGGGCGCCATCTCGGCTCACTGCAAACTCCACCTCCCGGGTTCACTTCATTCTCCTGCCTCAGCCTCCCAAGTAGCTGGGACTACAGGCGCCCCCCACCATTCCGGACTAATTTTTTGTGTTTTTAGTAGAGACGGGGTTTCACTGTGTTAGCCAGGATGGTCTCAATTTCCTGACCTTGTGATCCGTCTGCCTTGGCCTCCTAAAATGCTGGGATTACAGGTGTGAGCCACCGCGCCAGGCCTCACTTCTTAAAGTGATTGTGGATGGCCTTGTATTTTTAATTTTGTGCCTGTGTGTTCATTACTAGTACATAGAAGTGCAATTAACTTTTGTATGTTTACTTTGTATCCTGTGACCTTGCAAAGTTTTGTTTTGTATATTCCTGGGGATTTCCCATGTAGATAATCATGCCATCTGAAAATAGGGACAATGTTATTTCTTCCTGGACTTTGCCTTTTCAAAGGGCTCAGGCCAGTTTCCTTGTAGATTTTGCACAGTATGGATTTGTATGGTTCTTCTCTCCTCATTAGATTCAGGATGGGCAGTTTTTGAAAAATGATTACATATGCGTGAGGTGCCTCTGCTTGCCTGCTTGCCTCACATTAAGAGATGGAATGTCTCTCTTCTTTTTTTTTTTTTTTTGAGATGGAGTCCCGCTCTGTAGCCCAGGCTGGAGTGCAGTGGTACCATCTCGGCTCACTGTTTCAAGTGATTCTCCTGCCTCCTAGTTTCAAGTGATTCTCCTGCCTCAGCCTCCTGAGTAGCTGGGTCTACAGGCACACACCACCACGCCCAGCTGATTTTTTGTATTTTTAGTAGAGACGGGGTTTGACCATGTTGGCCAGGCTAGTCTCGAACTCCTGATCTCAGGTGATCCACCTGCCTCGGTGTCCCTAAGTGCTGGGATTACAGGCATGAGTTACCACTCCCGGCCATGAGATGGAATGTCTTTTTGTCCTGCTGTTGGCCTGCTAAGTCAGATCACTTGGTTGAGACCCCGATTCCCTTCTTACCTTTGAGACTTTAACAACTCCGAACAACTTTCAGCCATTTTAACATCCAAAGATGACCTTTGCCTGAATTAGTTATTCCCTTAGGAGTTACGCAGTAGTAGTTCTTAACTGTTTTTAAACACTTTAGAAACACTAATTATCTTGCATATACTCGGACTGTTACTTAGCAATCCCTTTTGCTTGGGGAGCAAGCTCTTCAGAGTAAAAGGAAGCGCAGAACGGAAGAGAATCGTGTTTATTGTGTTGATTCCATAGGTGGTTTGCAAATCTGACAAAACAAAGATGTGTGCCTTTTCTCAAACTCTGACTCTGTAGGAGCACCCTGAGTACCTTTGGGCAGCACGCTATATAACTGCAGTGGAGACATCAATGTGGCTGCGATCACTGCCAAATGATAGATGCTTGCCCAGGCTCACCTACCAGGCAAGCGGCTGCTTGGTTGGCTCTGATGAGGAGTCCATGTTTTTGGATGAGTGCTGTCTTAAGTCAGCAGTTCTCACAGTGGGGTCCTGACACCAGCATTAGCATCCCCTGGAAACTGTTAGGAATGCCAGTCCTGCGTTCCACCCCAGACAGACCTCCTGCATCAGACACTTTGGGTTGGGGCTCGACAGGGTTTAGAACCACTCATCTGGATTAATCTTTTTTCCAATATGTAGTACTAATCTGAAACCCTAGTGAAGCTGTTAATTGAGATGTCTTTAAAGTTCCACGTGGCTTTGCAGTAATCCGCGTATATCATGCTATCAGACTGTGGCTGGTTGCTCTTCCAAAGCCTCTCAGAACCTGTGTGAGGAATAAGCTGCATTTACAGTTCTCATACTTAGGATAACTCCTTTTAGCTCCC
>NW_012115744.1:3561054-3595065 GCF_000951035.1 Colobus angolensis palliatus | reverse complement strand
TAGCTGGGATTACAGGTGCGTGCCACCAGGCTCGGCTAATTTTTGTATTTTTAGTAGAGACGGGGTTTCACCATGTTAGTCAGGCTGGTCTCGAACTCCTGACCTCGTGATCCACCCGCCTCAGCCTCCCAAAGTGCTGGGATTACAGGCATGAGCCACCGCAACTGGCAAGGTTGCAGTCTTGAGTCTGAAGGCAGCTTGGAGCAGAATTTGGAATCTCAGTCTTTTCTCTTAAGGGCTTCAGCTGATTGGATTAGCCCCCACTGACGTTATGGACGGTCATTTGCTTTATTCAAAGACCACTGGTTTAAATTTTTTTTTTTTTTTTTTTTTTTTTCGAACGGGATCTTGCTCTGTCACCCAGGCTGGAGTGCAGTGGCTCAATTGGCTCACTGCAAGCTCCGCCTCCCGGGTTCATGCCATTCTCCTGCCTCAGCCTCCTGAGTAGCTAGGACTACAGGTGCCCACCACCACACCAGCTAATTTTTTGTATTTTTAGTAGAGACGAGGTTTCACCATGTAAGCCAGGATGGTCTCTATCTCCTGACCTTGTGATCCGCCCATCTCGGCTTCCCAAAGAGCTGGGATTACAGGCGTGAGCCACTGCGCCCAGCCTTAAATGTTAATCATATGTAAAAAATACCTTCATGCAGCATCTAGACTGATATTTGGCTAAATAGTCAGACACCATGGCCTAGCCAAGAGGATGCATAAAATTAATGACCACTGCAAGGAATCAGGACTGTGACAGTGACTGTGGTCTGGGGGAGTGGGAAGATTTATGCTGGTTGGCAAGTGGGTATGGGAAAAGCCACCAATAGTGTCCTACTTGCTCAATGGCCTCAACCCAGGGCTGTCATGAGTAATACACTGCCCATCACTAGGCTTATGGAACACAAAGGTGAGTCACTTTCTGGAGAACCGGGGCAGGGCTTCTGTAAGTCGGCTTTGAGGACACCCTGGGGGTGAGATTGGATCTCCCCAGGATAGGATTGGTGTCCTCCAGAGGGAATGAGCATCCTGACATCAGAGGTTGGGCACTTGATCTAGCTAGTGAGTCCTGCCCTATGGTTGACTGGCCCGGGACCCAGGAGGTCATCACTGGATCCTGAAGCTTTTCTACCGAAACTAGCGAAAAGGCCTTCTTCAAGGGCGCCTTTCAGAGTGAGCACCCAGGAGACGTTCGTGAAAGTGTGAGCTCCCCTCAGCTTAGGAGCTGTTCTTACGTATTTATCTCACCGTCCAGCTAGTAGGGCTGTGGACTTTAGATCTTTATCATTGGCCTAGGTTTGAGAGTCCTTGAAGGGGGGCTCCAGGCAGGAGGGGTTCTGTGTTTCTGGCAGGTCCCCATGCAGCTCCTGGCTGTGGCCACTCCCATCTGCCTCAGTCACTCTGGGTGATCCTCGTGTGCCCAGGCAGGGGGCCTGGCCTGGGGATGCCCAGGGAGTTTTGCCTAGCTTTGCTGTTAGGGACATGAACGAGAACAGGCATAGCTAAAGAAGGGTATGGCCAGAGAGGGCTAGGCCTGGAGCTGGAGGTGGGGCCATGTCTTGGCTCCCAGCTGGTTGTTGAGTTGAATTATCCCCAGGCACCCATGGAGTTGACTTGTCCTGAAACCCATCTTCTGTGTGCCTTGAATTTATCCATGCTGTTCTTAACCATGTCATCTTCAGAGAGAAAAGTCTTTTTCCCATGCACAGCCAAGAGACTGACTTCACTTGTCTTGTATGTAGTTAAGAATTCCACCAAAAAGAATTCTGCTGCCATACCATCTCCGAGGATGTCCCATAAACTTGGTTGCAGAGTTTTGTGTTGCACTCCAGTAGAAGGCAGCAGACTGGGCTGGGCGTGGTGGCTCATGCCTGTAATCCCAGCACTTTGGGAGACCAAGGCAGGTGGATCACCTGAGGTCAGGAGTTTGAGACTAGCCTGACCCATATGATTAAACCCCATCTCTACTAAAATACAAAAATTAGCCGGTGTGGTGGTGGGCACCTGTAATACCAGCTACTTGGGAAGCTGTGACAGGAGAGTTGCTTGAACCTGAGAGGCGGAGGTTAGAGTGAGCCGAGATAGTGCCATTGCACTCCAGCCTGGGCAACAAAAGTGAAACTCCATATTGGGAGGGAAGAAAAACAAGGCAGCAGACGAGACTGAAGGGTGTGACCTTTCAAGTGTTTATCCACCTTTGACCAAATAAATCTAATTCCGTCTCTTTGAGTCTACTTAAGATAACTATCAATGACAAAGTTTTTTTTTGCAGAACTCTGTTGAGGAAAAATGAGCTGGCTTTTCCATTTCCAGAACGATCTCCAGGTCAGAGACATACACTGGGTCAGTCCCGGGAAGGGAGGCCACTCCTCCCCTGGATGGTCAGGGTGCACAGGGAATTTTTGCCATCATTACTGCAATGGAGAAATGTTTACCTATCAAACTGTATTGCAACTGTGCTTCAATTCCTTGCCACCTTGGGCTGTTAGTAAGTATTGACTTCTTGAGATTACCAGTAGACTCAGTGGCCGAACCAGCTATGTACTGTGAAGCAGACCACCCCATAACTTAGTGGTTTAAAGGAAAATAAATTCTTTCCTGAGGTCCAGTGGGCTGGCTACGTGGGAGCTGTGCTCAGCAGGTCTTCACAGCCCAGCCTTTCTGTCTGCGTGGTCCTGCTTCTGAGCAGGTTCATCTCAGGTCACCCAAGGGCAAAGGCAGAAGCTGCAGGCAAAACCTCAGGTTCTATTCCATTGACCAAAGCAAGACCAGCTCAGATGCCAGGGGTAGGAAATAGATTCCACCTTTTGATGAGTCTTGGGAGAAAAATATTGTGGCCATGTTTTTCATTCTAAAATGTTGCTTGACTCTTCCGTTTACTTATTCAGCAAATTTTGTTTTAAAAATTGGCCCTTTGCTGATACCTGCAACCCACCTAAGGAATCACACAGCCTCACACTTCTGAGGTGACTGCATGATTTGGCTATGAGCTTCCTGGCAGCCATTGTGATGAGGGAAACAATGGTTTTGAATTGTTTCTTGGTATCTAAGCAATTAAAAAAAAAAAAAACCAGTTAAGAAAAACAGACTGTGAACAGAAACACGTTATTCTGGAAAGTAGAGAAGTTTCTGAGGCTGAATCCTGAGGTGGGTGGTCCCGTAGGGTCCCTGCGTAGTCCTCAGTCATACCCTGCACCCACCACAGTAGAGAAGTGGAACACAACAGTCTCTAACACTCTCAGTGGTGGCCAAAGGCAGCATGATAAGATGCAGGCCCCTAAGAATAAGGTTCCAGGAATTTGAGCATCCTGTGCTCCATGTGTCTAACTCTGAGACACAAGGACAAAGCACTAGAATATCGCCCTCAAGCTACAGAAGAATAAACCTAGGTGTGTGGGGCTACAGAGGCATGAGCATCTGTCTTAGCTTCCCCTCTGAAGTTTGCCCAACCTGCATTGCACCATGTCCTAACCCTATGACCCTGGACAAGGAGGTGACCACATTGTGCCTCAGTTTACTTCTGGTGTTATGGTGATATTTTCGTGAAGTCACACCTGGAAATCCCTGGGGTGAGCAGTCACTGTGACCTGACATCAGAGGCCAGGGGTCTGGCAGTTGGTCTATGGCGACACCCATGGCCTGCCTGACATGGGGTCACACAGGGTCACACAGGGTTGCTTGGGGATCACAGCCTGTTTCTTTTTTTTTTTTGAGATGGAGTCTCGCTCAGTTGCCCAGGCTTGAGTGCAGTGGCAGGATCTCAGCTCACTGTAAGCTCCGCCTCCCGGGTTCATGCCATTCTCCTGTCTCAGCCTCCTGAGTAGCTGGGACTACAGGTGCCCGCCACCACGCCTGGCTAATTATTTTTTGTATTTTTAGTAGAGACGGAGTTTCACCATGTTAGCCAGGATGGTCTCGATCTCCCAACCTCGTGATCTGCCCTCCTCAGCCTCCCAAAGTGCTGGGATTACAGACGTGAACCACCGCACCTGGCCGATCACAGCCTGTTTCTATATGGATCTAGTGGTGCATGGGTTCCTCACTGAGGACTTGGAGGCTTCAGGCTCCAGGACAGCCCCAAGTCCCCCAGCCAGGACCTCAGAAAGGACACTGTTCTGGGTGGATTTGGGAGGAGCAAGTTTGGGGTGCTGAGAGGTGGGACTGCCGTTGCCCCTCGAAGGGGGTCAAGTGTGGGCTGATGTCTGTGCTGGGATCCCAGTTCAAGGGTCACAGGAGCAGCCAGCCAGACCACAGGCAGCGCTGGCCAAGGACTGGGTGCCCCCGACAGTAGCAGAGATGGGGATGAGGGAGTCTGGAGAGAAGGCCACTGGGTGAGAAGTTAGGTTTAGGGCTTTGGTTGGGCAGATTTGTGGAAGACATGAGAACACCAGCATTTCATGGTGAAAACCAGGTTTTGGTTTGGACAGAGTGATATCTTAATTGATTTGTGCTGCTATAACCAGATACCTTAGTTTGGGCAATTTATAGATGTCAGGAATTTATTTCTCACGGTTCTACAGGCTGGAAGTCCAAGATCAAGGCCCTCAGTGTCTGGTGAGGGCCTGGTTCCTGGTTCATAGATGGTGCCTTCTATGGCCCTAACATGGTAGAGGGGTGAGGAGCTCCCTGGGGTCATTATTATGAGGCCCTAAGCCCATCCTGAGGCTCCAGCCTCATGACCTAGCCACCTTCTTAAGGTCCCAGCTCCTCATACCATCACCTTGGGGTTCAGGACTTCAACATAGGAATTGGGGGTAGGGGGCGGGTCACAGATGTTCAGACCATGGCAATGATGCATAAAAGCCCAGTTTGGGGTGGGCAGCAAAGGGAGACCGGCAGCCGGCTCTCGCAGTCCTGCGGGGGTGGAGCAGGTGATGTAGACCCAGCTTCCTGCCTTGGAGCCCCAGTGACCCTCAGCAGCATTGTGAATGCCTTCAAGCCAGGTGTAGTGTGTGTGGATTGTTCTCAGAGGGTTTGTAGCTTCATCAGATCATCAGGGCTGCTCGACCCCCAGAATGTGAAGGCCAGGGTTTGCATAAAAGGGCCCATGTCCTATGCTATAGCAGCTCTCTCCGTGTGTCCTGGTCCCCAGGCTGCCCCATCGCCCTGATGAGGATGCACAGTGGAGCTTGAGCCTGGAATGAGGGAAGTGGAAGGAGGTGAAGTGAGTGCAGAGATGGACAAGGGCCCCAGGGAGACTGGGGCCATAGGATGCCGTGAAGTTTGATGGAGGCCTCAGAGATGTAGAGCAGGAGGGCTGGCCTTTCATAAGATTGGCTTCTGTGGCTCTTGTTTTTAGCCCCTTCCAGCCCCTATCCTTGCCTCTTGTTCTCCATTCTCTGCATGGTCCTGGGGTGCGTAAAGATGGTGTGACGAGGTCGAGGCACCGCCCTGCACCAGAAAGTTCTTGGAACTCACCAAGGTCACATTCCTAAGATGGAATGTTGTGAAGCTGCCTCTGCTGTTCCTTGGGGAATTCTCCCGCTCTCTTTATTAAAAAGCTGAAAATGTGTCTCAATGTCTGTTTGTTTGTTTATTTATTTATTTTTTGTGAGATGGAGTTTTGCTTTGTTGCCCAGGTTGGAGTGCAGTGGCGTGATCTTGGCTCACTGCAACCTCCACCTCTTGGGTTCAAGCAATTCTCCTGCCTCAGCCTCCCGAGTAGCTGAGACTACAGGCACACGTCACCATGCCCGGCTAATTTCTGTATTTTTAGTAGAGACAGGATTTCACCATATGGGCCAGACTGGTCTCAAACTCCTGATCTCGTGATCCGCCCACCTTGGCTTCCCAAAGCGCTGGGATTACAGGTATGCGCCA
Organism: Colobus angolensis palliatus; assembly: GCF_000951035.1. Classification (NCBI taxonomy): domain Eukaryota; kingdom Metazoa; phylum Chordata; class Mammalia; order Primates; family Cercopithecidae; genus Colobus; species Colobus angolensis. The sequence goes on along the minus strand of NW_012115744.1, from coordinate 3,589,254 downwards.
CCACGCCCTGCCTGTTTGTGTATTTAAATATGCATTAAACATGGGATTGGAAGAGTGACATGGGAGGTCCATATATATGGGCGTTGCGAGATTTGCTTCTGCCTTCCAGTGCTTTCCCTTGGACTCCTTCTGGGGAGATTTGGGCTCTGGGAGATTCGCGGCTGGTTTTGCCATTCCCAGGTGAGTGGAAGGGCTCGTGGGGGTCATGCAAAGCTCTCTCCTGCTCACGGCCTTGGACATAACCAAGGAGGCCTTGGCCTGGGACCCTGAGCAGGATTTTCCTGCAGGTGTACACAGAGGAATGTCCCATAGGGTGGTTGTGTGGGAGAGTGGGCCCTGGGGAGGCAGAGCTGGGACCCTCTGCTGAGGGGGGAGGCAGTGGAACCTGTCCTTTCCTCATGCGTGGGAAATCTGCCCCCGGAGGCTGCAGTTATTTTGTCTCAGTTTTTCCATCGAGGAAAACAAGAGTCAGTGGAAATTTGCAAGTAGGTGATGGGAGAGGTGGACCTGAACCCCAAGTCCTTAGAATAAAAACCTGGGCCTTCCTTGGTCCCTGCAGGTGTGCTCCCTGCCCAGTGGGGAGGTGCTGGGGTCGGCCTCTTTGAAGTCGGGATGATGGACACATTTGGGGTCGGTGGAGGCACCCACTTGCATGGAGGAGGATGTGGGACCCTCTGCCAAGTGTCAAGTTAGCCTGAAATGAGGCACAGACTGGGAGCTTTGCCTTTTGCCCTGGGGTAAGAATAAAAGAAGAAAACAATGCAGGCCAAGGAAGCATTCCTGGGAGGTGGCGCAGCCTCTTTGATCCTCCTCGGCACCGGCTTGCTGTAGCTTGCTCTTATCAGGACGGCAAATTCTCTGTTTCCTTTTATGTTGGGAACCTACAAGAGGCTCTGATGCTAGAAGCGGGCTCCCTCATTCTTGCCTGAAGGAAGCAGTGTCCTGTATACAGGCGTCAGCACCCACATGGGGGTGGACAGTGGAGGGCCAGCCTGGGCCTGCCTCGTGTGCTCAGGCCTCCTTGGTGGGGGTGGGAGTGGGGGTGGTGCAGAGGTTCTCGTCATTTGCCAGAGGGACAATGGGCAGACAGCAGAGATGTTCCAAGGCCTGCTCACTGCCTGCCTTCTCCCCAGCCCTCTGGAAAAGAGGCCGTCCTTCCAGTCTGGAGACTTCCTCTGGAGAATTCCATGACACACGTTCTTGAACCATGGAGGTAATCCCGTAAGGTGTGGTTTGTGGCATGTGGGCTGGAATAATTCCTTGTTGGACAGTTTGCTCCAGGAATGGCGTGGACTCTCTACCTCCTCCCCCTACATGCTAGTGGCCACCCCAGTGATGGTGATGGTTAAAATATTCTCACATTTCCAAATGTCCCCAGCGCCTCCAATTATTTGTAGGCAGAGAAGTCAGTCAGCACTTAGAAAAACAAACTAGGATGAAAAATCTCAGAGAATATTCTGCCAGTTGCCACGTCATGTTCCCGTGAAACCTTCAGTTATTTACCCATATGGGTGCTTTACCTGGTTGTTACTTAAGATAGATTTCTGTATGTGTTGCAAGGAAAGGCATTGCAGAAATGGACAGGGCCATTTTTTTCATTCCACATTGTGACTCTTCCTTTCCTGTATTTGAAAGATTAAAAGATAGCACCCCCTAGATGGGCAAGGGTTGGGTTAAATAGTAGTGTTGGGACAGAAAGGTCCATTTGTGAGCTCGCTGCAGGCAGGGTTGATGGTCCTGGTGGAAGCAGCCTTGGCGGCCGCTGGTTTTCAAAGCCTCTAACAGGCTGTGCATCTCACCTGTGACTGCACCCCTGAGGAAAGAAGAAAAGTCAGCTTCTCCCTTGCACAGGACGCTTATGAACTTTCCCAGACACACTGTTGGCCTCAAGGATTGTTCTGACCCTGGACATTGGTAGGACTTTTCCAAGGTGGATCTGAGCCTCCTCCTCATGTGCTCCAGGCAGACACCAGGATTCGGGTGCATCACCAACTGGTGGAAGATGGGGACTAGGCATCCTGCATGCCCTGCTCAGGTCAGGTTCTATTGCTCCCCACCCTCGCTGCTCCTGGTTATCATCGTCTGTGGGGGGCGTGGCTTGGTGGCAGGGACTGGAGGATGGAGGGCTGGGAGTAGGGCCTCTTGGCTGTGACCTGCCCTTCTGCCCAGCACCCTTGCACTGAGAATCACCAGGTGCTATTCCTTCCTTGCATGCCGTGCTCACTGTACCAAAGACTTGTGCAGTTTTGCCATTTGGCTTTATGGGAGGTTGCATGCCCCCCAGACCAGCCAGCGAGAGTGGGCAGGATCTGGTCTGGGGCCCGCACTTTGCAGCCCCTGAAGATCTCAGCCTTCATGCCTCTGCTTTGCTTCCCTCAGCTTGGGAAGCTTCACTCGCCCCTGCCCCCAGAGTGTGACTCAGATGGACCCACTGACCAGAGGAACTTGTGGGGAGGAAGTCACAATTATGGGCTTAGAGAAAGAAAAGTCAAACAACCAACAAAATAGTAATCATGCTCGCCTGTGGATTGGGCCTAAGGGATGTGGGGCCCTCTGTCGTCCTCAGTTCCCTACCTCAGAACTTCAGATGCCTAGACTCAGGCCGGAGGGTCCCTAGAGCCCCAGGACAGGCAGAACACCCACATTCATGGGAGTGCAGAGTTGTCCCCAGATGGCCTGGAGAGACCCCTGCTCAGGGGGTCTTGGCTTTTAGTGTGTCTCAGAATGGGGACTCTAAAATCTATCTGGGAGCCTCCTTAGAGTGGCTGAGTTTTGCTTTATTAAAGGGTAAATTTCTAAAAATCACATTTTGATTTTAAAATGTCTCTAGGATCTTCTGCAGTTGGCATCATTTTCACTAGAACCTTTTACTGCCCAATTGTCAACAGGGTTATTCTAGAAAAGAGGGCATGTGCGTTCAAGGAGAATCATATGCGTATGTGTGTATGTAAGCTCATGTTCCTAAATGTGTATGTACACACATGTATGTGTGTCCACATGAACACACGTATACCGTGCATGCACGCATACCTACATGTATGTGTCTGTCTGTGCATATAATGTGCATGTGTGTATTATGTGTGTGCAGGCTTACTGTGGAGATATTGCAGTTTGGTGCCAACTGGACCACTGCAATAAAATGAATATTGAGATAAAAGCAACTTGTACACATCTTTTAGTTTCCCAGTGCATATAAAAGTTGTTTATACTAAGCTATAGTTTATTAAGTGTGAAAATGGCAGTATGTCTAGAAAAACAACATACATGTCTTCATTTAAAAATGCCTTATTGCTAAAAAATGCTAGCAATCTTTTGAGCCTTCAGCAAGTTAAAATCTTTTTGCTGATGGAAGGTCTTGCCTACGAGTTCATGACTTTGGACTGATCAGTGGCTGCTGAAGGTTGGAGTGGCTGTGGCAATTCCTTAAAATAAGGCAATCATAGGCCTGGCGCGGCGGCTCACGCCTATAATCCCAGCACTTTGGGAGGCCAAGGCGGGCAGATCAGGAGGTCAGGAGATCGAGATCATCCTGGCTAACACAGTGAGACCCCATCTCTACTAAAAATACAAAAAAATTAGCTGGGCTTGGTGGCGGGCGCCTGTAGTTTCAGCTACTCAGGAGGCTGAGGCAGGAGAATGGCGTGAACCTGGGAGGCAGAGCTTGCAGTGAGCCGAGATGGCGCCACTGCACTCCAGCCTGGGCAACAGAGCGAGACACCGTCTCAAAAAAAAAAAAAAAAAAGAAAAGAAAAAAAGTAATAAGACAATGATAAAGTTTGCCACGTCAGTTGACTCTTTTATGAAAGACTTCTCTGTAGCATGTCATGGTGTTTAATAGCATTTTTTCCACAGTAGAACTCTTCAAAATTGGAATTAACCCTGTTGCTGCTTTGTTACATTTATACGATTACATTTTTGTAACTTTCTTTTTTTTTTTTTTTTGAGACGAAGTCTCGCTCTTGTCCCTCAGGCTGGAGTGCGATGGCATCATTTCGGCCCACTGCAACCTCTGCCTCCTGGGTTCAAGCGATTCTCCTGCCTCATCCCCCCGAGTAGCTGGGATTACAGGTGCCTGTCAGCCCGGCTAGTTTTGGTATTTTTAGTAGAGAAGGGGTTTCACCGTGTTGGCCAGGCTGGTCTGGAACCCCCCATCCACCTCAGCCTCCCAAAGTGCTGGGATTACAGGCTTGAGCCACCACACCCGGCCACATTTGTGTAATTTTCTAAATACTTTGTTGTCATTTCAATAATATGTACAGCATCTTCTTTATCAAGGGTAGATTCCATCTTTTTTGTTGTTGTTGTTGAGACGGAGTCTCGCTCTGTTGCCAGGCTGGAGTGCAGTGGCACAATCTCAGCTCACTGCAACCTCCGCCTCCTGGGTTCAAGTGATCCTCCTGCCTCAGCCTCCTGAGTAGCTGGGATTACAGGCACACACTACCATGCCCAGCTAATTTTTGTATTTTTAGTAGAGACGGGGTTTCGCCATGTTGGGCAGGCTGGTCTGGAACTCCTGACCTCAGGTGATCCACCTGCCTCGGCCTCCCAAAGTACTGGGATTACAGGTGTGAGCCACCGTGCCCGGCCCAAAATGTATTTCTTAAAAAGTAAGACTTGATGGCCAGGTACAGTGGCTCACGCTTGTAAACCCAGCACTTTGGGAGGCTGAGGTGGGCGGATCGCCTGAGGTCAGGAGTTCGAGACCAGCCTGGCCAACATAGTGAAAACCCGTCTCTACTAAAAATTCAAAAATTAGATGGACTTGGTGGTAGGCGCCTGTAATCCCAGCTACTTGGGAGGCTGAGGCAGGAGAATCGCTTGAACCTGGAGGCTGAGGTTGCTGTGAGCTGGAGGCTGCAGTTAGCTGAGATCGCACCATTGCACTCCAGCCTGGGCAACAAGAGCCAGTCTTCGTCTCAAAAAAAAAATAACAGCTGAAAGTCAAAATTACTCCTTGATCCATGGGCCGTAAAATAGATGTTGTGTTAGTAGGCATGAAAACACCATTTATTTCTTTGTACATCTCTGTCAGAGTTGCTGCATGACCACGTGCATTGTCAACAGGTAGTAATATTTTGAAAATAATCTCTTTTTTTCTGAGCAGTAGGTCTCAACAGTGAGCTTAAAATAGTCACTAAACCATGCTGTATGCAGAAGTTCTGTCATCCAGGCTTTCCTGTTCTATTTACAGAGCACAGGGAGGGTAGATTTAGCATAATTCTTGAGGGCTCTGGAATTTTCGGAACGGTAAATGAGCATTTGCTTCAACTTAGAGTCATTAGTTGCCTTAGCCCCTCACAAGACAGCCTGTGCTTCGAAGCTCTGAAGCCTGACATTGACTTCTCCTCTCTGGCTATGAAAGTCCTAGATGGCATCTCCCAACAGAAGGCTGATTTTGTCTGCATTGAAATCTGTTGTTTAGTGTAGCCACCTGCATCAATGGTCTTGGCTAGATCTTCTGAATAACTTGCTGCTTCACCTTACTCTGTTATGTTATGGAGATGGCTTTTTTCACTTAAACCTGTTGAGCCAACCTCTGCTAGCTTCAAACTTTTCTCCTGCCACTTCCTCACCTTGCTGAGTCTGCATAGAATTGAAGAGAGATAGGACCTTGCCTCTGGATTAGGCTTTGGCTTAAGGGAATGTGGTGGTTGGTTTGATCTTCTAATCCAGACCACTCAGACTTTCTTTGTATCAGCAAAAAGGCTGTTTTGCTTTCTTATCATTCGTGTGTTTACTGGAGTAACACTTAATTTCCTTCAGGAACTTTTCATTTGCATTTGCACCTTGGCTAACTGTTTGGCACCGGAGGCCTGGCTTTTAGCCTGTCTGAGCACATGCCTTCCCCACTACGCTGACTCATTTCTAGCTTTTAAGAGATGTGACTCTTCCTTTCACTTCAACACTTACTGGTTATTAATTGGCCTGACTTCAGTGTTGTTGTGTCTCAGGGAATAGGGAGGTCCAAGGAGAGGGAACGAGCAGTCCAGAGCGTCAGAGCACACAGAACATTTATCCATTAAGTTCACAGTCTTATATGGATTTGGTTCATGGCACCCCAAACAATTACAATAGTAACATCAAATAGCACAGATCATGAATAACCATGAAAGGTAGAATAATAACGAAAAAGTTTGAAATATGGTGGGAGCTTCCAAAATGTGACACAGAGATCTGAAGTGAGCTCATGCTTTTGGGGGAGAATAGCACTGACGTGGGATCGCCACAAACCTTCAGTTTGTAAAAAAAAAAACTCAGTATCTGCCAAGTTCAATAAAACAAAGCACAACACAATGAGGTATGTCTGCCTTTGTGTGTCTTGTTGATATCTGCAACCGAGGCAGAGAGTGATTTTTTGTTGTTATTTTTCTTCTTGTTTCTCCAGGCAAATTGTTTCTCGCCTTCACTCATGTGCCAAGCTCTAGACGACTTCCTGGCTTGGCAAGATTACTGTTAACGCATCCATAAGCATTCCTTTTATTTGTCAAATCCCTGTTATTCTGTCAGAATCTATCTTGCAGCCAAAATAGCCTCAGGAGAAAAATAATGAAAAAAAGAAATGAATTAGGTGTACCAGAAGAATGTGATGGGCGTGGGGAGGTTTATGCAGATAAATATGGTGGGTAACAATGCTGCTCCTTTTCAATGTCTGTTTAAATGTTTCCATTTTCCTTGTAAAAGTACTCTAACACAAGGAGTGCATTTGCAGAGAGGCCAAGGATCGCTCCCTGTGGACACACGATTTTGTAGCCTCCCTCCATACCCCACCCCTGCCCCACTCCAGCTGTGCCTTAGCAGACGTCATTCCCTGTTATTTCAGTCTCCGCAAGTGCAAGAATTTAGGGTGATACAACCATACTTCCATTCCATGTATTTGCACACACTTCTTACTCTCCACTCATCTCACACATGTGCACAGTGTGAACCTTGGTCTGTTGACTTAACTTTGCCTGTGCTGGGATGATGTTTCTGTCCTGTCTGTGGACACTTCTTGAGGTGAGATTCACAGGTGTGTGGAATGAGTGGGGTCTGCAGTGCAGATGTTTTCATAGTTCTCATTATAGACTGTCTAACGACTTTTCAAAGTGCTCCCCACGGCATGAATTGTTCCAATGGGGGTCTCCTTCCCTGTAGTTTTGAGTCCTGACCCAGCCAAAGGCTCCCCTGCTCCTGGTGGCTATGCTGGAGCTCTAACTCCTTCCCTTTGGTCTGAGGTGGCCACACCCAGGGCTCCAGCCACATGATGTTTTGTCCCACCCACCTCCTCTGTGGTCTCCTCATTTGCTTAAGGAAACACCCAGAGCGAGACAGAACCATCCAGTCCATGGCTGGGCCCCACTGGGCCTCCACCTTCAGGACATGCCCAGGGTTTGGCCACGTGCTCTTGCTCGGTTCCCGAGTCCAGCGGCAGGAAGTGGACACCAGACCCGCCTTCTGCCCGGGAGCTCAGGTGCTAAAGCTTGTCTGTCCTCTGTGCGGCAGGGAGCCCAGCTTGCCCATTTGAGAAAGAAGCAGGGGCACTCTGAGGAGATGCTTCCTGAGGGAACTGGGTGTTTTAGGAAGACCTTCCTGGCACTTCTGCAGGTCTGGTGAATGGTATCCACCCAAGGCTCCCAAGAGGCTGAGCCCCTCCTCACCCCTTTTCTGAGTGAGCTCATGTTCCTTGGCTGGGTGCAAACTTGGGAGATGTGCTCAGTCACCCCGCCGTAAAGTTCTGTCTCTTTGGGGTGGTGTGACTCCTCAGGAGTGGGGTAAGACTGTTTAGGAATGACCAAAACTTAGGTCCGTTTTGTTTTGTAACTTTCTTAATATCCCATGGGTGTTTTCCATGTCAGTGAATATGGATGTGATTACTATATTTTAGTGACTTTATAGTATTCAAATTCCATTCTATATTAGTACCATAAAATGACCAGAGCGCAGTTGCTAGCTATTAAAACTGCTTCCAGCTTTCCTTGTTGTGCATAATTCTGTAGCCTGCCTTTCCACGTACATCTTTCCAGGCGTGGTCATTGCCTTAGAACACATTCCCTGAAGCAGAATTGACCGTTGTGATAAGTGTTTTAAATAAGAACATACAGATTTTGTTTGCATGTGCCTTGCCCACTGAGACCCTGCTGCAAATGCGTCTTTGTGCTTCTCTCTCCTGGTCCTAGCTGTCTTGCTGTGGGACAACTAGGGACGTCATCTTCCTTACATGAGGTTGGTAAGGTGAAGGTCAGAGGGACAGCAAGCCAAGGTTACCGCCTTCTAGGACAGATCCTATGGTCTGGCTGCTCACCCATTTGTTCTACGCGTTTATCTTTTGCAGAGGGCTATGCAGTTCACCAAGCCCTCTCCATACATCAAGGCTTACTGTGGACATTGCTGGCCATGGAACCATGGGGCCGTATTTCTTGTACCATTTCCCTTCCTCCTTCCTTCATTAATTCAGCAAACAGGCATGGGCCCCTTCTCACGTCTGGGCCTTGGATAGGTGAAGGGAAGGGTGAGGGTGCAGGGCTTCTCTGTGATATAAGAACTTTTGTGGGGCCCTGAGGCCTGGGGCCAGAAGACCTTGCCTGATCCTCCCTGAGAAGGCCTTGCTGGGGAGACCTCAGTGTTGCATTTGGGGACCGATGCTCAGCTGAGTGGGGATGGGTGGGAGGGATGGAAGAGGGGAGGGGAGACCAAGGCATGGGGCTGGCACCCCTGTCAAGAACCAAATGAAGTAACTAGGTTGTGGGGATGGAGGTGAGAGGGCAGGGACGTGGGTAGGGTTGATACTGTAGTGTTCTGGTCAGAGCATGAAAAACCCGGAATGGGCCAGTAGGCGATCTGTGTGCCAGGGCCCATCAGGAGTACCATTCATTCATTCAGCAAATCCTTAGCTGTGTTCTAGGCAGGGGATCTCTGTGAACTGGATGGACAGATGGAGTGGAGTTTATGCCCTCTTAGAGGTGTGTTTTTCATACCTGATGACTATAAGACCGAGGTGGATGAACTTTTCCCTAGGGCCTCATGCAGGAGAGGCATAAACTGGGCAGGGGTCTGGGGGAAGTGAGTTCCGTGTGCAAGGAACAGCAGGTGCAAATGTCCTGAGGCAGCACCTGGCCAAGGAGGTTGGAGAGCAGGCCAGAGATAGGCAGGGGCTAGATCATGTTGGTCTGTGGGTTCATGAAAAGAACTTTTTTTTTTTGAGATGGAGTCCAGCTCTGTTGCCAGGCTGGAGTGCAGTGGTGCGATCTCAGCTCTCTGCAACCTCCACCTCCTGGGTTCCAGTGATTCTCTTGCCTCAGCCTCCCCAGCAGCTGGGATTATAGGCACCCACCACCACACCCGGCTAAGTTTTTTCTTTTTTCTTTTTTTTTGGTATTTTCAGTAGAGACAGGGTTTCACCATGTTGGCCAGGATGGTCTCAATCTCCTGATCTCGTGACCCGCCCACCTTGGCCTGCCAAGGTGCTGGGATTACAGGTGTGAGCCACCGTGCCTGGCCAAAATAACTTTTATTTATTTATTTTTTAAGGGTGTAGATTCTAAAAGCTGGAGAGGGTTTTGTGCTACATCGTCATGTCCTGATTCCTGTCTCAAGAAGCTCAATTTGGTTGGCCTGTGGATGCAGAGAGATGGTCAGTGCAGTGGTGGGTGGACCAGGATGGTGGGAGTGGAGACTGGGGAACTGGGTCTTTTTGGGGCTTTATTTTGCAGGGCTTGCTGACAGATTGGCTGTGTGCTGTAAGAGAAAGAGAAGGAGCCCCAAGGTTGAGACTAGACGGTGGGTGCTATTTGTGCAGACAGGGCAGCAGGGAGGACATGTTGGGGAGAAAACCAGGAGTTGTCATTTGGAGGGTTGAAGTGAGCAGTGCTTCAGGGATGGCCCAGTGAAGGTGGGAGCAGGTGGTGCTCAGGACTCAGCAGGTCAGGGGAGAAGCAGCTTGGAGCGGGTCAGGACCATCAGCTGGCAGACAGGTGGTGGGAAGGGTGACAGCCGGTGTGGGGGTACATGCACAAAGAGGACCTTCAGGTTGGAGCCCAGGCACCCTGAAACTTAGAAGTACCCAAGGGGATAAGACCCTCCAAAGGAGATAAAAGCAGGACCAGTGAGGTAGGGCATGAGATCACAGTGACCAGGGAAGAAAATGCGTCAGGAGATGGTGTGTTCAAATGTGGCTGGTATTGGAATAAAGTGAGGGGCAAGTGTCCTTTACTGCGTCTGAAAGGCTACGGCTAGGTGGTGACTTATGGAAAGTTCCAGTGAGATGGGTTGAACATGGATTCTGAAGCCCATGAGCCTTGGGGTAAGGGGCGGTGACTATAGTCAGCCCTTTGAGGAAGGTTTCCTATAAAGGGAACAGCAGAGAAATAGGCCAGGTATGGGAAGGCTGGATGGGAATTCGAGGAGGGTTGTGTTTTCAAAGATGGGATGTGTTACAGCAGGCTGTATGCCATGGAAAGTTGGCGCAGGCAAGAAAAACGTGAAGATTAGGAGCTGGGGGGGGTGCGGGGTGGGTGGTGACACACCCTTATAATCCCAGCACTTTGGGAGGCCAAGGCAGGTAGATCACCTGAGGTCAGGAGTTTGACAGCAGCCTGACCAACATGGTGAAACTTCATCTCTACTAAAAATACAGAATTAGCCAGGTGTGGTGGTACATGCCTGTAGTCCCAGCTACTTGAGAGACTGAGACAGGAGAATCACCTGAACCTGGGAGGCGGAGGTTGCAGTGAGCTGAGATTGTGCCACTGCACTCCAGCCTGGGCGACAGGGTGAGAGTCCATCAGAAGTTGGAGGATGAGAGCCAGGGTGGCTGGGGACAATTCTGGAGCCCACTGTGCATGTGCAACTGGGGTTAGCACCTGGCAGCGCCCGCATGAGCTGGTGAGCCACAGTTTTCTCCGCGTTCTTCTGGGCTGAGGTTCGCTGGGGGGCTTTGGTTCCTGTGTGTGTTGCTGCACATGAGTTAGGACTGTGGAAGGGTGGATGGCAGCGTAGACTTGGGGCCATGCTGAGGGATCCTGGAAGGCGGGGACCTTGGCTTGCTGTCCCTCTGACCTTCACCTTCCCGCCCTCATGCAGGGAAGATGCACAATGTGGACCTGGTCAGCTGATGGAACTGTAGGGTTGTCCCCAGTACCTTGTGCTGGTGACTAACGGTGGACACCTAGAGGGCTGGGAGGAACAGTTCCTGGAACCCCATTCATACAAGTGTCTTCGTGTCCAGTGTGTGCCGCTGCCCCCTGCAATTTCAGCAATTTCGACAGAAGGATGCCTGCAAATCTAATGTCCCCAGCGCTCCACTGAGTGCTGATTACTCCTGGAGGTTCCCACCCACGCTTGCCCTCCACTCCCCGACACAGGCCCCTTATCTCTCTTAATTCTTAGTCCAGTTGAAATCAACACATGTCCAGGAATTGAGGAATCACCCTCAATTCTTTGCTTTGCCCTCCACCCCACTCCCACCCTTTGCTCCTGAGCCTCTGCCTACCTGTTTTGGGCAAGGCCTGGTCTACACTGGAGCCGCACACACACTGCCTGCCTCCCTCTTCACCCTGGGGGGTCCACCGCCTCCTTGGCTTTATCTTCTCTCTGCTCCCTCCTCGGCTATACGCTCGGGAATGAATGAATGGACAAGTGAACCCTGCCGGTAAAATTGTAAACCATCTAATCAGAAATTCAAAGGGCAGCAGATAGGAGGCCACAGCCCAGGGTGCTCCAAAGGCCCAGCCCAGGGTGTGACTGAGGGGTGTGGTAGTCAAGAGAGTGACCTTAAAACCTGGTGTCTGCCTTTGTCGATTTAGTCATTCCATCCGCAGCGCCTCTTGAGCACAGCCGTGTCTTACCAGGCTGGTGCTGAGCGCACACAGTGAGAGACCCACAGACTTGGCACATGTGTAGTTTATAGCATGAGCAAGCCTGTGTCTGTTACCTGCTAGTCTGGGTGTATAGTGATGGCTATCATTGCAGACACAGAATGAGAAGCTCCAGTGGTGAGGTGGGGCTTGAACTGCCTTTTTCTTTGCTTGAATAACATTTAAAACATTTTTTTTTTAAAATAAGGAGGATAAGAGGATTGTGAGTACTATGCTATAAGTATACTTTAGTGATATTTTAAAAAATTATAAGAACAATACATTGAATGTTTTAGGAAGCTGAAAACGGATGTGTAGAAATCGCCCACAGGCTCCTAGCCTCACCACCTCAACATCCTGGGCTGCCTGGGGAGGGGTTTTCCTCAGGCTCTTATGCCGTGGATGTGCACAGGGCTGGGACGCAGGAAGACTGTAAGGAAGGAGCTCTCCTCCAGTGACGGCAGGTCCTGGGCGCTCAGTCCAGCTCCGGAACAGCAGTGCTGTTCTGTGGTGACTGCGTGTGAGGCCGAGGGGTGCCCGACGTGGATGCCACGTGAGACAGGTGGCTCAGGTAAGATGCTTAAGGTCTGAGCCTCAGCCCCTGGGCAGTGAAATGAGATCAAGGCTCGGGAGGCTGGGCCCTGGCCAGACACGTGGCTGACAAATAGGGCCTCTGCTCTTCATTTCTGCTGTCTTGAGTGTGGATGGTGATTTTGGTTTTTCTTTTTTTTCTGGATTGGAGCATTGCGGTGTTATCTACTGGAAGCGTGCTTTTCATGTACTGGAAACTTCTTGGGGGTTAGATTTGGGTAAAGTAGGGATTACTTTAAGGCAAGAGCATCACACTCAGTTGGGGACCTGGGAGTCCCCTGTGTGTGGAAGGGCAGGGCCACCTTCTACTGAACTTTAAATCAGAGGCATTTAATTATTAGCTCCCTTGGAGTGCTGGTGGTGGTGGGACCAGGCCAGCCTGGAGTTTTTACGAGGGCACATCTTCCACCTGTATGGGAAGATGGAGTGTTGAGGTTAACTCTGTACTGGTGGGGGACGGCCCTCAAGACCCTGCCTTCTGCTGAGCTTCTCCAGAGCAGGCTCTGACTCTCCAGCCCTGCTTGCCTCACTCCACCCAGGGCGTAAAAAGACCGACTCGCAGTCGCAATAATAACATAAACAACTTTTGCTTTTAAAAAAACTTCAGTAGTAAGTAGCTAAAATTTGTTAATATTAATAAAAACAGCTCAACTTCTTCGGAAACCATGTATCAGTTTAACACTGTCTGGGAAGAATCTCCCTCCTTACCCTCAAAGCATTAAGGGCTGCAGGAACTCCTCATAGCAGAGGGAAGAGAAGGGATGACTGTGGGTGTGGTACCAGAGACCCCTCTGTGCACTGTCTGGCATAATCCTCATAAGAAGCTTTTGTAGTCGGTTGCAATTTGATCATCCGCTTTAGCACTCGCAGAAACCGTGGCCCAGAATAATTAATAATAAAACCGCAGGCAGTGAGTAGAGGAGTGGGGTCAGGGTCTGCCACAGCTCTCTGGCCCACCTCGGTCCAGACCTCTTGGGGGAGGCTCCAGGCTACAGGACAGCAGGGCACCTGCCTCTGTCCCCAAATCCCATGGCTCTGTGCTTCTTAACCCAACTATAGATCAGAACCCCCAGGGAGATTGTGAAGAAATATCACTGCCTAGGGTTCCCCCAAGACTGTGGTGTACTCTGACTGTGATGGAAGTAGTAGGGGTGGAGTTCATGTGATGTCGGTATGTTTTTAACCAGCTCCTGCAGGGGATTTGAGGAGCAGTGTTGGCTGAGAACTGTCCAGGCTACTCCCGGGTGGGATCTCCTAGGGCTTCGTTACCTACAGTTCCAGATGTGGTCCAGTAGTCATTTTCTGATCTAAGTCAGGGAATGTTGGGGCATTTTCGGTCAGGAAGAAACCGGGGAGGTGTGAAAGGACAGGGCTCAGTTAGAGAGGTTTCCGAAAGGACACTGGTAACTGAGATGGCTATCTGTGGGTGACCCGCCTGCCAGTGCCCCAGCCTCCGCGTGGCAGCCCCCCAAGATAGGGGAGACCAGGTTGGGTCCTCTTACTCTCAGCACCCTGTTTAAGGGTCTGGTGCAGGTTTTGAAGCTGAGCAGGTTGTTAAACTTCCTAGAGCCTTGGGCACCTTGTCCACATCAAACAGAGTAACAGAGATTTCTATGGGAGGGGAGTATAGAAAGCCCTCCCTTTCGTGACCAGTGGCATGGGCTACCATCTAGTTCTTCCTCAGTGTTCTAGAAGAGGCCAGGCTGGCCAATAAGGTGAAACCCTGTTTCTACCAAAAATACAAAAATTAGCTGGGCATGGTGGCGCACACCTGTAGTCCCAGCTACTCAGGAGGCTGAGGCAGGAGAATCACTTGAACCTGGGAGATGGAGGTTGCAGTTCGCCAAGATCGCACCACACTGCACTCCAGGTGACAGAGCGAGACTCCATCTCAAAAAAAAAAAAAAAAAAAAAGAAAAGAAAATGCCCTCTTAACGCATCTCAATGTATCATCACGGAAGAGTTTAAAAGGCCAGGCACAACACCAACAACTGTGTCCTTTTTCTCCACCCCCCACCCCCGCCAGAGGAAGTGAACATACCTGTTTCCGTTTTTAGTTTTTGAGGTGCTCAAAGTGGCAGAGTACGTCCTGACACTATGGATCTCCAGGCTTTTCGTACAAACTAACTCTGCAGGGTTTTTCCACTTGGAGTCAACTTGATGGTGAAGAAATGCTTGGCTTGGCAAGGAGTGGAAAAGTAAATCGTGATGTCCTCAGCACAGGGCACCTCTTAACTAGACAGTTTCCCGCGTTCTCATTTTTGGTTAGAATAGGTGGGGCAGCTCATTTGACAGGAGGAAACTGACTTGTCGGAAGTGGGGGGATGCTCTGCTCTCCCGTGCTTGGGTTCTGGAAAACCCATTGGTAGCAGTAGGTCTGTAAGCTGGACCTGGGGACTTGGGCTTGTGGTTATTTAGCTCTGCGACCTCAGGCAGTTCTGGAAGCTATCACAGTTGGAGTCTGGAAGTCCAAGATCAAGGCTCTGGCAGATTGTCTGGTGAGGGCTGGCTCCTGGTTCATCAAAGGCACTTTCCATCTGTGTCCTCCCATGGCAGAATGGGCAAAGGGTCTTGTGGGGTCCCTTTTGTAAAGGCCTTACCCCCATTCATGCAGAGTCTCCCTTCATGACCTAAGCACCTCCCAAAGGCCTCACCTCCTAATATCATCACCTCGTGGGTGAGGATTTCAACATATGGATTTTGGAGGCACATAGACAGCCCATAGCTGTGGGGGTTCATTTTACCATGAGAAAGGTATGCTCCATGTTTGTGAGGGGTGGAGACAGGTGGGCCCTTATTTATCTCTCAGGCCGGGCACCCCCATCCTCCATCCATGGATAGGTGAAGGAAGGAAGATGTTCCTGTTGACACCAGCCCCTGACTCTTCCTGCTCCTCTGAAGAGAGGGAAGGGGATGAGATCCCACCAGGGACTTGGCTGGAGGGGGCTTGGGAGAGCCACCTTAATTTAACACTTTTTTTTAATTCTCCTGTGCACATTCTGTAATGAAACAGCTACTGTTTTGAGCTGAGCAGGGAAGAGGGAAGAAGCACCCACTGGAGGGTGAATTTTGTAGGGAAAGCATTTTTTATTTACTTCTCAAAGTCAGGGGGAAGGAACTCCATGACTTCCCACTGTTCCCACTATTCCCCAGAGCAGAGGGAAACGGAGAACAAAAATGCTGGTTTCCCCAGGGCGGGCAAAAACACCATGCGAAGGATGTCAGAAGTCACCATCTGTTTGTCAGAAGAAGCCCTGAAGTGTGGCAGTTGCAGAATGACACTTCATTGAGAGCCTGAGCCTGCACACCTCAGGGGGCTCCCATGGGTGGGGAGTGGCTGTGTGCCTGGAAACTCTGTACCAATGGAGACATTTTGGTTAAACTGGTGGAATAAATGCACTCTTCTCTGTGACCAGTGCACTCTCATTCATCACGTATCTACCGAGTGCGTGATTTTCATGAGAAGCAGCGTCGTGTAAAGTAAAAAGCAGTGCTGCTTTTGAGTCCTGCTTTCACCCCAGTGGCTAACTCCGGCTTTGGACCATCTTGAGGGTCAGGCACTTCACAAATGTCATCTTTGATTATTAACACAACTCTGGGAGGTGGACTCCTTGTCCCCTAGGATGTCGCTGGGTCAGTAAGAGCCTGGGTGAAAGCCCCCTCACGACAGGGACTGGAAGCCAGCTCCCCAGCTCTCCAGTCTTTCAGGTGCCCCATGCATATATCCTGAGCCCCGGGACCTCATGTACCCGAAAGTCCTCTGCCGGTCTTCCCCCTCCAGCATGGCCTTGGGGAACAGTGGGAAGATGTTTGCTGGAAAAGTGAGATGCACATGTGTCTGAACACTTCCCGAGTGTCCCAGAGGGTGAGTGCCCTGGGAGGCACACTGTCCCTTCTGGATGTGGGATGGAGCACAAGCTAGCTGCACAGAGAACGAGACAGAAGGGAGGTCTTGAGAGGGAGGATTTTCCCAAAGTCTGTGCTTGGGCAGGGCCCGGTACAAGACTGGCCTCTGGAGACAGTGCCTGGGCCTCCTGCTCCCCAGTGACCAGCATTCCTGACTTTGAACAAGGAGGGAGGGCCAGGCTCAATTTCTGCAGATGAGAGCTGGCAACAACTTGCTGATGTCAGAAATTCCTTAAACTGAAGGCGGTCTTTTTCAATATCAGAGGCAAAGTGCTTTTTTTTTTTTTTTTTTTGAGACACCATCTTCCACTGTTCCCCAGGGTTGGAGTGCAATGGCACGATCTCGGCTCACTGCAACCTCTGCCTCCTGGGTTCACGTGATTCTCCTGCCTCAGCCTCTCGAGTAGCTGGGATTACAGGTGCCCACCACCACATCTGGTTTTTTTGTATCTTTAGTACAGACGGGGTTTCACTATGTTGGCCAGACTCGTCTCGAACTCCTGACCTCGTGATCTGCCCGCCCTGGCCTCCCAAAGTGTTGGGATTACAGGCATGAGCCACTGCGCTTGGCCGCAAAGTGCTTTTAGATGTGCTTTAGGTGGCACATAGGAACTCCCTCACACTCAAACACCCTCAAGCCATGCAGCAGTGGGACTGGCCACGTCAGATTTCGTGTCGACAGGCATGTAGTGGGTAGAGGAAAGCTGGGAGTCATCTGCTCAGAGTGTCTAGGGGCCCCCACTGCAGGCTAGGAATGGAGAATCAGGGCTGGATCCTGCCAGGGCAGGGGCTCTGTGAGCACATGTCAGAGGGACTAAGGATTTGGACTCTCCACCCCTCCCTTGAGTTGTCTGGCCAAAGTGTGCTGAGGATTTGGTTTAGATGATGCCTCTCTGCAGAAACAACCAGTGGTAATGCGTGTTCTCATCTCTGAATCACAGGTGGTGCCGACCGTGGCTTGTCCCAGCCAAGGTCATGGTCATCTTGACTCCTTGATTAGGTGGAGACTGAAGCCTTCTCTGCTGTTGACTTACTCTTTTCCCTTTTATAATAAATAAAGGAAAGTATTTAGAGACTATGTATTCTCTCCAAAGGTCAACCAGTGACAGCCTGTTAGATTCTGTCTCTCCACCGCAGAAAACTTCCGAGTCTCCCATCTCATGATGTGTGTAAGCTGAGACCTTTACCCTTCCTAATAACTGGCTCTCAGGCCTCCCATTGCCTCTCTGAGATTGTCTCCTGCTATTCTCCTTCTCCTCTTCCACCAAGTGGGGAGGTACTTTGAGACCACATAGGCTTTCAGCGTGTGCGGTCATTTACTTCTGTCAGTAGGGACTCAAAGACTCTTGGATTTGTATTGTATTCAATGGGTCATAATCCAATATTATCACTATTTTGATGTCCAAGTCATTTATAGTTTGACTGGTAGGAGCCTCTATGGGCTGGCCCCTGTGTCTTTTTGTTACACACCCATTGTTCTGTGAGTGCTCTCTGACTTTCTGGCCAAAAAGAAGAGATTTCAGGCTCACTGGGGGTGACTGTTGCTGTTGGAGCCTCCCCCCGCTCCAAGGACAGAGCTGGGAGTATCCCTCTGTGTGTGTGTGTGCGCGTGCATGTGTGTGTGTGCACTGGTGCGTATATACACATTCACATCTACTTTGATTTCTAGATGTATCTACATCTCTAGATTGGAAACTGTGAGTCACACCAATATCTGATTCCTGTCTTCCAACGCAGGGCTTACTATAATGCTCCCCTTTCTAGACTAGCAAGCTCCTCCCCAGTGGAAAGGAAGGTGGCTCCCATTTTTCTTCTCACAGATCCTTATGCTCAATCTTCCTGTGCATAACCAATCTTCTGTCACCTCTCCACTGCTATGGCTGTCCTCTCCCCTGCACATTTATCTGTGTTTCTAGGGCTGTTGCCCGAGGCTGAGGTTCTCTTACCTAGAGCTTCCATGTCCACTCCTGCTTTCTCCTGAGTATCCTCCCAGGGCTGCCAGGGAGTCCTCCAGGATGAACATACACCTGTGATGCTTTTTCCTTTTTGCCAGTTAGAGCCCCCTGTGACCTTGGAGTCCAGCCCAGCTCGGTACCGGGGCCTCCTCCCTTGTCACTGCTTTGTGCAATCCTGCTCACCACCCTGTCCTTGCTTCTTGAGCCCTGTCTACCCTCAGCGTCCCAACACAGCTGTGCATTAGCCACCCAGCCTTTGGCCAGGTCACCAAAAACACGGTGCCTTACCACCTTTGCCTCTCCTCACCTCTTTTCCTGTCTGGAAAGTGCCTGCTTCTGCTTCAAGTCACAGCCCACTCGTCGAGTTCTTCCCATGATCTGGGGACTCCGTGCCCTCTCTTAATGCTGTGTGTAGATCATCCCTCTGGGAGGGGCGGGGTGAGCCAGCCGCTGTATTTCCTCTGACACCAAGCACACACGCTGCTTACATATCTGTGGGTGGAATGCATGATCGTGTGTGGGAATGGACGCATAGGAGCAGCCTCCAGTTTCCAATGACAAAACAGGGGCATGAGTGGCCCCTCAGCTCTCTCCCAGGGAACCTTATACTTGGTGTTAAAGTCTGACTCATGGAAGGGCTCATGTCCCCAGTTCCAGCTGGGTTTCCAACCCAGGTTGAGATGTAGCCTCTCTTCCTGATGCCTGGTTTGCTGATGTCTGCCTTAGCTGTCTGGAATCCATCCTCCCAGGGAAGAACCTCGTTTTGTTCCTGGGAAGAACCTCGTTTTGTTCCTGGGAACTAGGTGCAGTCAGAAGCTAGGCTGAGACAACCCTGCCAGTAAAAAGCACAGAGGACTGTGGCAAAGCATGAAGAAAATCAGAAGCTGGGTAGCAGCATAGAGCTCACTGTGGCCTTAAGATGGATTGAGGCCAGTCTGCCACCCAAGTTTTGAGGTGAGGGTCTGTGCCTGGAGGAGTTGGCCCCCACCTGCCCTGGCTTCTGAGTCCCTTTGCATCCCCAGACCCTCAGCTACAGCTTACTTCTGGGAGGACTCAGAAGGGGTGTGGTCTGAGACAGGCAGTGAACTCCAGTGTTGATGCGGTAGAAATACAGCAAAGCAGAATGTTTTCATTCCTGCACCAGTGTTTATTGCTCCTGCTTGGTGCTGTGTGTGGAAAATCCCAGACAAGGTTAGGACTTCCTATTGAAGGCACAAGACTTATGACCACACTAGAGGGTCAGGGCCCCAACTATCCTTGCGTGGTTCAGCCATGGAGGATGATTAACCAGTCTGGGAGGTCAGATGGGAGGCGGATCTTCAACTGAGCCCAGGACAGCGGTTTTCAGCCAGAAAGGAGAATGAGAGAAGCCCCAAGTGAGCCCAGGGGCGCAAAGCAGAAGGACCCTGGAGTGTAAGAGCCTAGATTGCAAGCCTGGCAGGAGGAGGTCAGAGAGGGGCAGGGAGAGGGGCTGGAGAGGTGGCCTGCTGGAGAATTTGGATTGGCTTTAGGATTGAGCAGTTTCTTGCCAGTGAAAAATCAGTTTGTTGTCCTCACTCGGGAGGTGTATCACATGCATGTTATTTGTTACTAGTAATGAAGTGTGGGAGTTTTCTGAATGGCTACCCTTTTAAATAAGTAAGAGCAGATTCAGGGTATCTCTGTCATAAAAAGCCACCTTCAACTATTTGCCTTCCACTCTGGCTTGCATGGGCAGTGGGCTGGCCTGTGCTCCCGACCATTGTTCCTGGGTGGACCCCGGAGAGTGTGAATCCTGGTACTCAGGTTGGAGGAGTTTTATCCTGCTGGGGGCTATCTGTTCATTGCTGCATTCAGATTTCTCCCGCCGGTTCCCGTGGGCACCGTGGTAAGGGCGGTGGTAGATCCAGCTGACCTCTGGGCGTGTTTGCCCTGGGTAAACCACGACAGCAGCATGTCCTGTTCTTAGCTGTTTGTAGACACTTCTGTGTACCTGGTATTGTGTCAGATGTGAAGGAATCTGGAATGAATATGATACAGAGGTGTTCTCAGGGAAAGACATTTGAAAAAACTAAAGTTTGGATACGCTATAGGAAAAATATGATGAATGAATACAGAAAAATGAATGAAGGAATGAATATAGAAAAAGGTGAATAATGATGTCATTTGAAGGACAGGGGGAAATGAGAATGCCTGCTTGTCTGCCAGGTGATGATTTAGTGAGGAATTGGAACCCAGAATGGTGTGTTCTAGGAGGAGGTTTTTTCCTTTGTAGTTGAAAGTTGAAGAGCAGCTTTGCTCTTCTACTGCAGAAACGGAAAGATGGATATTTAGTGCCAGAACTTGAGAGGTTAACGTCGGCCAGTTGAATTGATGGCTGGAATTTGCACATATGTCAGCCATAAAGGCCACAACTTAGCCCACCCAGACTGCTCCCCACATCCAAGGCATGTGGAGCTGCACGTGGAGTTGTAGATCTGAAGTTAGAGTGTTGGAGCCACAAAGGCTGAGCTCCGGGACACTACCCCTAGGCTGGGCCTGGAGTGAAGGCCAGTAGTAGGAGTACAGGGTTAGCTGGCCTGAGGCTAGAAGGCCCCCTATCCTGCTCTGAGGCAGGGATCTCTTCCCCTGCCCCCCACAGACCACAGGCAGTGGCTTCATCTTGAACATGATCTTTTATTTTCAGTCTTGCCACAAAGCTTCTTGTAGACAGCCAAGATCCACTGCCCCGGGAAGGCTGGTGAAGTCCGACCGGCATTGAAAGGAGGGATCTGCCTGTGGATCTTGCCCAGCTCTCCTCCTGGCGTTTCTAAGTGACCCTTCCTTCAGGATCCTGGCTTGTCCATCTTCTTCCATCACCCTGTCATCTTCACCTCCTGAACTTTGGGTTTCTAATTTCCTTCTAAAATCGCAGACCCATAAAGGAAGACTCGAGATGTGCTGTGAATTTTCCTGATTTGCCAGGAGCAGGACGGCGGGGGGCGGGGGAGGGGGGCAGGGAGGTGCAGCCCAGCCCCCAGGTGTGCAAGGCCCCGGGCGGTCCTGTGCTTTGAGCTTTGCTTGAAATTCTCACCTGGTTAGGCGTGTCCTTTGCAAGGCCAGGTCCTAGTTTTTCCTAGTTGAAGAGACAAATTAGAAAAAAAGCCTTTCTGCCTCAGTGTTTCCCTACTTTGCACTCCAAATGCCCTGTTTGCTAGTGTAAATTACCAGGGTAGTGCAGATTACTGCTCATTACAGATGCAGAGTTGACTGGATAATAGTCAAGATTTAGAAATTCCGAAAGCCGAAGAGCGTGCCCGGTTTTGATTCTTTCAAGCCCCTCGCCAGCGTTCACGGAGTGGTTTGAAATCCTTATAAAGCTGAACCCTGCACCAAGCTCCGCGCGTCCGTAATTCCAGTCAGATGGCGGCTGCAATACCCTGCTCCCTCCGCCCGGAAGGCGTTTCTTCACCCACTTTAACAGTGTTTGGCGGCTCAGCCTGTGCCTGGGTGCTCTCTCGGAGCTGCGGTTGGGGCGGGCGGGGGAGGGAGGGCTAATTCGTGTCAGATGGAGGGACGCCGTGCGGGACCGTGCTCTCGCGCCTGCCTTTTGTTCCCGGCGTCTGACTTCTGACGGGCAGGAGTGGCCGTGGAGGCGGCGGCGCGCGGCTGGGACCTGGGCCGGCGGCCACGGAGAGCCCTTCGCTCCTCCCGTGTTGGCCATTTCCTGGGACTTGGGTCCGCAGAGAACTCGGGAGGCATCCTCTGCCCCGACCGCCACTGGGGAGGGGTCCTCGCCTGGCCGGGCCGGGCTCCCCGCAGGCGGCAGGGGCGGCCATGCGGCTGCGCGCCCTGACCCCCGGGCCACCGGGAGGGTTCGCGCGCGGAACCCGGGCGCGCCGGCGCCGGCGCCAGGTGAGTGCGGCCCGGAGCTGGGGTGCGGGGCCGGGGCTCGGTCGCCTTCAGGGCTGCACGCACGTGGGCTGCGCCGGGTGTGCGCTAGTGCCCGTGGACGCTGTGCCGGTGTGTACCCACCTGTGCTCATGTGTATGCGTGTGCCCTTGTCAGTGCCCGTATGTCGGTGTGTGTTTGTGCACCCCTGTCTGCACGTCCACGCGTGCGTGCTTGTGAGCGCGCGTCTGTGTGTACAGGCATGTGTACGCTGGTCCGTGCCAGAGTCCTGGTGGGTGCGTGTGTACCCTTGTGGGTACGTGTGTACCCTTGTGTGTGTGCCCGCAGGACAAGGAGCGAGAGGGCCAGTGGAGCTTTGCCTAGTGGGAGCGGCTTCTGGTAAGCGTGGAAGAGGGTCCAGGCTTAGCTCTTTCCAACCCAACAGCCTCTTGAAAAGGCTTCTTGGTTTCCTTTCCCTGCAATGGAATTGGGATTCTGGCCATTACTCAGACATGCTGTCCCTCGCGTGTTTCTTGCAAAGGTAAAGGGCATTTTAGTTCTTCAATAATGTGGGGGATGCGCTGGGATGTAGGAATCCTTACAGGTTCCCTGGGGACCGCATGGGTTCCAGCGGCGCTCTGCAGTCCACAGGACGGCCCTTCACGGTGTTTGAGTTAAACAGAGCGGTCCTGGTTGGCTTCCGCTAGGTTCAGCGCCCATTCCCTAAGTCTAACAATCAGGAGTTTATTGCATTTGTTTTTCTGAAACTTTTGTAAGGCTCTGTGGAGTGAAAAACTGTTAAAATTTCAGCTAGTTACTTGAGGTGTACTGCGTTCCCTCTTAAAGTTTAGTGGTCAAACGCTGCTGCCTGGAAGTGTGGGAACAATATGTGCTGGATGTGGGGGGTGCCCCTCTTGCCCCAGATATTGGCTCTCTGTGGGCTGGGAAATATCCCCGAGGCCCGGAAGTGTTCCTGGCTGTTTAATATCAGAGTAAAGTTGGGCTGGGAATGTGTTTTTCATCAGTGTCTGCCTCTCTAGAATGCCTCTGAAGGTTTCCCAGGTGCCTGAATGCCCACCTAAATCCTTTTACTATGGTGGAGCTGAATATTTCCTGAAAGGAAAACATAGCAGGGATTGTGCTGATGCAGCTTTGCACTTTTGCGTGTGTAACCATTTTGCCAGGCGACCTTTAGCCGGGAGAACCTATCCGAGAGGTCCCTGCGGTTTTGCATTTCGGAGCATTCATGTGGAGCACCTCCCTGTTCAATTTTGCAGAGATTTTTCTTTCTGAAAAGAGACCTTACAATCAAGACCAGCACTAATTACTGTGTCCCCCTCAGGGAGTCCTTGTGGAACCAGCAGCCTGCTTTCTACTCTTCCAACATTTTGTTCCTAACAATTAAGTGCAATTTAGATTCCTGAACTGAGCCTGCTAAATACTTCAGCATTGCTGCCTCCTCTCACCCTTTGGGAGAAATGAAAGCACAGTATCAGGTGAAAACAAGGGCAGTCTAATCCCGTCTGGTCTCATTTCACAATAGAGATGTTATGTACAGATGAAGCGTGAGCAGATGTTATTACACTATCTTAAATGAACTCCTCAGGGATCCAGCAATTCAAATGGCTGAGCCCTCACAGCAGCGCTTCTGCTGTTTCCCTCTTTAAGTTTTCTAGCTGTGGACCAGTGGGCAAGAAAGCTGCAGGAAAACAGTGCCTCTTTCTCCCTGGTTGGAATAAAGGTATTTGTAAGGAATAAAAGGTTACAGTATCTTTCCTTGGCCCACAGACTGTGGCTAATTCATTTGGTCAACAAATATTAATTGAGGGTCCTTGGTCTACTGTCTGCCAGGCGCTGGGCAGGGCCCTAAGAGGACAAAGGGGAA
The DNA here is from genome assembly GCF_000951035.1 of Colobus angolensis palliatus. Lineage (NCBI taxonomy): Eukaryota > Metazoa > Chordata > Mammalia > Primates > Cercopithecidae > Colobus > Colobus angolensis. The sequence goes on along the minus strand of NW_012115744.1, from coordinate 3,565,237 downwards.
AGAGCCTGGTGTCCTGCATCTAGGAAATTGCAATCTAGCACAGGAGAGAAGGCGTGTAAACAAATAACTGCAGTATGAGTGAAAAGCATGTACCAGCTGCTGCATTGCAATAGAGAGATGTGTTTGTTAAATGTTTGAATGCTACTCTTGTCTGAGCGTGAGACTGGGGCTTGAGGCATATGGGGCCTGAGTCCCATATGCCTCATCCATTGCCTATGTGGTGCTGCATCTTGGTTTTGCGTCTCACCATCGCGGTTTGTAGACTAGTGGTGATTATGGTAATGACACAGAAGCACTTAGCTAGTGTTACCAACTGCATAATTAGCAGCATCATTATCCTTCTTTTGCAGAGCATTGAACACACAACCTCTGTTATCAGAAAGGATGCAATCTCTTTGAAAAAACCAGATACCAACATAGTAACAACTACATAATAACAGTGCCTTAAATGTATGTAGATACTTATAGAATAGTCTGTTATATACAGTGGTGGTTCTGTCTTGGCCGCAAATTGGAATCACTTGGCCGCAAATTGGAATCACGGGATGGACTTGGGGTTGGGGGGGGTTTGACAGCATTCCAGTGTTCTGATTCAACCTCCAGGTAATCTGATTTAATTGGTCTGGGGTGGAGACTGGGTCCGCTGTTTTAAAAACTGCCCCAGTGATTCCTATGAACTGATAGATGGTATAGCATTTGCTCATTTATAATAGCTGTTAAGAGACAGGAGGGGGAGGATATTTTTTCTATTCAAGAGAGGATGTGACTTGTCCTGGGCCACGGAGCCTGTAGTGTCAGAACCTATGTGAAGGTTTCTGCTTGGTTCAGGACACTGTCCTTTACTTTCCATTTCTTTTTTTTTTTTTTTTGAGACAAAGTCTCACTTTGTCAACCCAGGCTGGAATGCAATGGCATAATCTCAGCTCACTGAAGTCCCCGCCTCCCTGGTTCAAGCGATTCTCCTGCCTCAGCCTCCCAAGTAGCTGGGATTACAGGTGCCTGCCACCACGCCTGGCTAATTTTTGTATTTTTAGTAGAGACGGGATTTTGCCATGTTGGCCAGATTGGTCTTAAACTCCTGAGCTCAGGTGATCCGCCCGCCTTGGCCTCCCAAAGTGCTAGGATTATAGGCATGAGCCACCACGCCTGGCCATGAAGTTTTTTATTAGGTGATTGTATTGGTCCATTTTCATGCTGCTAATGAAGACATACCTGAGACTGGGCAATTTATACAGGAAAAAGGGCTTAATGGACTCAGTTCCATGTGCTGGGAAGGCCTCACAATCATTTTGGAAGGTGAAAGGCACATCTCACATGGCGGCAGGCAAAGAGAGAGAGTTTGTGCAGAGAAACTCCCCCTTATAAAACCATCGGATCTCATGAGAATTATTCATTATCACGAGAACACCACAGGAAAGACCTGCCCCCATGATTCAGTTACCTCTCACTGGGTCCCTCCCACACCACATGGGAATTCAAGATGAGATTTGGGTGGGGACATAGTTAAACCATATCAGTGATTACATGTTTAGGATTGTTACGTGTTCTTGATGAATCAATCCTTTTATTATTATGAGAGGACTTTCTATATCCTTGGTAATTTTCTTTGATCTGTAGCCTATTTTGTCTAATATAGCCAGCCGAACTTCCCTTTGATTAAAGTCAGCAAGGGTACCTCTCTTTTCTAGCCTTTGTCTTAAAAAAAAAAATGGCCTGGTGTGGGGGCTCACGCCTGTAATCCCAGCACTTTGGGAGGCTGAGGTAGGCGGATCATGAGGTCAGGAGTCTGAGACCAGCCTCACCAACATGGTGAAACTCTGTCTCTACCAGAAATACAAGAATTAGCCGGGCACGGTGGCAGGCACCTGTAATTCCAGCTACTTGGGAGGCGGAGGCAGAGGTTGCAGTGAGCCAAGATTGAGCCACTATACTCCAGTGTGGGCAACAGAGCAAGACTCGGAAAAAAGAAAAAAAAAAAAAAATATATATATATATGTATATAAAATCTGACAACTTTTGTTGACTTATAATTGAGATATTTAGACTATTTACATAAATATGATTACTAATGTGGCAAGGTTTGAATCTGTCATCCTGCTACTTGTTTTCTATTTCTCCTACCTATTATTAGTTCTGCTTTTTCTCTTATTTCCTTTTGCCATTTGGATTAATTGAATACTTTTTATTATTTCATTTTATCTCTCTTGTTTGCTTATTACCTATAATTCATGATTTTAGTGGTTGCTCTAGGATTTATACTATACCTCTGTAACATCATAGGCTACCTTCAAGTAATACTATGTCCACTTCATGAATACCACGAGAGCCTTATAATAGTGTTATGGCATCTTTGGGGTGTCCATTTTCTGGCTGGAAACCTCTGTGGCCAGTGGTATCTTTGCCTGAGTTCTTGTCCTGTGTCCAGGAATAATGAGGTATGCAGACAGGGGAAGGGTGAAGAAGATGAAGATAAATTTTATTAAGTGTTAAACAGCTTAGAGGAGACCCACAGTGTCCTCCTCTCTGTAGGCAGGTCATCCCGGCCTCTGCTGCTCTCAGCAGAGAGGAGGCCCTGGAGAGGGTAGTTCCTCTCTGCAGCTGGAAGTCCCAACATCTCTGCAGGTCTCTGAAGCTCTCAGCAGAGAGGTTAGCTTCTCTGTGCAGCTGGTCTCTTGTGGTCTACCCGTTCTCCCTGTCCTCTCTCTTGCTCTGGCTGAACCCGGAAAAGCCCTTGGAGGAGAGGAAGTGCCTGCTGACTGGTCCATGGGTGGCCATGGGCGGGCTGGAAGAGGCACCATGAGTCCCCATTCCAGTCTGTGGGACCTGCAGCCTGTTCCCAGCCTACAGGCCCTCCCTGGCCTGAAGGTGGGGCCTTACTGAGGACCCACCCCCTTCTGCCCAGGACTTTGCCTCCTGCTGCCATTCAAGGCCCTGGAACTCCTCCCCAATCCCGCTCTGAGATCAGAGGTGGGGGGCCAGGAGAGGAGACAAGCCAGGCAGCCAGAACAGACACTCCTGAGCCAGCAGTGATGGGAGGGGGGGCTTCCCATGCCCCCGAGGGGGCAGGCCTTAGAGATGCCTGGGTCCTGTGCCTGGGTGGGTGGCTACAGCTGCCTGCTCGCAGGGAGCTCCTGCTTGTCCCGGGTTCCTGCCTGCTTGGTGGAGTGGGAGGCCCAGGTCTGCAGCCCTGGATGGCGGCTGCAGCTGCACCCCGGGGGGGCAGATTCTGCCTGCTTGTGGCCCCATCCTAGAGCACAGGGAAGCTTGTATCTACAGCTGCAGTTTGGGCAGCTGCAGTGGCATCCAGGGAGCACCCATCGCAGCTCCCATCGGCTCCATGGAGGGTGCAGCCCCAGCCACGCCCCCCTGCTGCTTTCATCAGTAGTATATTTCCTTTTCTTCTTTCCTGAACTTTGTGCCATTTCATCAGAAAATCTACTTTTACGTAAAAATATGTCATATGTCACATTACACTATTGTTTAAACAGTTAATTATGTTTTGATGAGCTTTAAATAGTAAGAAAAAACTCATACATTTACCTGTATAATTAGCATTTCTGGTGCTCTTCATTTGTGGATGTAAAGCCATAATTCCATCTGCCATGTCCTTTTTGCCCAAGCACTGTCTTTAATATGTCGTATGTGTCAGCTGGGGGTTTTTTTTTTGGGCTTTATTTGTGTATCTTTTTTTTTTTTTTTTTACATATTTTAATAAGTTTTCAGTTCACTTTTATTTTTAAGAGCTATTTTTATTGAGTACAGTTTTCTAGATTGACAGGTTTTCTTTCAGTATTTTGTTTTATTTTATTTTGTTTTTTTTTTTAACTTTTAGGTTCAGGGTGCATGTGCGGGTTTATTATGTAGGTAAGTTGTGTGTCATGGGGGTTTGGTGTACAGATTATTTCCTCCTCGAGGTAATAAGCATAGTACTCGATGGAGGTGGTTTTTCAGTCTTCACCCTCCTCCCACCCTCCACCCTCAAGTAGGCCTTGGTGTCTATTCTCTTCTTTGTGTCCATCTTTCGGTATTTTCTATTACACTGCTGTCTTCTCACTTACATTTTTTAGAACAATGAGAAACCTGCTATCCTAATGGTTGGTCCCCTGCATGTAACGTGTCTTTTTTTTTTTTTTTTTTTTTGAGACGGAGTCTCGCTCTGTCGCCCAGGCTGGAGTGCAGTGGC
>NW_012115744.1:3552696-3557422 GCF_000951035.1 Colobus angolensis palliatus | reverse complement strand
GGCTGGAGTGCAGTGGTGCAATCTCAGGTCACTGCAAGCTCCGCCTCCTGGGTTCACGCCATTCTCCTGCCTCAGCCTCCCGAGGACCTGGGACTACAGGCGCCCACCACCACACCTGGCTATTTTTTTGTATTTTTAGTAGAGACTGAGTTTGACCGTGTTAGCCAGGATGTTCTCGATCTCCTGACCTTGTGATCTGCCCGCCTCGGCCTCCCAAAGTGCTAGGATTACAGGCCTGAGCCACTGTGCCCGGCCGATATTTTTTTAAAAAAAATAAAAATGCTGTCACATAGCTTAACATTATTTTACCATATCTTCAACACTATATTACTAGCATTTTTCCAGGATTGTGTCTTTATTAACATACGTATTTTCAACTTTCTTATAAGTCTTTAGACAGTAAAATGTAAAAATCTTAGGCATGCAGCTTAATGACTTTAAATACGGGTATCCCTGTGTAACCATCACGCAGAGTGGGAATTCAAACACTTTCTCCACCAAGAAAGCCTCCTCATGCCCTTTGTAGACACTACACACACCCTTCGAGGTAACCATTATTAATTCTATTAAGGTAGACTGCCTACTTGTGAGCAGTCTGTGAACAGTTGGGTCACTCACTGTGTACTCCTGCACCTGGCGTCTCTCAGTTAGGGTAATGCTTTTGATGTTCATCCATGTTGTTACACTGGTAGTGGTTTGTGCTTGTATATTCCTGAACAGTATTCCATTGTATGGATATACCATAGTTATTTTTATCTGTTCTTATGATGGACATTTGGGTTATATAAAGCTGTTATGACCATTCTTTCTCTTGTGGACATAGGCTTTTATATGTCTTTAGTGTAAATAAGAATGGAATTGCTGAGTCATAGGATAGGTGTATGTTTAAGTTTATAAGAAATTGTCAAACTGTTTTCTAAAGTAGTTGTACCATTTATTCCACATTCTAAATACCATTTTGTCTTTTCAAAGAAATTTAATTATTCCAGTGGGTGAGCAATGGCCTCAGTGAATCCATATGGATATTAGGTTCTGACAGAATACATGGTCACATATCAGCAAATAGGTATGATTGGTGCTTGACTCTAAAAGCAAATTGAATTCGTATAAGGTTATCATATAGTAGTGAGCCTTGGCTGTATAAACATGAATAGGTAGCTGAGTGGTTAATTTTCCCAAGTGCTAATGCTTATAATTGTGTTTGAGGAAGAACCACATGTGTGTTACAGGCTGGACTGCCTCTTCTTCTGCAGAAGAGCTCAGAGAGGCTCAACAGCTTCATAGTGATTCTGGAACACCTTTGAACCAGGAAAACCAGTTGACTTCCTCGTAACATAATTGTGTTGTTTTGCTAATTAATTTTTCCAGGAAAAAAAGGGTTGAGAGTCTAGAAGTGTGTGTGGATTACTTGGTCCCAGAAGTGGGTGGCTCTGTGGCTCAAGTCTGGAAGGGAGTGCATTTTCACGTGGTGATATTGGTTGATGTAATGTTTCTAGGCACCCCATGTGGGGATTGATGAGTTAGGCGAGAGTGAACATCTGTCTAGGTCTCTGGAACTGGGAATGCTAACAGGGTATCCATGGGTTGTCTTGGGACCTGAGACACCGAAATGGTTTATTGTTCTCTGTTCGCTTGGTGAAGTTCCTGTTTTTGCTCTTTACAAATTCCACTAGATTTATTATCTCCCGAAAAGGAAAAGAAAAAAGAAACAAACTATGAGATGAAACGTTGACAATGTCTTCCTTTACTTTTTCAGCCAGAAGAATTAACCTCAAGTCTGCATACTTTTAAGAACAAGGCCTTTAAAAAATCCAAAGTGTGTGGAGTTTGCAAACAAATTATTGACGGTCAAGGTATTTCATGCCGAGGTAAGTCTGTGTTTATGATTCTCTTGCTGAATAGTCCAAAGCAAAACAAACAAAAAACAAAACGAAAACTTTTTTTCCGGAGTTTCCGAAAGTTAGATCATGGAATTCCCCTTCTTAGCTTATGTGTTCCCCTCCCCCCATCCCCTTACTTAGCAGGGGCCAACTGTATTTACACAGATATGTGCTCATGAGGACATTTTTACAGAAAGAGCAGAGTTCCCCGATGGGAGAGGAGGCAGCAGTTTGTAAATTAATAATTTATTCTCGGGTCTGCTCTGAAGTGTCAGTAACTCAGGTTATTTAGTTTGACTTTCAGATCTCTTACTCAAGTTTGCAAATGAAATTTTTCTGTTTTTAGAATTTGGGTTCATTCTGGTATGGCCCCTTTCAGATTCTGTCACTAAACTAAGCCACCAGCTTGGGTACTTGATATTTAGACATCAAGTAATGAATGGAACTTGCCAATTCTTTTTTGTGACTGCGCATTAATAAATCTAGTAAGAGACGTGCGACTGTAATGAATGTGAGAATGGTGGGGGGCATGGACTGCTGGGGGGACCAATGGCGTACACAACACAGAGGGAGTCACTAGGAGAACGAGGCCCTTGGAGAGTGCTGGGGCTGCTCTTTGGGGTCATTTCATCTGCAGGGTTGGAGATTTCCTCTAGAAAATGTGCAGAGTCTCAGCCTGTAGGCTTCTGTGCTGTTGGGACCTTCCTCTCAGTGCCTTCCTCCCTGCAGACCCCCAGCAGGTGGTCCCTGATGACCTTTTTAGAGTAGGGTGCCTATGGTGGAAGGATGCATGCAGTCAAACCTTAATGGGTTGAGGATGTGACCAGGGGCCTCTAAGGAGCTCTTGGGATTCTTTTACAATTCAAAGGCCTGAGCCTACGTGAGAAGACTCGGGTGCCCCTCCTATGATTTGGCCCCTTGGAGAAGTCAATGCTGAAGAATGTGTTGGATAAGTGGTGGGTACCTACCACCCTGGTGTCTAAGTAGAAGCCGAAGACCAGGGAGCCATCTGTGTAATTCATCTAGATCTGCATCCAAGGCAGAGAACAGGAGCTATAGTGTACTCTGAGCCAACTGCTATGACATCCTGTGATTAAAAACTTTTTTTTTTTTTTTTTGAGACGGAGTCTTGCTCTGTCGCACGGGCTGGAATGCAGTGGCCGGATCTCAGCTCACTGCAAGCTCCGCCTCCCGGGTTTACGCCATTCTTCTGCCTCAGCCTCCCGAGTAGCTGGGATTACAGGTGCCACCACTATGCCCGGCTAACTTTTTGTATTTTTAGTAGACACCATGCCCGGATGATTTTTTGTATTTTTAGTTGACCGTGTTGGTCAGGCTGGTCTGGAACCCCTGACCTCAGGTGATCCAGCCGCCTCTGCCTCCCAAAGAGCTTGGATTACAGGTGTGAGCTACCGGGCTTGGCTAAGAAATTTCTTGAGTTTCTTGGATCTGTGGGTTTATAATTTTCCTCCTGGTTTGAAAACGTTTCAGCCATTGTTTTTTCAAATATCCCCGCTTTCCTGCCCTTCTCCGTCAAAGTGTCCGTTACACGTATGTTATGTTGTTCAAAGTTCTCCCACAGCTTACTGATGCTTGTTTATTTATTTATTTAGGTTGTCTCATCTCTGTATGTTTATGTCTATGTATGTTTATGTTTGTACTGTGATGTCTTCAAGTTCATTCACCTGTGCTTCTACAGGATCTAATCTGCCAGTAATCTCATCTAGTGTATCTTGCATCTCATATTCTTACATTTTCTTTGATTTGGATCTTTTTATGTTTTTCAGGTCTCTACTTAACTTTTTAGCATACAGAATAGTTATAAGAGCCCTTTTAACATCCTTGCCTACTAATTCCAACATCTCTGTTAGTTCTGGGGCAGTTTCAGTTGACTGATTTTTTTTTTTCTTATTATCAGCCGTGTTTTCCTGTCTCTGAGTGCCTGATAATTTTAGACTAGATAGTAGACACTGAGAACCTTACCTTGGGGCTAGGTATTTTTGTGCTGGATATTATTTGTATTCCTGCAGGTATTCTTGAGCTTTGTTCTGGGTTGCAGTTAAATTACTTGGGAAGAGTTTGATTCTTTTTGATAGTGGTTTTCTGATAGGGTGGGAAGACAGGAGGAGTATTTAGTCTAGAGCTAACTATTTCCCCCAGTCTAGAGTTAATTATTCCTCTCTAGTGGGCAAGATCCTTTGTTTTCTATGAGATCTTCCGTGAATTTTGAGGTTTCCTGGTCTATCAAATAGGCACTCTTTCCAGCTCTGTGTGAGCACTGGACACTGTTTCTTGTAATCCTGTCTGGTGGTTCTTTCCCCAGCTTGGGTAGCGTACACATACATGCGCACACACACACACACGTGTGTGTGTTTGGACTCATCAGTACTCAACTGAAGACTTCAAAAGGGACCTTCTGCAGGCAGGTGGGTCTTCAGAGCTCCTTGCAGTTCTCTGTTCTGTGGTACTCTGTCTAGCAAACTCTTGCTGCCTTCTTCTCCCTGGACTCTTAGTGCCTTCTCCCCAACCCAGGCAGTACTCTGGGCTCAACCAGGGGTCTCTCTTCCCTGGCTACATCCTGGAAACTCACTCAGGGCAGCAATCTAGGGGCAGTTGTGGAGTTTGCTTTATTCTTTCTTGTCTTTGAGGTATCACCATTCTCCATTTTCTGTGTAGTGCCTTAAAGACATCTTTTCATGTATTTTCTACAATTTTTGGTTATTGCAAGTGAGGATAAATCCAGTTCCTGGTACTACATCAAATCAAAAGAGGAAATTTATAGATGGAGTCTCGTTCTATCACCCAGGCTGTAGTACAGTGGTGCAATCTTGGCTCACTGCAACCTC
>NW_012115744.1:3496023-3552646 GCF_000951035.1 Colobus angolensis palliatus | reverse complement strand
CGCGCCCGGCCTTTTTTTTTTTTTTTTGAGACAGGGTCTCACTCTGTTATCCAGATGGGAGTGCAGTGACATGATCAGGGCTCACTGCAGCCTTGACCTCCTGGGCCCAAGCCATCCTCCCACCTCACCCTCTCTGGTAGCTGGACTGTAGGCATGCACCACATGCCCAGCTAATTTTCTTACTTTTTTAGAGACAGAGTCTCATTATGTTGTCCAGGCTGGTTTTGAACTCTTGGCCTCGAGTGATTTTCCTGCCTTAGCCTCCCAGAGTGCTGGGATTACAGGTGTGAGCTACTGTTTTAAGCCCATATTTGCAAATGGCACTGCACTGGGTGATATCTTGGTCATCTGTGAATGCCGTGGCCTGTCACTGGCCATTCCCCTGCATAACTTGTCCAGTTCAGGAGGGCCATGTCAGCCAAATGTGGTGGCCCTTTGTGTTTGGGGCCTGCAGGTGTAAGGGGATGAGAAATTGCACCGGTGCTCTCAAACTAGCGCCCTCCATCAAGCTTGCTCTAAGATGTCTGTGGGCAAATACAGTGGCCTCTCTGTGTCCCACATATCCTACAGGGTCCAGTAGGGGCTTTGTGCCTTTCCAGGAACACGGCAAAAATAGAAGCCCAAGGAATCTCTCCATCTTCAAATGTCATTCTCATAGAAATGCTCATATTTTAAAATTTTGGTCTCTAACTTTGACTCCCAAGTGTGAAAAGACGGAAAAGGAAAGTCGTGGTTGAATTGGAACCATGAAACCAGCAGCCCAGAGAGCCTGGGAATCAGAGCTGTCAGGGCCTGGTGTTGATCCGAGAGCCCTGGTCCTGTGCCTGTGGAGCCACTGGGCGATGTTGGGAGAGCTGTCATGAGCAGCATGGCACCAGCAGGGACACCGTGGGCTTGTTCTCGGCTTCCTCACCCTGTGATGACATCTCCGGCAAAGTTGCACAGCCAAAGGTTCCCCATGAACTGACTTCTGCCTGTCAGGTGCTATGTGGGGACAGGTCTGATTTAGGAGCAAAGGCGGAGGTCAGACAGAGCTGGGTCCTGGTCCTGCCCCTGACAGGGGCAAAGTCTCCTCACTCTGGGTCTAGGACTTAGAGTAAGGGCTGTTGCAAGGGCAGAAGACAGTGCACAGCCAGTGTTGTGGCACTTAGTTTTGTTACTGGTGTTGGGATTGCTCTCAAGGGAACCCACTGTGGGTAGCTTCACATGGCTGATGCCGCGTGTGTGTTTGGTTAGACTCTGCATCACACATCCTTGAGCTGTAATCCAGGGAGGGAGCTCCTTAGACACAGAGGCCTTTTGCACGACTTACCACAGTGGCTTGGGCTGCATTGCGTTGGTTATACTGCTTGAGGAGTAATTTTTCCTTTGTACAAATGAGAACTGAGTTTACTGAGGAGTTATCTCAGACATCCTCTTTAGTACTTCAGTATTCTGTTCCTGCCATTTAAGTAGTATTGACTATTTTCAAAGTAAATAGAACCAGTGAAACAGAAGAGCTTGCAGAAAGCACGGCCTCCAGCTGTGAAACACACAAGTGCGTCTTGGAGAGCTGGGAGCCTGTCTTTCTTGATCTTGATCTTGGAGGATCATCGTCTTGGTGCCTTCCCTGGGTTGGGACTTGAGTCTCTTCCTCTGTCCTGCAGTTGTACACACTCAGAAGGGCCAGGGAAGGACCCCAGATTGATCCTCTGGTTCCAAATGAACTCTGTTTTGTGGCATTTTAAATTTGTGGTGTGTGAAATATTAGGGAGGGGTGAGGAGGCCTGCCAGAAATACTAGGGAGGGGTGAGGAGGCTTGCCAGAGTGGTGTGTATGTGCCTGAGTGTGTGTGAGTGTGTGGGTGCAGTACATGCATGCATGATTGACTTCATGCATATGAGGACATGCAGTGCACAGACCTGTGATTCCATGTGTGTGCATGCGTGCATGCATCTGCGTGAATGCATTTGCTTGAGCACACAGATATTCCATGTAGTGAGGGAACATGTGAGAGCATCCCTTCAGTTCAGACCACTTTGTAGAGTTCAGCTGCTCTATGACGTCCATTATCTTATCTTGAGGGAGATAGAGACAGGAAATGTGCATACGCACAGGAGCTGCTTTTGTTCTTGAAAGAGAAGAGAATAAACAGTGCTCTATCTGGACAAGATGTTCAACAGGCTTATCTTGCTGTGTGTCATCTGGTTGTTAAGGAAGATGCAGTAAGGCATGCTATCTCCAGATAACGGTTTAAATTTCACACGCTTCTGGCAACATCCAGGCACTCAGGAGAACAAGGCCCAGTGTGGTGGCCCTGTGACCCATCTATTGGTTTCTGTTGGTATTGATGCTTTCCCACCTCCTCTTGGAACTCTCTGGAGTTCTGCTTCGGTATAAGGCAGCAAGACACCTAGAGCGTCACCTAGAATCCTCCGAGGATTCGAGGCCCACCTTGGCCTGGAGGACCCTGCATATACTCAACATGAACAAGCAATAGGGCTGCCAGCACCTCATGCAGCGTTATCTCCTGTCCTGTTTGGCTAATGCTCCTCTACTCCAAGAAACCCAGTGTAGCACTGGTTTTTCTCATTGGTGAAATAGATTCTTGGTCAGTGGAGGTAACAAGGGAAAAAAAAGGCACATACTTTTTTTTATTCCTTGAAGAAAATCACTCATGAACAGCTATGATGTTAGGTGACTTCACCCCTCTTCTCATGCCTGATTTATCCCTCTCTTCTTCACCTCCTCCTCCCCCACAGCTCACTTTCCACCGCAGGGCCACATTGCTGCTCTCATTGCCTTTTTTAGGCTGGTTCCTGTCCAGGGGCAGCCAGGATGCAGGCGTTATGGGCACACAGACACCTGCTCTCCCTGTGTCCCTGTCTGTGGCTCTGGGCCCCTCCGCTGGGATGGGATGTCTTGTCTAGAGGCAGTAGAAAGAAATCAGGATGTGGGTTCAAGTTCTGGGTGTGCCACTCACATCCTGGGCAGTTTGGGACATTAGGCTTTTGTGAAGCCCATTTTCTCAACCCTAAAATGGGCATGAAAATGCAGACCCAGTGGTGCAAAGTTGGGAGTCAGGGAGGGTTGTACGTGAAAGAGCCTGGTCTGCCAGGCCAGGGAGGCAGGGCAGGACCACCACCTCCCCAGCAGACAGCTGCTTCATGCTGGCAGGTAGCGCTGTACTGCACCGCACCCTGGATGTTCCCCCTTTTCAGAAGGCACTGGTTCAGCTTCTCCCCAAAGAGTTGCCCTGAGCTTGCTGGCTGTGAGTGCTGGGGGTAGTGTGGTGAGTTGTGCTCACCTTTCCAGCCTGGGTGCATGCAGTGCATGCATGTGTATTCTTGTGTGTATGTGTCTGAAGTCCTCCCTCACTCCTTGCTGTCCTCTTATCAGTCCCGTGTGGTGAAACTCTTCTGCCTTGAGCCCTCTAGCCTGGTGGGCTTCAGTAGGGACTGTTCCCATGGTTCCCTGGGTCCTTTCTTTGTGGTTGGTGGTGGCAAGCAGCCATTTGCTTTTTGCAGAGAGAACTGGCAGAAGCTAAGGATGTGGTAGGCTTGGGAAGCTGCATGTCATGTTGAGTTCATGGCAGGAGGCCGATTATCAGAAGAAGGAACGGGGAGCCGACCCAGATGAAAGAAACCTTCCCCTTCTGGAGGAAGGAAGGCCACCACCCTTCAGGGAGCACTTGCAGGCTCCATCCCCGAGGAGGGACCCCCAGCCAAGGCGCTTGGTGGAGGCATTGGGAGGAAACAGCAGCCATGGGCAGCATTGGAGGCAGAGGCATTCTGACTCAAGGGACGGGCCCACCTCTGGTTTCTGGTGCTGTTGGCTTTAGAACGTGGTGAGTGTTGTGCCTTTGGGCACGTGTGCACTGAGATGCTGAGGACTTCTCCTGTTAGAGAAGTGTCTGCCTTCTTCTTTCTGTGCACAGAGCAGACACCTCCGTCTCAAAGTGGAGTGCTGTCTTGTCTTGCAGGGTGAACCCTCACCAGCACACTTTTACTGAGCAGGTGCAGTGGCTGGTGCATTGCGATGCCCACGGTGATGAAGGCTTCGAAGGGCTCGGAGTCTAGTGGGCTGGAGTTGTGAGCAGCAACAGGATCCCATGTGAGGAGTGCTTTATCAGAGATATTTGCAGCCTCCTTGGAAGCACAGAGGAAGGACAGGCAATTCTGGGGAGGTGGGTGGGGCAGGGAGTGTGGACATTGTCAGGATCATGGAGGAACTTGCCAAGTCCTGATCATTTGTTTATGAATCTGTCTGCTCCCCTGGGCTGACTGCCCCTCCTGTGTTGTGATGCACTGCTGTCTCTTGGGTATCTTGAGTCTCAGCAAAGGGCCTAGAACCCAGTAGGTGCACAGGGAATGTAAGTTGCATGACAATCCAGATGAATTTGTGCAGATAAACACCTGGCTCATTGATCAGTTCTTCTGTGGCAAATCCATGTGAAATGGCTGCAGATGTTATTTCCAAAGTTCTTTCCAGAACAATTGGAGGTGGTGAGTCCCTCACCCTGAGGCCAAGCCCAGCCCCACCCTGGGGTTGACCCCCACCCGGGCACTGAGCTCAGCCCTCCCATCAGACTTGCCCCATCCAGAGAGGTGGCAACATGACAGAACCTTCCAGAAGCTCCAAAGCGGGAGGAGGCGCCCAGGCCAAATTTCATCTGAATAATTTCTGGTCGATGGTGGTTATCCGATGAGAAGTAGCACTTCCCTGCCTCTAAATTCTGCTCCCCTGTTGCAATGCATCGCCTTTCTCAGCCACCTCCGCATGGACTTTACTTGTGGATTTTGACTGAAATCCTTCCTGTTTTCTAACTCTGTGGCTGGGAACAAGGCCTGGACCCCTCCTAGATGTTTCTCAATGGTCTGGGTTGTCAGGATTTGAGGTTTCTGCATGCCAGGGATGTCTGAGTTATGTTAGTTGATTGTGCTGGTGGATTTTGATTTTTAAAACTCACTGAGCAGTGTAGCCAAGCTCATAAATCCAAGTATTTGTTTTGCAGTAACTGTGATCTGGAATTTTATGTTAAGTTGTGGGGTTGTTTTCTGTCGGTTTATTCAGATGGATGTAATGCTGCTCTCTGGGTGCTCAAGGTCTGCCTGGGCGTGGCAACTTCTGATTCCACATCCTCGAAGCCAGGGAAGGGGCAGTGCTGTGCTTCAAGGAGCCAACACGGGTATCAGCAACCCTGGGACACTGGCAGACCTGAAATGTTAAGAAATGTGAGGAGCTCTGTTAAGAGGATGGGGTCGAAGCCTGGCCTCAGCGTGACTCAGCCAGGCGGCCCCTAACCTAGGGTGAGCGTGGACAGGCAGGCTCCCATATCACCCTCGCTGGCTCACTGTGGCCCTCCAGCCGGCTCACTGTGGCCAGCACGCATGAGGCGCCTACTGTGTTAGCTGCTGGTCACCCACACACAGGTGGACAACTCCCACCAGGCTGCTGGGCCAGTGAGGGACAAAGAAGTCCTGGACAGTCACAGCCATGTATGTGGGGGACCTGGGGTTCTTGGGAGGGTGCTCCTGGTTTACATGGTGATGAGTGGCCCCACTGCTGGGGTCTGCTCACACACCGAGTGAGGTGGGGGACTTGTTTCCTTCCAAACAGGTATTTGAAGTAGACAAGTACTTAAGAGAGTTTCCTGAGTTAGACTTCGGATGTTTTTGAGGGATCGGTACCATCTTCTTTCTTTCCTTTCATTTTGCAATATTCTATAATATGATCCATTTGAGTATTTGATGGAGATGCAGAGACATTTTCCTTTCTACACGTGCCTTGTGTTGGGGGGGATATCTTAAATGGGGGGCAGATTGACAGCAAGGTAAAGAGACAACAAGGTATGTCCTTTACAAAGATTATGTAAGTAATGTTAGGGATGGGAGCTGGCGCCCCGAGACGAAGCAGCAGACCGGGACCCAGTGGGTCTCGTTGTCTCTGGGCTTGATTCTTTGGACTGTAAAGTGGGCAGTGAGGCCTGGCTGGCCCTGCTCACAGGCTGTTCGGAGGAACGTGTGAGTCAAGGGATGTAGAAGGACTCTGTCAGCTCCTGAGTGCTTCATCAACATTAGTCAGTGCCACAGCCGATTCAGTGTCCTATTCGTGAAGATTAAGGCCACCTCGATTGACTTCTGAGAGGCTCAAAGGTTAAGCCTGTGATCTCCAGAGCCAGGCTGATGTGAGTTCAGACCTCAGTTCCACTGCTTCCCTGTGCTTCAGTTTGCTGGTCTGCCACATGAGGACAATAACTGAAACTCATCAAGGGGTTGTGTGAGGATCAGATTCATGTCTGAGTACGTGAACCATGCCCATACGATAAGAATCCCTTGAGAGGGATAACAACGATTTATTTATGTATGTATGTATTTATTTATTTATGTTCTTTCCTGTAGAGATGGGGGTCTTACTGTTGCCCAGGCTGTTTTCCAACTCGTAACCTCTAATGAGCCTGCCAACTTCGCCTCCCAAAGTGCTGGGAATTCAGGTATCGGCCACTGTGCCTGGCCCCAACGATTATTTTTTGAGAAAATAAAATCATATTACGTGGAAAGAATGAGAGAGAAAGAGTAAAACCGATTATCTGGGGATAAAAACTTCAAGAGTTTTAGGGGCTATTGTCTTGAAGTGTGGTTCAGTGTTCTTGGGCAGGTCTGGCGTGGTGAGGTGAGGATCTGTGAAGAGAGTGAGAACAGCAAATAGATAAGAATGCGGAGGTGGCCGCCCTGCGACATGGGGGGAGGCACCTTGCAGCGACATCAAATGCTGCCTGTGCCGTGCGGGCACACAGAGAGGGCTGCTCTCGCTCGAATGGGAGCATCTTGAGCCTTATCCCCATTCCTGGGCTGGTGTCCAACAGAGGGTAGTCTGGAGGGTTTGACTTCCCCTTTGGGAGGCACCTGGCTGAGGAAATGGTGCTGTGGGAGGCAGGCTGGGTGCAGCCAAGAGCCTTGGGGTCTCCGCAACCCCAGTCGACCTGCCACAAAGGCCTGTTGTGCAAGTACTGGAGTTTGTGAGAGTGACTATCTTGGTTGACTGATTCTTGATTGATTGATTATTGATTGGTTGATGCCCTCAACAATTAATTTTATAGTGTCTTTTGGGTGCTGGTCTCCCTGAGGCTGTGTGGCCCAGCCCCCTGTCACCTTCTCACCCATTTGCTGCCATTTTTCTTCTTGTCCCTTCAGACTTTTCTTGACCCCCCGATACAGAAATGAGTGTGGAACCCTCCCTCTACCTTTAGGCTCCCGCTGCACTTTCCTGGAGTTACTTTCCTGTACCTCAAGTCATCCTGATAGAATCCACAGTTCCTGTTGGTTTTCCTTTCCTCTTGCACTGCAGTGTACATTCAGGAACATTTTCTGTGTTTCCAATCGTATCCAGGTCCAGATCAGTTTCTGCCCTGTCGTAGGTGTCCAGGACATATTCATAGGCTTACAAAATGTTTCAGCTGTGGGTGTTAATGAATACCAGTGGAATTAAGGAGGGAATAAAAGGTAGAAGTATTTAGTTTGCTGAGTATTAACTTGTGGTTAGCTTTGCATCTTTACAAACATCTGGTTTGTCGGAGGTGGTGAAGGTCCCTGCGGGTGAGCTCTTCCCCTTCCCTTTCCCGACGAGACTTATCTGAGGCTTGCCCTGTGGGTGGCTTTCCCGGGTAAAGATTGGTAATGACATCTTTCCTCTAGGTTTCTTTTGTCAAGAGTGGGGCTGCAGGACGCTGTGGCTGGTGTCCCTGGTAAGATGAGTGTGATTTGAAGAGGGGCTTATGGAGACCATCCAGGAAAACAGCACAGCAGGGTTTCTGTTGCAAGGTCGGGCGCTCTTGTCTTCAGTCAGTGTCGGCCAGGCACCGGTAGGACCATAGAATTGCCACACCCCATGACACTGTGAAGGAAAAAGAGCCTGTGTAAGTATACCAGGCTGAATTGGGATACAACACATGAACTAGATTTTTGTTTGTTTGTTTGTTTGTTTTTGAGATGGAGTTTCGCTCTTATTGTCCAGGCTGGAGTGCAGTGGTGTGGTCTTGGCTCACTGCAACCTCTGCCTCCTGGGTCCAAGTGATTCTCCTGCCTCAGCTTCCCAAGTAGCTGGGATTACAGGCGCACACCACCACGCCCGGCTAATTTTGTATTTTTAGTAGAGATGGGGTTTCACCATGTTGGCCAGGCTGGCCGCGAACTCCTGACCTCAGGTGATCCACGCACCTCGGCCTCCCAAAGTGCTGGGATTGCAGCTGTGAGCCACTGTGCCCGACCCACATGAACTAAATTTTTATTTGTGTGGGTTTGTGTATCTTCACAGGAAATCATTTTAGCCATTGCTCTTGTCAGCGTATTAGGAGGAGTATGGACCTGGCCCATCTCCTTAACATGCTGCTGCATGTGTAGATGGGGCACTAGCAGGGTAGGGGGTGCTGCTTACTGAGTTGGAGCTGCGAGCTGGTCTGTGGGTGTAGCTGGGTCAGAGGCAGGATATGGGGACGCTAAAGCTCATTGAGTTGAGATGGGGTCCTGACAGTCACTGCAGGTGTAGACAGGCAGAGGCAGGATGGGAGGATGCTGCTCACTGATTTGAGATGGGGTCCTGGCAGTCACTACAAATGTAGACGGGACAGAGGCAGGATGTGAGGACACTGCTTGAGTTGAGTTGGAGTCCTGGCAGTCACTGCAAGTGTAGATGGGAGCCCGGCAGAGTCAGGGATGGGCTGCTCCACAGGAAGCTGTGGCCCTGGACAGTTGCACCCTATTTCTGTTCCTCAGTGCTGTGATCTTTACAATTTGTATGTCAGAGTAGTTAATCTCTAGGATTTTCTCTTTCTCAATAGACTATATAGATACTGCTCCCAAAATTGACAGTTCCATAGTGTTCTCTACTTATAATTCACATATGTCATACACATTTGCATTTTGATTCCTTTGTGTACATGTTACCTGGAGACAACAAGGTATGCCCTTTACATAGATTATGTAAGTATCATGCATCACAGTGATGTGACGTTTTGGTAGAGGTGTTCTTTCTTTGGCTTATTTCTGGGGAATCAGCAGAGCATGGTGGAGGTGAGGTGGATGGTGGAGACAGCCTGCCAGTGTTCCTGCTCTTCCTCTTTCTGCTTAGAGTCATTGTGAGGAATAGCAGAGTAAATACACATGAAACGCAAAGAGCACTGGGGAGCTCCAGAAAGTGTTCAATGGTGTTAGTAATGATGATGGTGATGATGATGTTGTTAGTGATGGTGATGAGGGTGACAGTGGTGATGCCGATAATGATGTTGTAATCGGTGGTGATGATGGTAACGATGATGGTGATGGTGGGTGATGGCGTAATTGATGATGATGGTATATTAGTGACAATGGTGTTGATGGTGATGATGATGGTGTGATGTTGGTGAAGATGGTGATGGTGATGATGATCATGATGGTGATGGTGATGGTGTGGTTGATGGTAACAGTAGCACTGTGATTATGTTGACAGTGATGGTGATGGTGACGATGTTGATGAATGGTGACAATGATGGTGATGATGATGGTGATGACAGTAATGATAGTGATGTGACTGGTGATGGTGATAGTGATAGTGCAGTTGATAGTGATAGTAACAATGGCAGTGGTGACGATTGTGATGATGATGTTGATCGTGATGATACTGATGGTGATGATAGATAGGGAAGGGTTAGGGGCATATTCTGTGATGCAGGCCAGTCTTTTTACCATTCATTTTCTGGCTCATTCTTGGACTTTCAGGTCCCGACTTTCACATTTTAACCTCCTAGTTAAATGCAAATTGCATATGTGGTTAAGTTGGAAGAAAACACTTCATGTTTTAAATACTGTTACATTAACGTGTAAGGGCCCTGTTATCTCTACTCTTGGAACTTCAAGTAAGGGAAAGAAAAGATAGAAATGACATTGAGCAATGGGGTTAAGTGTCCAGTTGTGGTTTTTCTTATACTGCTCAAAACCTTGCTGGTGTGCCCATACCATCAGTTAGGACTCTGAGGCAACCAGTTCTCACTACATGTCACTGAGTTCCCTTGGGTGGCCTAACATGGTCCAGTTGCCACCGATATCCCATACTGGTTGTATTTCACAGAGGACAGAGGAAGGCGCTGTTATGGGTGAGTCTTGGCATTTTGAAATTGAGTAGATTGAGCCCCCAAAGTTACAAGTGGGACTTGGTCCCTGGAAGAAGGCAGATCCAGGGAGGATCCAAGGTCAGACCATGCGGAAATGCTCCCCATTTGAGAGATGGTTTTCCGGAATCTAATAGAGATCTAGTAGAATCAGAGAGACTAGCATGGAACGATATAGGTTGGCACAGAATAAAGAAGCGCTGCTCAAGAGAGACAGATGTAGGGAAGGCCCAAAGGAGATGAGAGTTGAGAAAGGTAGCAAGGAGAAAGGAGAAAAGAAGCAAGGAGAAAGCTGAGAAAGGAGACCAGAGGGAAAATGGGATGAAGGGAGTTTTGTAAGAAAGATTTGGTAATGGGTTATTCCACTCGGTTAACCCAACATTATTAAGCACCTGCTAGGAAAGAAAGATGAGAGTTTTGTGTCCTGTCTTTGAGTCCATCACAGTCAGCAATACACTAAGTGATTACAGATAAAGGTTTGGAGATAGACAGGCAGGTTTGTAGGTGTGTGTTTTTTTAGCACTTGCTTTGGGCCAGGTGCAGTATTAGGACTCCAGGAGAACACGGTAGTTATTTAAGACTAACAAGGCAACAATGGGGTCATGGGGTCGAGCAGTGAATGTGGGCACTGGGCAGGCCTTGTCTGGTGGTCCCCCGCTGTGGGTCAGTCACTCCCCTCCTGCCTCGTGGAGCCTGTTACTGGGACACAGAGAGGCTGGCAAACTTGACAGTTGAAGCGAAGAGAAGCAGAGGGTGACTCACAGGCTTGTTTATAACTTGGTCAATATGTGTGGAGTGTTGTATAAAAGATTCTGACAACCCTGTAAGACAGTGGCCTGGATTCCCAAGGCTTGTGGAGACGCTGTGAAGAATAGCAGTTCCAAGACAACATATAAAAATGTTGGGCGTTTGCAAGCCAGACGGCTCTAGGCTGTAACTGCTACAGCGGGAGCCAGGATTCTTAAACATGAGTCTGGAAACCTCATCTGACAAGGGAACTGATGTGTGGTTTGCAGACTGTCAGCTGTGGAGCCGAGTGTTCAGGCAAAGCCATGAGAAGGGGCCTGCCATACACCCGCTCAGACGCCGGAGGGTAAGCTGGGCTGGAGGAGGGACAGGCTCTTCACAGGAAAATGCTTTTGGTGGAGCCTACTTTCATGGAATGTCATCGACTATCTCACTTGAGATTTTTCAGCTTTTCAGTTTTGCAAGTTGATAGATGAAAAGTGATGTCTCCTTTTTATTATGTTTTTCATTCATCTGGTGATTACATGAGGTTGAACATCTAAAAAGATACAGAAAAGCTGCCTGCAGCATTTTCTGTTTACTTAGCAAAATAGCCTTTCAAATCCTTTGCTCATTGCTTATTTAAAAATTAGATTATTTTAGGGTATGGTGAGGTGGCTTATGCTTATAATCCCCGTATTTTGGGAGGCCGAGGCGGGAGAATCCATTGAAACCGGGAGTTCGAGACCAGCCTGGGCAACAAAACAAGACTCTATTTCTACAAAAAATTTAAAAATTGGCCTGCACAGTGGCACATGCCAGTGGTCCCAGCTACTCTAGAGGCTGAAGCAGGAGGATTGCTTGAGCCTGGGAATTTGAGGCTGCAGTGAGCTATGGTCATGCCACTGTACTCCAGCCTGGGTGACAGAGTGAGACCTCATCTCTAAAAAGAAAAAAAATAAAGAAATAACATTTTGAAAATTAAAAAATTTAAAAATCAGTTTTTTTTTATTTCCAAGAATTCACTATATTATGAATACTAAATCTTATATGTGATACTAGGCAGAACTTTTGCCAATTTCTAATGACATTTGTCCTCAGAAAAGGTCAGTTTCTTATCTTTCCACTTTGTACATTGCAAACATTCCAGTCAGTTGCTTATGTAAGTTTTCTCGTGGCCTGTTTGTCACACAAAAGTTGTAATGTTTGGTTTCTTCCGATCTACTCTTCTTTTCATTGAGTTCATGCTCTTGTTCCTTGTTTTAGAATGCCTGCCCTTCTCCAAGGTCACAAAGATGTTCTCTGATACTTTATTCTAATACTGATTTCAGCTTTTCCAATTCTGAATCAGTTCTATGATTGATGCATCTAAAATTCATGGTATTTATGTTGTTATTTTATGATGTTTTTCATGGAGTAACCAGTTTTCCCAGTTTTATTATCTGGCTCCTCGTTCCTGTCTGAGTTGTGATGTCTCTCTCCAGTGTCATGTTCTCTCCCATGGATGAGGCCACCACATATATCTGTCTTTCACAAAGTTTATTTCATGCAACACAGAGCTCTGTATATCTGTTAGCCTTACCTTTTACGAGAACTTTCACATGTGAAATAGTTTGAGATCATAATTTTTCAGTAGCTATCTACTATTTTGTGTGTGTATATGTACATATAATTTTATCTTTTTATTGCTTAGGTAAACTTTTTTTTCATGGCAGAGAGGAATCTTGGCTATTACCCTGTTCTACTCCTAATTACAGAAGGGGAAATGGGTGCCAGAGGGGACATGACTGGCACGGATCCTTGGTGAGGGGCTGGAGTGAGCATCAGACTTTCAGCTCCTGAGGTCCCTGGACATCTGCTCCTGGTCCTGGTGTGTAGCTCATGGTAGATGTTTGCTTTAGTGGGCTCACACATGTGGAGCCCCAGTTCTTGCACCAGGCACAGAAGAGCCTTTGCACACCAGCTTACTGGGTGTTCCAGTCCAGCTCTGGGAGGTGGGCTCTGCCCCCGTAGAGCCGGGCTGGCAGCCGGTGTCACTGCTTAACCTGCTCTGCCTCCCAGAGCAGGCAGCTTCTGCTCTATGCTGCAGTTTGCTGTTTGTACAACGGAGCGAGAATGTGCCTTTCTTCCTGGTCCCTGTGGGAACAGGTGGAACAAGGCGTCTAAAGTACGTGGAGTTTTGTGGAAGGCACCGTGGCAGCCAATAACGGGCTGCGTGGATGGAGCCTCTCCCAGTCAGCAGCGCATGTGTCTTTTGCAGGGGGAGGTGCGGTGGCTGGTGGGCTCCCGGCAGTGTGCCTGGGCCCCGGTTCTGCAGCCTGAGTTCTCCAGGTTCCTCCTATGGGTCCAGCTCTGTGCTCAGAGGGGCAAGTTCCAGAGGCTGAGGCATTTTCATTCTCTTGCTTCATTCATAGGAGTGGAAAGGCCTTCGCCAGAAGCCCGTGGGAGAATTCACTTACCTTTCTATTGGTCAAAATTGGGTCCTTACCCCATTCTGAGAGCCTCAGGCAAGGAGAATGAACGGGGTTGCCCTCGTGCTGCAGGTCTCAGGCACCCACGGGTCCTAGAAGACCCTAAAGGACTCCTGTCGGTGTGGTTTGTATTCATCACGATTTATCCTATTAGAAATAGGAAACTGATGAATATAAAAAATATTTAAGTCATTTAAAAGCAACGGTAATGAACCAATGTTCATTACCATATGTTCAATAACCATATGTTACCAATGTTCAATAACCATATGTTAAAATGAACATAAGCCTAATAAAAAATGACTGTATGTTTGAAAACAACAAAGTGAGAGGAGGGGCATTGTTTTGTGATTCTGTTATGCAGCCTTAATCAAGAGGCTGGTTCCCCCTGCATGTAGTCTTTCTGCAATGTTTGGTTTGAACTGTCGAAGACAATCTAGCCCCATAAACATATCTACTTGGAAAAGGAAGCATTTTAACAGGCTTTTCAGGCCATTGTAGATATTCCATTTTGATTCTACACCAAAACTCAAGTGACAGTTGCTTGAAGTTCAGTTTCACTGTGGAATCTGAAAGTGTATCGGTAGAGTTTTTCCTACTCTGTTTTATTAAAATCCACTGGCCTGTCTTGCACACCAAGTGCATCTTTTACCCAGTGTGGAACACCACGCACTGGCTATTTGGAAATTATTGGTCCACTGACAATTACTCAGAACTTTGAAATGTTGACATATTTATTATACAGTCTCAGGAAAATCCCCACATTTGTTAATATTATTGTTGATTTAACAGAAATATCCTAGGAGTTGTTAGGCTCTGGTGATGGGTACAAGTCTTTTTTTTCTTTTTTTTTTTTTTAGACAGAGCCTCACTCTGTCACCCAGGGCACGATCTCTGCTCACTGCAACCTCTGCCTCCTGGGTTCAGGTGATTCTTGTGCCTCAGCCTCCCAAGTAGCTGGGATTACAGACATGCATCATCATGCCCAGTTAATTTTTTGTATTTTTAGTAGAGATGGGGTTTCACTGTGTTGGCCAGGCTGGTCTCAAACTCCTGACCTCAAGTGATCCGCCCGTCTCGGCTTCCCAAAGTGCTGAGATTATAGGCATGAGCCACCGTGCCTGGCCTGGGTACAAGTCTTCTAAAATTCTGATTTTCACTTGAAATCTCAAATTTTGACATGGGTTTATGATGACAGACTCACTTCATTTTTTGAGAAAATGACAAGCACTCGAGTCTGAATAACCACATTTTGTCTGCTAGGAGTTCTTTCAAATAAAAATGACATTCCCTGAGAAGGTGGCTAGTTTAGCTGATAGCTCACACAAGTGCTGTTCCAAAAAGGAGGTGGGTCCGTGTGGCTGAGGGTCAAAAAGAACATGTACATTTTGTCTTCCGGGCCTGTGTGCTTCGGAGATGAATTTTGGTGTGAAATTCTTCCACTGTTTTGGAGCCTCCCTTGTGGCCAGCACCTTCACAGCCCCGAGTCTCTAAACGGTGATCAGGTAATGAGGTCTCCACAGCACGTGGACCTACTGGCTATGGGCTTCTGAAAGCAGACCTGGAACAGGTCGGGATTGGGACACAGTTGTCCAGCACATGAATCCTCAGTTTCATCCACAAATCCCAGTCTCACATTAGTAAACCAGGTGAAGGTAGGTAGCTTCTTTCCAGGGTGTGGTGGAAATTTGGTAATACCCATGCAGTTCAAGCTTTTAGGTGCTGAGAGTATCAGCTGCCTGTCACTCCTGTTAGTGCTGCTGTTGTGAGACCCTGGTCATACACAACAGAGACGCTGTGCCTTGATGAGCTTGCAGCCCATTGGGAGAGGTGGACACAGGGAAATCATCATGATATGACAAGCCATGATGACCTGCCATGATGGGTCAGTGGCACAGAAGGGTGTGAGTTCAGGCACAGAGGCAGCTGAGCTGGGCCCAGGAGGGGAGGTGGGTGCAGGATGGCGTGAATGAGGAGCTGGGGTTGGCATGAGCAAGGTTAGGGCAGGCCAGGGGTAGGGCAGGCAGGGGGCCGTCTCCTGTGGGTGGCAGGATAAGAAGCTGGGCCTGGGCACTCTTCTATTCATATTTTGTAATATGTCAGAAAGGCAGGGAGAGTACGGCTGGATGAAAACACTGAACTTGATGTACAGACGGGCTGGAGTCCCATCTTCATGGACCATGGCTGCCGCCTTGACTGAGACATCCTTACAGTTTCTCCCCGAGAGGTGCTTGCGAGGAGCAAGTGCAGTAACATACAGGAAAGTATCTTGTGTGCTGCCTGGCACAGTACTGACCAGAGCTGGGCCACAGATAGATTGCCAGTGGACTTGCTACTCTGAGGATTACCCATGCTGCTGGCAATCGAGTGTAAAGTCTTAGTCTAAACATTTGTAAAACTTTGAGGGTCATTTGTCTACAGACCAGAAACAATGGCCATTCCTCTCAGGATTGCAGTCTTAGCTGATGGGCAGTTTATACGGTTTCACTATGATAATTGAAATTTAATGATTTTGCCCTACGATACGGATGGCTGTCTGGTGGCCGAGTGGACCACCCACCATGGATGTATCATACCAGTGCCACCCTTGTACTGACCAGGGCCCTTTTTTTGTGTTGAGTTGGTATGTTGTATGACAAATGACCCCCAAAGTTAGTACCTTAGCATAACAGTAAGAATCTGTTATCTCCCACTATGTCAGTGATCAGGAATTTGGGACATAGGTGACTGGGCAGTTCTGGTTCAGGGTCTCTGGAGAGGCTGCACCATCTGAAGGCTTGGTTGGGATTGGAGACCAGCTTCCAAGGTAGCGCACTTCTGTGGCTGGGAAGCTGGGGCCAGCTGTTGGTGGGAAGTCTCAGTTCCTCTCCATGGGGGCCTCTCCACAGGCCCGCTTGAGTGTCCTCACAACATGGCGTCTGGCTGTCCTCAGAGTGAGTGATCCTGGAGACCAGGACAGAAGCCATGATGCCTTTTAGCCACAAAAGTCACACAGCACCCCCTCTGCCAGGTTGCACTGTCACACAGCCCAGCTGATTCACTGTGGGAGGGGGCTACACACCGGCATGGGGGCCATGAGTTGAGGTCACCCGGGCCATCTGGAAGGCTGACTGCTGTGTGATGTCATGGTCCTGTGACATGCTGGTAGACGTGTGTGGGCAGAATTCTTTCCCTGACTCTCACTCAGCCAGAGGCCAGAGGCCTGCCCACCGCCCTTCTCCTTATCTCAGTCCTTCGTGCTGGCCTCTGCTGGGGATGGTTTCTGTCTGGACTTTTACTCTTGTGTGGAAGCCCCTTGTTTCCCAATGGCAAGTCTCTCTTGATTTGAAAATCACTGATCACCTTTGTGGGTTTTGCCCATTAGAAGGTGTAGGATAAATACATGTCTTTGGGAATAATCTCACAAACCTCAGAGGTATAGAAAGACGATTCAGCAATTCAAAAAAATAGATCATACAAAGGTAACAACTTAGCTGTAACTACTGGAGTTCTAGTAACTGCCAGGCAGTGGGCAAGTGACTTTATCTGTTTCATTCTCATTCAACCCTACACAAACCTTTTTGACTTTGACACATCATAGAAAACGGAGTGCAGGAGGGGGAGTGAGACATTGATTAAATTCAAAGGGCGTCAACACGCAGAGCTGGGATGTGGGGCCCCTCTCTCTGACTTCCGAGGCCTTGGTCTTCAGGTTCCACGCACTTCTGCCTGTGGACATTGCTTCCTAGTTTCAAAGCAAGGTCCCTTGAAGGATTCCATTTGACCCATGATAGCTCCGTGGGAGGAAACAGAGACCCAGCTAGAGGGGCAGAGCCTGGATGGGAGGCTTTGGTCACTGTTCCCCAACTCAAGTGTCTTTCCCTCCTCTCTCAGCTGTCTCTGTGGGCTGGCAAACATGAAGGAAGGGACGGCATGTACCTGACGCTCCCTGGAGCTGGCACAGGAGGCTGTACTGGGAGTATTTGGTGCTGTTGCTTCATTTCTCTTTCCCTGTCTTGCAAGGCCTGCCTGCAGCATGCCCATGGTGGTCATGGGGAGGTTTATGCCTCATCATCACAGCTGCAGCCTCTGGGCAGGAGGGCCTGTGAAATCTGCATTGGTTCCAGCTCCGCATCGCATTGTTAGGGCCTCCAAAGGGACACAGGACTCGCTCCGTTCACACAATGGCCCCTCTGGAAGGATTCTTCTATAGGAATTTAGACATGAATTTATTCTGACAGTCAGTTCTCAGGTTGGCCGGAAGTGGAAGCAGTTCCGAAATCCAGATGCACGACTTTCTCACAAATTTAAAGGCTCTAATCCAGTCTTTCATGGACACTTTAAATTCTGATTCTTAAGGGGCATTTTCCAGTTTCTCTTCTTTTTTCAGGGATCAGCTGTAATTTCTGGGCACACACGAACGCTTTCTGCTGCTGAAATTCACTATTCTTCTTTAGGGATCCAGTTTGGCTGGATGTACATATCCCTTGAAAAACCAATCTGCTCATGAACCTACTCCCAAGACATTCCCACCTGAGCCACCCGAGCTGTTGCTAACAGACAATAGTTGTAACTTGGCTCCTGCACGCCATGTCCTCGCTGCCTTCTGTCCACACTGCCGTGTGTCATATGTAAAAATCTCCCTCGTGCCAGAGAGAGGCCACCCATGGGATCTTCAAGCTAGAGAGTTTGAAGGATTGAGAGGGTTTGGAGATTTAAGAATTCTTGCTAGAGAAACTGCTTGACACACATTCTTTCTCTCTCTCTCCCTTTTTTTTTTCTTCCAGCCTGCAAGTATTCCTGCCACAAGAAATGTGAAGCCAAGGTAAGCATTCTGTTGCTTTCCCATGGGACTTTTTATAGCTGAGTTGGCCTTCATTGAATGATATGTGTGGGGTGGGGGCCTCTTTGGACTGCAGCCACGGGAAGAAAACTCTTTAGGAAAGCCAGGGCTGGGATATGGTGTATACCTTTCATCTCAAGAATAAACCGAAGAGCTTTGAAATCCACAGTTTTAATCATAGAAAATAATTCTTAAGAATTTGATTTCAGATAAGAATTCAATAGTTGTTCCCTGGCCACATCAACAGCTCCTTCTCAGTGGCACACGGTCCCTGGTTTCTCACTGCCTTGTCATACTGCCTCTCGGGGGAGAGAGGGCAGGAGCAGGGAGGTCCAGGGCATTCCCCTGGCCTGGGGACTTTTCTGCCTCATTATGGAGATAGCTGTGCATAGATGGATTGGGGTTTTCAGCTGCCATGGAAACCTGGGAACCCTGGAGTCAGGTTTAGTGATGTTCACTGAGGTTTGTGAGTGCCTGGAGAGGTTAAATTGCCCGATGGCCTCTGTGACCAAAAGAGGCCTGGCTCTGTCCTGTAGGGCTTAGAGTTTTGGTGAGTGGGGAAGTGAGGTGGCCTGGAAGGGCCTTGTGGGAAGTGACAGACATCTCAAGGAAGAAGCATGTGGTTTTCTACCTTGTCTTGGTGCCTGAACCTTCAGATCTCCTGGGGATGGTGTCTGTGCTTACGGAATCCCCAGGTATGATTTGGGTCTGTAGTCGGGGTGGCAGCAGTGTTTTGCCCCATCTACTGTTTGGCCCTGCCTATGGGGGCTCCGTAGGTGTCCTGACAGGTTGTCCTCATGGCTGTAGGTCCAGGGAAGAGGAGTTTTAGAGTCTTGGGATTTTGCTACTGTTACAGACCTCATGGGTCAGCTGTTTTGTTTGTTTCCAGCCCTGCCTTGGGCTCCAAGTGGAAGGCTATGCTGGAAGCTGACTTCGTGTTACCATGAACTCACTGCACGTGGGTCTATTTTCCATGTGAGGACTAGGGGGGCTGGTTTCCCCGACCCTCCCAATCTCAGGCATACACAAACACACACATGCATAAATATGCACACATGCACGCACATAAATACACATGCACGCAAACACATTTGTGCTCACACACACACATATGCATAGGCGTGCACACAAATACCTGCACACATACACACAAAGTTGGAAGAACTAGACTAGTATAGCCCTATTTCTTTTTTCCCAAGATACTTTTCTTTTTAAAGTCTTCGTTATGGAGAATGCTGAGCATGTGCAGGAGCAGAGTGGATGGCACAGGGGCCTTGCTGCCCACTTCCTGAACCCCAGACCAGCAGCCCCGGTGACCTGGCCACACCTCCTTGCTGGCTGCCTCTTCCAGATGTCACGTGGGGTGCGCTTCTCGGGCCTCCTGGGGGCTGTGTGGAGCCCTTCTGCTCTTGCTTTCCATCCTGCTCTGGAGAGGGCTTCCCCTTTCCCAGAGGAGTAGGCGTTTCTTGTTCACACACTCCTAGGCATAGCTGATTTCCGACTGTGGTTTATTTGAGGTTTTTTTGTCCACAGATAGGCTCCTTTCCCGGGGTACTGTGCACCTTCAGTGGTGTGGGAGCAGTGCTTCTGAATACAGTGGTGAGTGGGGAAGATAGTACCTTTGGGGGAGTATTTCAGACATGGAGAGATTCCCCCTCCCCTAGGAGGACTGAGATGTGTTGTCCCTCACCCCTGTTGTGTGTTGCCTTTGTCTGCATTGCTTGCACCTTGTGTCGGCTGTGGAGTAGGATGAGGGGGTGGGCTGCTTGTCCTGACTGTGTTGCAGGCCCAGCCACCTCTGAGCCACAGCTGCAGAGATGAGCCTGCTGTTGTTCCTTCCATTTCTTAAATGAGGCCTGTTGCCAGCTGCTTAAGGGATTGAATTCTTTGGTTCAAAGTGTATTCCAAAATCCTTAACTATGACTGAATATGGAATTTCTAACGGCAGCAATTGGCAGTTTGCTGAGGGATGGATAAGCTCTTATTCCTATCCGATCACAGTGCAGGGAAATATATCTGTGTTCATTTTTTTGATAATACAGCTTTGAACCGCAGGGAAGAAAGCCCCCGGCAATAACAAAGCACCTTCTCATTCCAAAAATATAATGCCGTCGTTGTTGGGGATATGAGGGCCATAACTCCTCAGCGGCTCCTGCAGGGCACGCGGCTAAGGGAGTGGCTCAGTCTTCCGGGGACTGAATGTGGCTGTGGCTTCTCCCACATTATTGCACTTGGGTTTTGAGTCCTTGATTACTGTGTTCACGTATATCGCCCAGTGGCCTCCTTAGACGCTGCACTCAGATTCCTCAGGCGAGTATGAAGCCTTGCTTCAGCACATATGCTTAGGTCTCGCATCAGACCCGAGACTGGGTGGTAGCGTGTGCTGTGTTATACCCACTTGACGGTGTTCCCCTCTATGTGGGAGCACTTGCGCCTGTGTCCACAGGCCCCACACACACCCTGGAGCATGTGGCTGCTGTGTGGTGGTGCTAAGGGCCACAGCCGTTGATCTGCTGCTGTCAGTGACATTGTCACAGGCTCCTCCCGTCCAGGCCCTTGGAGCCCCTTCTGTGGCACTGACGATGTGGAGGAACCATCCTGCAGAAATGGGGACCGAGACAGCAGCTGGGGGCTCAGGCAGGGAGGCAGAGCCATCGTTGGGACATTTTGAGAAGCCCCAAAAGATTGCTGTCACTCTCTTCTTGAGCCATTGGACAGTAAATCCTCTCAGGTCAGGCCATGCAGCTCAGTGGGTGGATGGAGGCAGAGACCCGGGCTGGGATCCCAGTGGGGCTTTTTGTCTCCTGAAGCCTTTCTAGTCCCCCCTGCTATGGTCTTGATGTTTGTGTCTCCCCCAGTTTCCTGTGCTGAAACCTGACCCCCAAGGTGATGGTAGCTGGAAGTGGAGGCCTTTGGGGAGATGATTAGGTCGTAAGGGTGGAGTGTCCATGAATACGATTAGTGCCTTTATAAAAGGGACCCCAGAGAGATCCTTTACCTCTTCTGCCATGTGCATGCATGGCAAGAAGGCACCCTCTATGAACCCTGAGAAGGGCCCACACCAGACACTCAATCTGCTGGCGCCTTGATCTTGGACTTCCCGGCTCTAGAACCATGAGAAGTATATTTCTGTTGTTTATAAGCCTCCCGCTATTTTGGTATAGCAGCCCACATGGACTCAGATAGGTCCTGAGCCTCACTTTCTTCCTGCATAAAAAAAGTGAATAATAGTTTTCTATAATAAACAGAAAAATGACTTTCTCTTAGCTGTTGGTTACAATACTTATTTAAGTTTTAGGGAAGTCAAATAACGTATGTACAATCACTTGAAAGTTTGGGATTTCAACTGTTTGACTTCCTGGAATGCAGTGCTTATTCATTTAAGCCACATGAGCCGTTTGGGCATCATGACTTGCTTTTTTCCTGGCTATCACTTGACTTACTGGCAAGAGTGAAAAAGGAAGTAGGAGAAGTGAAGCAGTTGTAGGAAAGCAGATGTTGGGGAGGGGAGAAGAGGGAGGAAAGGGTGGCAGGTGCTGCCCCCGTGATGGAAATGAAGGGGAGGTTCTGTGGAGCTTAGGCAAGCAGATGGAGGCACCAGAATCCCGTCCTTGAAACCTGCAGCCTTGCATCATGGTGAGATGCCTCTTCTGCCTCTGCCCACTTGCAGATGCGTCTGCTCCTTAGAGTTGCACTTCGTGTAGGGTATTGAGTATCATCTTGAATCATCAGAGGTGAAATGGACCTGCAGATAATTTTTTTGTAAACTTAAGACCCCACGTCAGGACCACACGCAGGAGTTAGCGAGGGGAACATGCACAGGAGTAATGTCGGGGAGAGGCCCTGCAGGGGGTCCCGATGCGCAGCTCCCGCTTTAATCCAGGAAAAATACAGAACCTCTTGCCACCTGGGCTCCAATGCTCTCAGACCCCCTGGCTTATCCTCAGCCTTTGCAGCCTGGCTGCGAAGGTCCAGCTCGCCGTTTCTGTCTCTGCACATGCCTCGGTTTGCGCCCTTCTTGGATATAAAGTACAGGAGTGCTGGTGTTCCTGAGTCTGTAGAAGGAGAATGCAGCAAGAGGAGAGAGGTCCCAGGCTTTGTCCAGCCTCTCAGTTCCTGCAGGTGGCCTTGGCGTCTTCTTCCACTGTCCCGGTGCTCCGTCTGGGCAGTTGCCAAGCCAGGAGCCTTCCTCCACTCTCCAGCTTGCTACTTGAGGGAGAGAACTTTGTGATAGACTTGCTGCTCTTTTTAAGCTGAGACTACAGGAGGTCCTGGGGAAGTCAGCAGAACCCCCTGCTGCCCTCATCGCCTGCTACCCTGGGGGCCTTTGCTGGGCTTTCCCATCAGGGATCCCCATGTCCTGGCTGCGGTTGAGGTAGGAGCTTTGTCACTTCCACCAGACAGGCCCAGGGCAAAGATTTGGTCCTCTTCCATGGAAAACAGGGGAACTAGAGTTTATGACTTCTTCAGAAACTGTCCCTAGACATTCATGCTGGGTGTCTACAGACGCTCAGTGGCCTAACTGATAAGTTTTAACCATTAACTTATGTCTGGCAGTTAACCTTCATCTTCAGATCACTCCTCTGCATGCTAAGAGCAGCAGCTGCCGTGCAGTGGGATATGGGCCTGCTGGGTCCCAGGGACTGACTTGTCCAGTCCACTCTCCCTGTTGTCTGATGAAAAACCTCGAGACCCCAGGGAGATGAAACAACTTACCTATTGTCATCTAGCTTCTGAGGCCCAGAATTCATGGGTGTTGCATTTCAAAGCTCTGATTTTTGCTGTTCCATGTGTTCTTTTTTGGTGCTTTGCCATCTTCACGTATCAGAAATGGAGCTGAGGTTTGTGTGGGTGACTCTAGCCCACCTTGCTCGTATGCCTACAGAACCTACTATGCCTCTTGTGAACTCCAGCTCCAGGACCAACTTCTTTGAAACACGGGTTGAGCGTCTCTCCCGCTTGGCTTGGGGCTCACTTCTCCTGGGCTGCATCTCTGTTTCTGTCTCATGAAATGATGCCTGAGAATTCTCTGACTCCCGCATGGCTCAGGCCTCTTCTTCCCCGTGAAGGCTCTGCTCATCTTACGTCCGTGGCATCTTGTCCGAGACTCCCAGTCCTCCCACGAGACACTGAGCAGGGACAGTATCTCTCCCCAATTCCCATAGCTCTTTGCAACCCTGCCGGGGCCTCCGCTGTTGCAGCTGTGTGTTTCTGTTTTGGACCTTCTCACCTGTGCACAAGGAGGGAGGCTGTGGGAGCTGCTGCTTTGCTGATCCTGAGCTCTTGGTTACTGCATTCTCTGAGCCTGTTTCACCTTCCATGTCCAGACCTTACCCTGTCTATGGCCCCAGAGCCTCCACTCTCCAGCATCCCACCAGCTAGCTCCACTCAGCTCACGGCAGGGGCCTGTTTTTCCTGCCAGCGCACAGGCCACAGAGGCTGCAGGCTCTCATCCCCACCTTCAGCAGGGTTGGTGCTCCCTGGGCTCTTGGTGGAGGACTGAATCTGGCGACACTCATTGCCACAGCTTTTAAGGTTGGGGTGTCAGCTTTGACCTCCCCAAAAGGTCTAAGTAGTGGCTTTTTTTCATATGGTCTTCACTGGGAACGAATGATCTGAATTTGTTAGTAACAAGGACTAATAAATCCTCCCTCCCTCCCTCTCTCCCTCCTTCTTTTCCCTCCCTCCCTCCCTCCCTCCCTCCCTCTCTCTCCCTCCCTGTCTCTCTCCCTCTGTCTCTCTCTCTTCCTCCCTTTCTCCTTTTCTCGCTTTTTCTCTCTCTCTCTTTTTCTCTTTCTCTCTCTCTTTCTTTCTTCTTCCCTCCGTCACCCAGGCTGGAATGCAGTGGTGCGATCTTTCACTGCAACGTCCACCTCTTGGGTTCAAGGGATTCTTCTGCCTCAGCCTCCCAAGTAGCTGGGGTTATAGGCGTGTGCCACCACGCCTGGCTATTTTTTTTTTTTTTTTTTGTATTTTTAGTAGAGACAGGGTTTCACTATGTTGGCCAGGCTGGTCTCAAATGCCTAATATCAAGTGATCCACCCGCCTTGGCCTCCCAGAGTGCTGGGATTACAGTGTGAGCCACTGAGCCTAGCCAGGACCAGTACATTTTGCGTAACCAAAAGGAAAATCCCTGGCCCTGTGTGGGAAAGCTCTTTTGTTGTTTGTGAGTGTATCTCTTTCCTGCTCCTATTTGTACCCTCTATGATAGCTTCAGGAAGCATGGTCACTCCCCCTGAACTCAGCTTCTTCATCTGAGCATAGGATTTTTAGGGGTGTCATGAGATACATCTCGCCTTGTTCATCCTGTGCAGAAGGAAGACCACTCAGTCAGTGCTGTTGAGGGATCTGCAGGACCCTGCCGAGTGCTTTAGATGTGCTCTGTCATTTACTCGTCACACTTCTCTCTGAGGAGGCTTGTTCTGCTCCCTCTTGCAGGTGACAGGGCTGGGACTTAGCAGTTGCACCTCTTGCCAAAGCCTGCGATCGTCCTGCTCCAGCTCACGCGGCCAGCACGGGCTCTGCCTCTCTCTGCCATCTCAGTGAATGTTTACACGGGTGTCCCTCTTCCTCCCTCCCCACTTCTTGCTCTAAGGGCGGAGGCAGTTAATTTTTAAGCCAGCCAGCTCAGCAGACATTTCCTGAGTGTAGCTCTCGGCTGTGCACAGAGCTGGACCCAGATGCAGCCTGCTGTCTGCAGGGAGCTTCTGCCTGCAGCCCAACAGGACGAAGTGAGAGTCCGATTCTGCCAGATGAACCCAGGTCTCCACCTATGTTTGCCGTGTGTGTGTGTGTGTGTGTGTGTGTGTGTGTGTTAATGTTTGACAGCTTTTAAAATGGTTTTTAAAATTAGAAGGTGTTGTTTTTAGAGCAGTTTCAGATTTGCCACAAAATTGAGCAGAAAGACTGAGGGCTCACACACATGTGCTTACATGTACACACGCATACATATTCACACACAGAGACATAGACTCTCTTGCTGTCAGCATCGCCGCACCAGAACAGCGCGTTTGTTAGAATTGGTGAGTCAGTATTGATGAGTCCCCAGTCTACGTTAGGGCTCACTCTGGGTGTTGTACATTCCATGGGTTTGGACAGGTGCATCATAAGTCACGTCCACCATGACAGTACCGTACGGAGTAGTTTCGCTGCCCTAGAAATCCCCTGTGCTGCGCTTCTCTCTCCTGCACCCTGACAGCCGCTGACCTTTTCACTTTCTTCATAGTGTTGCCTTTTCCAGAATGCCATAGGGTTGGAATCATACATGTGTAGCCTTTTCAGATGGGCTTCCTTCACTTGATGATATGCATTTAAATTTCTTCCCTGTCATTTATTGGCTTGATAGCTCATTTCTTTTTAGCTGAACAACACCCCGTCTTCTGGATGTGCCACAGTTTACCCTCCATTCACCTACTGAAGGTGGATGCTGACCGGCAGCTTCCATGTCTTTCTTCTTTTTTGTTGGTTGTCACTACCGTCAGAAGAACCGTGAAGCATCCTTAAATTCTGCTCTTTTTGAGGACACTTTTATTCCTTTTCCTGTAAGATCCCTTTTCTGATAGGCTGTCCTCACCAATCTTTTTTTGACTCATTTTAATTAGAAAGTCACTTTACACATAACACCTTACTAGAGGCATATTTATACCTGTGTCTCTTTTTCTACTGGGAACTATTATTCCTGACTCCCAGAGTCTGGGGAGTGGCTCCACTGTGTGGATCCCGCCAGTCAAAGCCACAGTGTGGGCTGTAGGCTCACTCTCAAAGTCAGCAAGCCACGTGTGACTTTTCATGTCAGCACAGTTACACTTTGTACAAAAGAATTAAGGTTTCTAAATCCCAAATAATCTGAGCCCCAATCAGGGGCATTGATTGTGGACTTCTAGGCCTTTCTTGGACTTGAAGGTGGACAGCAGGACCAAGCCACTGTCAACTAAGGAAGTGCGTCAGCCGGGTGACACCAGCTGCCAGCAGCTCGGGGCCTTGCTCTCTGGGGCTCTGCTCCTTGCACCGTCTCGGCATCTGTGGGGCTTTATGGTGACATGACACAGGCTGGAAAGTCACTGGGTTCGCCATTTTACACCAGAGGAAACAGGTCTTTGAAACTGGTGGTGACCTTTGGCCAGGCTGACGGGACCATGTTGGCTGTCTGGTTATGAGTGTAGTTCTTGCCCTGTGATGCCAGGTTTGTTTTTTAGTGCGGCATAAGTGTAAGCTTATGTTTGTGTAGGAAGTCCTAGCCTTGCCCCAAAAAGAGGCCAAAAGAGGATTATAATCTTTTGAAACAAGACATTTGTTTTAAATAAATAATATAATTTTAAAATGTATCTTGCGTTTTCTCTGAATCATCAGTTTTCATTCCACATTGTGTTGTAACAGATAAAACAACACATACTTGGAATGAATCTGCACCTATTTGCTGCATCATTTTAACTATGTGGCCCGTAACCTAATTAGCAGCTTTGCAGCCAGCATCTGTATCTGTCTCCTGGGCAGGAGGCCAGAAGGTGCAGCCGGAGGGAGAATGTGGGTCCCTGCGTCCTGTGTCCTGCATCCTGCTCAGGCCAGGCCTGTCTGCCTTGAGTCTCGGCATCTGTGAAATGAGGGTAACTTTCCATGGCACTGCAGTTACATGGGAGGGTAGGAGGCTATTGGCAAGGGCACCCCATGGCTGCAAGTGTGTTTGATTAAAACTAGGGCTTTTGAGGTACCCTGGAAATCTTCTTCTGAACCCCACCTCTGTGTCTGTAGACCAGTTCTAACCTGAGAAAGCAGCTCTCCCTGTAGACTCTCCATTGCTTGAGAAATAATTTGGGCAAGCGTGCTGTTGGTTAAGGTTCATTCCCCACCCCCACCCTGCGGGATGTTGTTGATGTCTGTTTACCAGGGGTGGGTGGGGTGGGGTGGAGTGTGAGAGAAGGGACCAGCTGACCTCCTGTAGCCAGGCTCTGATGCCAGAGTGGGACACCCAGAGAAGATGAGGCCCCTGAATTCAAAACAGATGCCACTTTCATGGTGACAATAATCAATGTTTGAGTGACTGCCCTGGCTGGATCAGATAGACCGGGGTGGGGAGCCCAGTCCTGGAGGGAGCCCCATATAGCTCGAGGGGCAGGGGACAGAGCAGCAAGGCCAGGCATCCATGGGCACATGTTGCTCCAATGTAAACAAAAACAAAAGAAAAGAGCACGCGGTGAACATTTCCTACTCTGTGTGCCTGTGCGTGTGTGTGTGTGCGCGCATGTGCTCTATATGTGAAACTCTGTATTAGGTGATTACTTATTTTCTCTTGCCTGGCCTCTTTGGGAGAACAGAAGTACAAAATGGAAATTTGCATGTGTGGCTCTAGAAGCAGCTTCCGAAACTTTGAGGACTCATAAAAGAGAAGAATGAATAACAGACCTGGGTCCGAATCCTGACTCTGCTTTGTCTTACCCATGTGACCTTGGGCTTCAGTTTCTTCCTCTATAAAACAGGAATTAACCCCTACTGAAAGGACTGTTGAGAACTGAATTCAACAGCTCTGCAAGCACAGGGCCTGGTGACTTCTGCAGGAGTGCTCTTTTCCCTTTTAAATACCTTAATTTGCATCATTGTATTAGATGTAGATGTCTGCAGTGTCAGTTGCTGGAAACTACTCTTTCCGCAGTTGTGGTACTGACTCTAGCAGATTTATTTCATGAAATGTTGCCTACCGCTAGCATAAATCACTATGCATTTTATTTATTAATTGTTAAATGACAAGAAAGTATATATATTTTCTAAATTTTCTTCTGAGAATGGGATCTGCTCTTTTAAGCAAACAAATTCCATTTAGTAGGCTTAATTAGTGCCTCAGACTTAGCCTGGGTCCACCTGAAAGTGGTTCCATATGGCTAATGGCAGAGCCGTGGGCTTAATATTTTCTGACACTGGAATCCAAGTGCCTCTTGCTCGATGCTGCCTGGGTTCTGGCCAGCTCTGTGACCTTTCCCCTGACTGGCTGACCTTCTTCCTACTCCCCCCAGCCTCCTGCATTTGCACAGGCTCACCCTGCCTTGGCTCACCCCACGGAGGACTTCCATAGTCCTGGCCCACATTGCTGCAGCCACGATGTCCGGGCCTAGGGCAGAGCCGGGTGCTGCAGGTGTCTCTGCCTGCTTGGTCTTGGGTTTCTGATGTGATTTCCCACAAGCCCCTGACGAGCAGGTACAGATGCCTCCCCAGCCCTCCGCCTCCTCTCTCACCTGTGCCTGGCATTCTGTACTGCGTGTGCGTGGACTCTCCCACTCAGCCTCTGTCTGCGGTGGCCACCATCGCTTTTACTCCCCGCTTCTCTTGAAACAGGTTGTGGCCGGCGGTGTGCAGATGAGGGTTTATACCCTGCTGGGTGTGCAGTGGGCTGATTGGCAGCCTTTGCTGACTCCCCCGGTGAAAATACCTCCCCTCCCCCTACCTGCTTCCAAGCTACCAGCCTGACATTAATCAGCTTGAAACATTCCTGCAAATGCCCCGTTCAGCTCCACCACCTCCTGCCCATCAGCTCTGGTCACAGGGGAAATGTCCCTCCTTCTACACATGTGGCCCCAGGCTCTCTTTCTGCTGACTCTGGCTGCCATCTGCAGTAGCCCTTGGCCCCTTTCTAGAAGACCCCAAACTCTGCATTCCCCTGTGTGAGCTCACATCCTGTTCAGTGATTTCCTTTTTCTGACGTGCTTTTCTTACTACCTATTTTTTCAGACAACCATTCAGTTTTTGAACTGTTCAGAGTCTATAATCTATGCTTCCCCCCGTTATCCCATCACCCCTCCTCCAGGCTCACTGGGGTCCTCCCCGTTCCTCAGTCCAGGGCCTCTTCACCTCTGGGCTTCTGGGCTGGGCGGCATCGGGGCCTCTCCCCCGCCCTGTGGCACCATGTGCTCCTTCTGGATCACAGCTCTTCCTCTCTGACCCTGACTCTGGCTTTGCCCAGGTTAGAAATCCACTTGTTATAATGTGTGTGGTTTCCTCCACTGCTTTTCCGAGTGGTCTCTCCTTATCCTTCCCTCTGCTGAGATGGAGGAGGAAGGTGTGCTGCAGTTGGGGAGCTGTGGAACTGTCTGTTCTGTTTGAATGTTTAGACAACATATGCAGTGCATCTTTTTAAAATTTCTACTATGTCATTCTTCCACATGGATGCCACCTGCCCTGGCATCTAGCAATGTTATCTCTGCAGAAGCTTATCTCCGGGACTTTCTGGCAGTCCTGGGCCCCGGCTCTGGCTGGGAGACTGCATTCTGGCTCTGAGTGTAGGTTCCCAGTGGGATCTTGTTCCTGAGGCAATCTCTCTATGACCCGTTCAGACTCAGGTCTTCCAGAGCCTGAGTTCAGGCTGGGAGAGGTGCTGGGAGCCCGCCCTGCTGAGACATAACCATCACTGTCAGGCTAGGAGAGACCTCTGCAGGCCTTGTCTTCAGGGCAGGGGCCATGGCCCTGTGCCCACCATACTTCCAGACACCCCACTCTGCCTTGTGTAGCCCTTCCCCTAGACACTGCCCCCTCATGTTGTCAGCGTGTGTGTTTGTGAGTCTCAGCCCCCTAGACCACACGACAGGCACTTAGTTGATGTGCGGCACTGAAGCCTGTGCTCTCTGGCCACCGCACCAGTGTTGCTGTGCGTGTGCCTTCACGCCTCTCACTGAGACGTGGCTTCATGTCCCATGAGGAGAAGAACATTTTTAATCAAACCACTGGCTTTATTTTTGTGGGGTTACTTCTGAAGGGTAGATTTCCTAGTAAAGCCCTCATTTTTTGTTATTTTTCAGACACATTTTTATCAGCGGAGCCAAAACCCATAACGAAGCATTCAAATCCCCACCTCTAGATTTTGAATTGTAAAATAAAACTTGTTTCACCATGGGTTTCCCCTTCCCCCCTTTTGTAAAGCAGTTAATTTTAGGCAGGGATTCAGGAAGTGCCTACTCCCATTTTCCGTCAAGCGCAGAAATAGCTCGCGGGGCGCCCTCTCTCCGCCTCTTGGGAGCAGCTGGGGGAGTTCATTTTTGTGCGTTTCTAGGCATTTCAACTCCTGCCTTTCTGCGCACTGTGTGTGTCTGTGCACCCTCAACTCCAAATTACCCTGGAACTTTCCGAAGCCCGCAGACTTCACTTCTGTTCTTAATAAAGCTGTGTGCAAGGATCTGGGCTGTTAACCCTCCCTTGTCACTGGAAACTGCCCACTGTTCAGAAGGTCTTTAGAATAATAAACTCACAAGGAGTGGATAGAATGGCTGAATGGTTGCAATACTGTGATGTGAAAAATTCTGCTTTCAGAATCTTCATCTGAAACCTTTTGTGTTTTCAGAAGGTTCTTTACTTATAAAAAGCATTTGGAGGGGAGTCGATTGAACCTTAGGAGGTTGGTTAGAAAACTTAGCTCTGCCCAGCAAGAGCTAGCGTGGCCCAACCTTGAACAACGGATGGGGTCAGTAGGAAGTAGACTTGTGGGCATTTTAAAGGTAGACCTGTAAGGATTGGCTAACCACCCGGTGGGTCAGAGGCACGGCTCATGAGTAACTCTTAGGTTTTGAATTGGAGACACTGGGCAGAGAAGAATGCCATTGGCAGGATTTTGTGAACAGAGGTGGAAGTTTAGCTTCAGACCAGCAGGAACCAGTTTAGGTTTCATGGAATATGTTTATGTGGACGTTAGAGTTAAATGGAATGCCATTATCAAGATTTTGTGGACAAGGGTAGCAGTTTAGCTTCAGACCAGCAGGAACTAGTTTGGGTTTCGTGGAATATGTTTATGTGGACATTAGAGTTAGCCAGTTGGCCATTTATTTGCAGCCCAATGCTTAATTTTAAAAGATTTGGTAAGTTGTGAACTCTTAGGGTTTCTCACATTTTCCTTTCTTGTCAGCTTTCTTTAGATCAAAGGACAGTTGGTAAAACCCAAACTATTCATCATGTTATTCTTAAACACCCTTGTCAAAATGTACTTCAGGGAAATTTCTTTGGTGCCCCCCTTTGTGGAATTTGCCCTTTTCTTCCCTGAATAACTGTTGTACGTTTGTACCTTTTCTTCCATTGTAAACTGAATTTCTAAGACAACTACTAATTCTTTCTCATCTTCCGAGTGCCCCAAAGTGTGATATTTGATATGACATTCTGCAATGAATGAATGAATAAGAGGTTGAGACAATTGACTCAAAGTTTGGAGAAGTGACCAGCTCATTTATTTGTGCTATTCCTTTTCTTTATGGATGACCACTGAACATTGACTGTCAGAGCCCTGTGCTTGACTCTGGAGGGCGGTTTTATCTGAGATCGTGCGATCCCCTCCCTAGGGGTGACCACTTCCTCTGCCTTGTCATTAGCAACAGGTCAGTGGAAGCCAGGGCTTGATGTGAAGAGCCTGCTGTTGATTTCATATGGAAACCTCAGATGGCTGCAGACCCCCAAGAAGCAGGAGTTGGGGGTGGCATTAGCTGATGTCATCGCCCGAGGCTCTGCTCCCTGTGAGCTCAATGCCGTCCTGATGAAAGAGCCTCGGCTCTCACAGGCAGTGGGGCCCCCTTCTGCTCAGGAACCCCGTGACCAGAACCCCACCTTTCTCAGTAAGAGGCTGGCTTCGTTGAAAATACAATCTGCTTGCCTGCTCCCTGGTGGATGTGGCACCCACCCCTTATTTTAGAAGCCTCTGAAAACTGTGCTTTGTTTTAGTGTTACTGCCTCCTTGGACCTTTTCCTTTGAAATAAGAAGAGGGTATTACAAAATCACAGGAGCAGAGGGTCATAACATTTCTGTGCTCTTCTCTTGAAGCAGAAATAAAAGCACATCTTGTTTGTATGTCTCCTGAAGAAGGGGCCTTGCCACTGGGCCTTGAAGCACAAGCACCTGCCCAGTAGGATGTGGGCAGGTGGCTTTCCAGGCAGAGGGAGCAGCCTGGGCTAAGGCTTATGGATGGGAAGTGGGGTTAGGCAAGGGAGTTGAGCCTGGACCATGTTGGCTGCAGATGAGGACAGAAGAGAAGAAGAGATCAGGTGCGAGGAGTCCACAGTGCCAGACCCTGGAATCTACAGTACGGCAGGCGGGGTAGCCTGCCCGCAGGCAGCTGTGTCTTCCATGATGGCCTGCGCATCAGACACATGGGGCCCAAACCCAGCCTTCCTGCCACTGGCCAGAGTGCTGTGGTGAGGGGCTGCCTTCAATGTGGGGTGGCCAGAGCCATGACAGAAAGCCAGCATAGGGTGGATATGAGATGATGACTCCCTGTCATTCGTGAGTGGGATTAGGGATCGCTGGCACACAGTTGGAAAGGGGGCCATTTCTGGTGCCAATAATTAAGGTCCCCATTCAGTAAGCCCATACAGCTTCTTCAGAGTCAGGTATTTTAACTTGTATGTTAAACATGAATAAATCAAAGCAAAATCAAAAAGCGTTCCTTCATTTGCTTAGACCTCCAGTTGAGTGGTTTTGGATGTTCATGGTGTCAAGCATGGCATTCGGACCCGTCCTTCCAGGAGCCTGTAGGATCGCTCTCAGGAACTGGCTGTTGACACATCAACATAATCCCGGGCCATCTCTGTAGAATGTGACTCTCGGGTCTCACCATCCCACTCAGCCCTTTGGTCCCAGGCACTGGTTCTTCCCCGCCTTCCTCCAGGTGAACAGGGCAGGGTGAGGGACATGTCTGTTTTGTCC
The DNA here is from genome assembly GCF_000951035.1 of Colobus angolensis palliatus. Classification (NCBI taxonomy): domain Eukaryota; kingdom Metazoa; phylum Chordata; class Mammalia; order Primates; family Cercopithecidae; genus Colobus; species Colobus angolensis. The sequence continues at coordinate 3,519,845 of NW_012115744.1, read as the reverse complement.
TGGTTAAGTATTATCATGAATCAGTCTCATTGCTACAGCCTCATCATCAGAAAGTTGTCTCTGGAAATGCCTAGTCTGAACAACATGGAGTTAGTGTGTCAGGAGAGAGGCAAAGTCTGTATGGCTGGCCGAGATGGCCTTTGGTCGCTATGCTGCTGTCTTTGAAAGGCCGTGTGGTCCCCTTTCACCCCATTCCAGTCTAATAGTGTATATTTGATATAGTCTCTCTGTCAAGACTTTCCTGTCATCTTGAGGTTCACATCCACCCTGTGATCTAGTATTATCCCTATTTCACAGATGAGGAGGAAAATTGAGTTCACAGAGGACAGTCTCCATAAATTCATCAGAGCCAGCTGGGAGAAGCAGAGGGCGTGCCCTAATTTCAGTCTCTGGATGCAAAGACAAAGCTTTTTTGGTTCTGTCCAGTCACTCTGGGGCTTGAAACAGTATATATATGGTTTAAAATATATGTTTGTTTAAAACCGAAGCTTACATTCAACACCACCACATACTGTGCACTTTCAGCCTGATGCGTTTTTTGGTGAATCGCAGCGTAGCTGGACGAGAGGCTGCCTCTCTGCCTCTCCACCTACTGGCTGGTGTCCTGGGTCATGTCTGCCAGCCTCGTGCTGAAGCCGCAGTTGCTCTCTGCCAGCCTCTTGCCCCCACCATCAGCGGCTGAAATCTCGTCTGTGACAGCTCATGGCCTCGTTGCTACCGTTTGCTTTTTCAAGTGCCGATTTCGAGCCCCTTCCCTCCACTTCCCGACACACAGCACTGAAGGATGGCATTCTGGTGCCCGGCACACTCGTCTGGGCATGCTGGGGCTGTGTGCATTGCTGGGCACACTATTTCTGTTCCCTGTTGTTGCCTAACAAATCTCCTGTACACTCAGTGGCTGAAACCAACAAGTTGTGATGGTTTCGTGAGTTGGCTGGGCAGTGCTTGCTTCACGTGGTGTTAGGGGGACAGGGTGGCCAGAAGGTCACAAATGCCCTCATGCCCGTTTCCAACGGTTGGCGCTGGGCACCTTGGTGCCCCCTTGTAGGTGTGTCTGTACAGCCATTCAGATTTCCTTTCATTATGGGGGCTGGGCCCAAGAATGGGATGCTCCAGGTGAAGATGGCAACTGCAGCTGTCTAAGGCCAGGCTTTGGAGTTCTGCCATATTCCACTGCTCACAGCAGGCCACAGGGCAAACCCAGAACGAGCCCAGATTCAAGAGGAGCAGGGACAGACTCTACCTCTTGATGGGGGAATGGCAGAATTCCTTTACAGAAGACCTTGTGTGATGCCACCGTCTTTGAAAACACAACCTACTAAACTAATGCAGACTATAGAATGCAGGGATATTATTGTAGAGGTAATCATCAATCTCTTCTAATTAATTAAAATGTAAATTACTCACAAATGTCAGTGTCAGTACTTTATTACTTTATTATTAATTATAGGTGGCCGGTGAGGATTGTAGACTGATCAGATGTAGCTGATGAGGAATGTGTGAGTTGGGACCTGGATTTTCCTTGTGGAAATGGATCCAGTAATGTTGATGCAGTGAAATCTTGGCCCTTGGCATTATAATGCTCCAATAAAGAGACTGTTCAACAACTCAATACTACCTTTTAATCTTTCTGCAGTTAAGTTGGATTTATGATTTATGAGTTTTTCTTCCTGTTCTTTTGCAAGCCACTAGCATTTTTTTCAATCACCAGATGTCCTCTTTCGCTTTTTAAAAAGATAAGGCCTAGGACTGTGGTAAGTGTCGGCCTTCGGGGGTCTGTAGACCCTGATTCTGCCTCTGTGAGCCTCTGCTGCACCATGAGATGCTTGGCCTCTCTGCTCAGCCCTGGTCTTGTAAGACAGACTCACTGCAGGAAAGTGTTCAGGCCTTCGAGCGATCCTGTCCTGTGCCCTTTGCTGGGACTTGTGTATACAGCATGCAAGTGATCCTGAAGGTGTACTTTTCAGCCACTTTGAGAATCCCCTGGACATTGTTCCAACAATAGGTTCACATTTGATTTCTGATCTGAGACAAATAATGGTGACATAATGGATGCAGGATACTATGCTTTTGCTTTAAATCTGTTATATTCCCTACCAGTGGTAACTTGTTTGCCTGAGGCCAGGGAAGGCCTGGCACTGCCTTGTGGGCCATGGGCCTCAACTGGGTAAAGGTAGCCAATGTTAAACAGCTACACAGGCTAAGTAAAGGAATGAAAAACAAGGTTCCAAAAGGTTCAGCTAAGCCCATCTGGGATAGGGGCACAACTCTTTTCTCTAAAAATTATTAGATTTCATAGAGCTGGATTGAAAAGGGAAACTGAGACCCCCAGAGGTGAGGAGAGCCGAGACCAAGCCGAGGCCAAGGACTGGGGAAGACTGGGCCTTTCTTTTTTCTTTTTACTATGCCACAGACATGATCTTCACTAGCTACTTGTTAACTGTAAGGAAAAATATAATGACCTGATTCCAGGAATTTTCCTTCTCTTTCTCTTCCGCTCCTGTCCGTTCTTAGCCCGCAGGCTGAGAAGGTTTAATTGCGTCTGCTGGGCGGGTGTTTTCTCATGGGGATTAGAGCAGGCCAAATTGGGCTTTAATGCTTAGTGGGATAACAGAGCTTCCTGAGGAATGTGAACCTAATTAGGGATTCCAGGGTCAAGCCTGACAAAGGAGACACAGAAGCAAAGTTAGGGCAAGCTCTTGAAGGAAGGAAAGAAAGTTAATAAAGTCTCGAATGTCCTCATTTTGTACTGCCGTTCTTTGTATAGATCTGCTGTTGTTTGCAGGCTTGTGTTGAAAGTCTGACCCTGGGCCTCTCTTCAACCCTCCACGGAGCCCCCTGTCCCCAGGCACCATTGGAAGAGCATCCTTGAATGATGAGTAAGGCCATCTTCGGCTTGTCAGGAGCCCCCGACCTCACCTGGGGGACCCAGCTCCTGTTGGTGTGCCCAGAACATTGTGTGTCGACCTGACGTCTCCACTGGTCCCATCAGACCTTTGATTGTTAGTGCTGGGGGGTTGCATTTTATTCCCCCAAATTCAAATGTTGAAGTCCAAATCCCCAGAACCTCAGAATGTGGCAGGATTTGGAGATAAGGTCTTTAAAGAGGTAATTAGGTTAAAATAGGGTCATTAGGGTGGGCCTAATCCAGTACGACTGGTGTCCTTAGAAAGACCAGGACACAGACACACACAAGGAATGGCCATGTGAGGACACAGGAGAAGGTGGCCATCTGCAGGCCCGGGAGAGAGGCCTCAGGAGGAACTACCCTGCCCACATCTTCTTCTCAGCCTGCTAGCCTCCAGGGCTATGGGAGGATAAATGGCTGTGGTGTCAGCTGCGCTTTCTGTGGTATGTTGTTACGGCAGCCGCCCCTCACCCGAGCTAAGACTGTTGGTTATCTAAGCAGATAAAACACTTGGGTCAGTGTCAGCACTGAGAATGAGCGGACTTTCCTTTTGTGATTATTCTCCTCACCCTGCCCTTACAATAGACGATGATGATGGTAATACAAACACATGAACAATGCTTCCTTTTTCAATCTTAACTAATGGGTAAATTAAAGATCTTGCTATTTTATTGATCAGTAACATACAATGTAAGAAGTCAAAGCTGTGGTATAACAGAAGTGCCCCTTTGTAAAAGCTCCACCCTCCTTGCAACCAGGCTGCTACTCGGTGTAGAGATTAGAGAAGAGTCCCAATCCCCAATTATATCATAAGGTCCTGGTGGTCAGCAAATATTTGGTGTCCGTATCTGTTTTTCCCTGGCTAGTTCAGGGCCTCAGAGGTAGGTTACCTCTGACTGTTTTTATGACTTAGGAAAGAAAGTACTGCCATCTTGGCATCATCATGAAGTGTCTTTAAAAATAGTTGTTTTTGTTAAGATAAAACAAAAGGAAACTTCATTTCTGAGTCTTTGCAACTTATCTTAGAGTTAAAATTATTATGATTAAAGTAATTTTATGTGTGATAGAACTTGTGCATAAGGTGATGTCTCTGTACTTAACTCAGTGAGTTGCTTTCTCCCTTGTCTGCAAGGTTTGGCAAGGTCAGTGGCTGGCCCGTTTGTCTCTACTCAGTTTCCACTTGTTTTGCACCTGAATGCTGGTGGTGTGTGGTGGTGTGCATTTGTGGAACGCATTTCATTACTGTGGGTTGGTACTGTTGAGCTGATCCTCTCCTCCAGCATCCTGACATAAACAAGGTTTGCCCAGGCCTGCTTGATACCAGAGTAGAGACTTCACCTCTGGACAGAATGACCTGGAGAACAAGCAGGAAGAAACGATTAGAGGATCCCAAGCCTCCAGGCTTTCCCTATAGTGGCCGCGTGTGTAAAAGCATGCTTGACACTTCAGGGTGCTCGCTGCAGTTCCTTTTTTTTTTTTTTTCGAGACGGAGTCTTGCTCTGTCACTCAGGCTGGACTGCAGTGACACCATCCCAGCTCACTGCAACCTCCCGGTTCAAGCAGTTCTCCTGCCTCAGCCTCCTGAGTAGCTGGGATTACAGGCATGTGCCACCATGCCCTGCTAAGTTTTGTATTTTTAGTCGAGATGGGGTTTCGCCATGTTGGCCAGGCTGGTCTGGAGCTCCTGACCTCAGGTGATCCGCCCACCTTGGCCTCTCAAAGTGCTGGGATTACAGACTTAAGCCACTGCACCCGGCGTCTCTTCAGTCCTTACTTCATGTTTCTGTGAGGTTCTGGGAAGCTGATTCACGTGATCCACCATGACTGGAATTTTTGATGATTTGGAAAAGATAGAATTAAATTTTACCTTTATTCTCTTTATACAGAATATGTATGTTTATACAGAATATGTAGTGCATCTGTTATACCCACACGGTTTTAGAGAAACCGATGGAAAAATGTCACTTTCCATATGGCTGTTTACAAAAGGAAATTTAATAAGAAACAACAATAAAAGCTGAGTTCGGAGTTTTATTGTGTTCATCAAAAGGAAAACAATGTCTATCAAGCACAAGGAGAACTGAGTTGTCCTTCATTTCTCCCAGGACTTGGATCTCCCAGAAGTAAGCAGAGAGGGATTGGTTCAGGTTTGAAGAGCTGATGTCACTCCTCACTGAGGAAGGTCTGCACCTGAGGCCCTGTGTCTGTCAGCACTGAGGGTGATGGTGGTGGGACCGGTGCACCTTGGGTGAAAGCACTTTCTAAGGCAGAATGTGCTTGTTGGCTGAAGTGCTTTCATTCACTTGGGGGATGGAACTGCAGGACTAAGCTTTGTTGTGCATGCACATACACAAACACACAGAGATACATACAGATATACACCCACACACAGAGAAACAGACACACTCTCACGTCGATACACTCACATGAGGCATAGGTACACATAGAAACACATAGAGACACTTACAAAACTCACAGTTTCAAGCATGCACATTCATACATTCTCACAAGCACACACGCTTACACCCACCACACTTTTACACTCCCATGCACACAACACTGACTCATCCACTCACATGCAAACTCACACCACTCTCAAACTTACACACACACAAAATAATACATTTTCAGATATCCACAGTAAAATATGCCTAGTCAAACACAAGACACCACCACATGGATACAGTCACCCACACTCACCCACACCCACACTCACCCACACTCACACATACGCTCACCCACACACTCACATTCCCAAGGACACAGTCATGATGTGGTGGCAAGCCCTTGCCCCTCTGTCCTGTGGACCTGCGGGCTTGGAGACAAGGTTATTTATGCCAGTGTACCCAGGCACCCATGTAGCCAGGTGTGGGGCGGGCACAGCAGTGTTTGTTTGTGGTTTCCTTGGGAACAGTTGATTAGGTACCAGGATAGCCGAAAGAAGGCCATAAAGAGGCTCTCAAACAGGCTTCATAGAGGGGCCCTCGCCACCACCATGGGAGGGACGGATCCTGGGGATGCCACAGCCCGTGGCTTTTGTCCCACAGCCCGTGATCCACTGCCTTCTCTCCAGCCTTCTGTAGCTGCTAACGGGAGCTGCTCTGCCCCCTTCTTTGTCTCACTGTTGTCACCTCTTGTCACCCTAACCCCTGAGGGAGTTGCTCATTGTGAGAGGGTGCAGCTCCTATCAGGAGAGGAGCCTGGAGCTGGGGCACCAGCTGGCGTCATCTCTGTGAGAGTTCCCGTGGCTGGCGCTGGCCATCTCTGAGACGCAGCTTCCCATACACAGAGTGGGGGCTTGCTGACCTTATTGTGAAGGCTACAGAGAAAGACCTGCAGATGGGGCACTGTTCCATGTTTAGCTAATTTGAGTCCACACATTGGATGAGCCATGGGCCTCCCCGGGAGTGCGCTTTGATTGCCTGGTTCTTGTCTCAGCCTCTCACACCCCTGCAGCTCACTCAGCATCATGTTACAGAGCAGGCAAAGCGCAAGGCCAGTGGGTGCCCACCTAGACCCTTGGCCATGCCACCGCACACATTCCAGCCATGCTGGCGGTGCACTGATGAGGCCAGGCGCAGCTCAGAGGCTCCTGGTTGGCATCTGCAGGACAGTCTCAGGGGATGTAGTGTGCCGGGACCCTCCCAGCCCTGCAGTGTTGGGTGGCTACTCTGTCACTGAATAAGTCAAACTGGCATGTTAAGAACATAAGTGCTAAAGCAGTGTCAGCTTCTTTGTGCTGAGGAAGGCCAAACCCACCTGGAGTTGGCCCCAACCCACAGTGCTTCCCTCTGTTCAGTGAAAAGAGTGAAAGAACTGAAAGAACCCCACAGTGCTGGGGAATGTGTGATCACAGCTGGAGTTTGAGGTGAGGAGAGCAAGCAGGTGTGCCTCACTCCCTTACCTGGCTCCATCCACAGGAGGTAGGAGGCGGGGCAGCCTGTAGATCAGCGGGGCAGGCTCAGTGGAGAGCTGTGTGCACTCCGGCGGGGAGGCAGCTCTGCCCACGGAAGCACTGTGCTTCTGCCTCTGCTAAGGCTAAAGAACAGCAAGTGACACCTGACTGTCCAGCAAAAGCAGCTGATCACACCGCTGCACAGTCCCCATAGGTTCCTTGGTGCTGAGCAGGCCGGCGTGAGCATCCCCAGCCCAGCTGCCTCATCCCATGGTTCTGTCTGTGGTCAGCTTACCTGCCTTAGTATGAGAGAGGAAAAGTGTGATGGAAATACAATCTCTTTTCAGGGACTTCCTGTCCTGGAATATGGTTTTAGCCACATTGAAGGAACAAGTGCCCTCCGTGTTCACTTGGTCATGGTTTTTACTAAATTAGATGTTTGCACTTAGAGAAACAATGAGTTTTCTCTTTATTAACAGGTAATTCTTTGCCTCTAGAATGTCCCCTTCTCTCTGTTGGTGCTCCATGAGCAGTTTTATTTGCAAATCCACTCTCACAAAAGGTCTTTCCTGAGACACTTTTGTCTGTATCTTGTAACAGCCCGTGTGCAAACAGACAATAGGGCCTGTGACCGGTTCTCTTGGAAGAGAGGACTGTTCGGTAGGATGCGAATGTGGAGGCTCAGGGCAAGGCTGCCTTCCATTTGCTCTGCAGAACCTGGGAGCTGCTCACCCCCCACTCTTCCCCAGCTCACTTTCTTTTTTTTTTTTTTTGAGACGAAGTCTTGCTCTGTCGCCCGGGCTGGAGTGCAGTGGCCAGATCTCAGCTCGCCTCCCGAGTAGCTGGGACTACAGGCGCCTGCCACCTCGCCCGGCTAGTTTTTTGTATTTTTTAGTAGAGACGGGGTTTCACCGTGTTAGCCAGGATGGTCTCGATCTCCTGACCTCGTGATCCGCCCATCTCGGCCTCCCAAAGTGCTGGGATTACAGGCTTGAGCCACCGCGCCCGGCCCCCAGCTCACTTTCTTAAAAACGATTCATTTTACGCAGTTTCTATTACGTGAGCCGTAAGCTCTGTGGGGTTGGGAACCAGTCTGCTTCATTTCCAAGTGAAGTCCTGGCAGGAGAAGACGGTCAGTGAAAATGTGCGGGACAAGTGATGGATGGAGTTCGGGCGTGCCAATTCCAGAGCCCCTTAGCCACATAAGCCGTGGATGATCTGGGGCGAGATGGGACTCGGGCAGTCCCGGCTTACACAGCTCACCTCTCCTTTTCTGTAGGACATCCTGGGGCCAGGCCAGGCGGTGGGCAGTTATTACACCCTACACCCCATCTGGCCATAGAGGGATGTGGGAACACAGACCTGGCTTTTGGACCAAATCCTTAAGTTACTGCTGTCTTTAAAACTCAAGTTTCTGACATTGCACAGGGCTTTTCTTTTCATTGTCTCAACAGACACATGCTTCCATACAATGAATTTTAAAAATGTATTATAGACTCTATTTTTAGGGGAGTTTTAGATTTATACAAAAATTGGACACACTCAGGCCGGGCGCGGGGGCTCACGCCTGTAATCCCAGCACTTTGGGAGGCCAAGGCGGGTGGATCACGAGGTCAGGAGATTGAGACCATCCTGGCTAACACAGTGAAACCGCGTCTCTACTAAAAATAAAAAAATTAGCCGGGCATGGTGGCGGGCGCCTGTAGTCCCAGCTACTCGGGAAGCCGAGGCAGGAGAATGGCGAGAACCTGGGAGGTGGAGCTTGCAGTGAGCCGAGATCACACCACTGCACTCTGGCCTGGGCAACAGAGCAAGACTCCGTCTCAAAAAAAAAAAAAAAAAATCATTGGACATACTCTTCTTCCTCTTCATATGTAAACATCTTCCATTCCTGTGGTACATTTGTTACACTTGATTAGCCAATAGTGATACAGTCTTAGTAACCAGAGCCCTTGGTTTACATTAGGATTCTCTCCTGGTATTATACATTCTGTGGGTTTAGACAAATGCAGAGTGATGTACATCCATCATTACAGTATCAAGCAGAATAGCTTCATGGCCCTAAAGAGTCTCTGTGCTCTGCCTGTTCCTCTCTTCCTCCTAATCCCTTTCACTGACCTTTTCACTGTCCCACAGTTTTGTCTTTTCCAGAATGTCACAGAGTTGAAATCATACAGTATGTGGCCTTTTCACAGTGGCTTCTTTCACTTAGTAATATGCATTTAAGTTTCCTCTTCGTGTTTTCCTGCCTTCATAGCTCATTTCTTTTTGTCACCCTTGATATGCCATTGCAAGAATGCTGACAGTGAGTTTGAAAGGCAGGGGCCCTGATTCTTTGCACTTTTCTGGCCTGCATGTCACATGTGGAGTGAGGCAACAAGATGCATGTGTGCGCTGAGTAGGTACCATGCTTGGGGGGAGATAAGTCACACCACTCTGTTAACCATGGGGTCTCCTTGTCTGGCTGTTTCCACCATCCTGTAAGGTTTTGTCTGTGACTCCCTCTGTTTCCAAAGCTGTTTTTGTTTTGTTTTGCTTTACGTGTATTTGTTTACTTATTCTCTCATGCATTGATCAAACTTTAATGTACACACATGTAGTTGAGGACACACAAATGGAAAAGGTGTATACCTGCTGGCCAGCTGCTATGAGTGTGTAGGGGACAGCCAGTTCATGGTGGGGCCAGGGGCCCTGAGAGAGGTGCCCTGCCCCAGACATCCGTCTGAGTCAGAGCCCTGGTGGAGTAATCATGTGTCCCAGACACAGGAACGACCATGTGTCACATACTCCCTAAGGACCGGACTGCGTAAGATAAGCAAGAGGCTATAAATAGTTGTCCTGGCAAGAGCCAAGGTCACACCACCACCCACCCCAAACCACAAGGACAATTAGTCAGATCTCTGAGATTCTCTAAGATTCTCCTTCCATTGCACATTTTCAGAAAAGTCTTTGAGAAGGCAGGTGCCAGGGATCTGGAGGGGGCAGTGCCAGGAGAGCTAAGGAGTGAGGTCACTCGCCAGGAGCCGAATCCTGTTTGCTGGCGCCTGGCTCCTGAGCGGCCCCCCAGAGCAGTGCGATGCCAGTCTGGCCCCCTTAGTCCCTGTCCTCAGGGAGAGCTCTGTGCCTGTGAGTGGGGCCCCTGCCCTATGCCAGCCACTCTTCTGAGCTCCTCACATGCCGTCTCTTAATTCTCACAGTGACCTTGCCCGGAAGGCACTGTTGTTACCTGTAGTTTTCAGAGATGGAAACTGAGGCCCAGAGAGATTAAAGGCCAAGGTCCCGTGGCCAGTAAGTGGTGGAGATTTGCCCTGCAGGACTGGTGGCTCCATGTGCCTGTAACTAACTGCCTCTCCTGACCATGTTTGAGCCGCCTCGCCTCCCTTGCTTTCTTTGTCTTTCCCAGGGAGCTCTCGGTCTTCAGAGACTCTGATGGAGTCAAAGTCTCCTCTCCCATCTCTTGTGTCGAATGGAATAACCACGTTGACATTGCCACATTCAGACTCTTTTCAGTTCTACTTGTAGAAATAGTTCTAGAAAAAGTGGCCCCTTGTGTAGAGAATGCATGCCCCTGGGTGAGGATGGGAGGAGTGGGGGCTTGAAGACTGCCAGGGAGAACCTTCCACCTCCTTCTCTGGGCCCCACTCCCAAGCTCCCCACACACGGACCGACTCCGAAGTTTCCATCCTTGAGGTCTACCAGTTCTTTGTGTAAGTGGGGGCTAAATTTTGTATCTATGAGTGATTTGCATTTTTCTTGAAGGGGAGGTCCCATGGTTTCCATGACATTAGCAAAAAGGACAGGGACTTTCCAAAAGTGAACAAAACCCTGGACTCTCTTAACTCTAAATCTTGTCAGTCTTGATCTGCTACAGCTTTGTGGTCGGAGTGAGGTTAGAGACAGTTTCATTCAGCCTTTGGGAGCCTGGCTTGATTATTATGCTAATTTTTTTCCTGGAGAATCCGTTTGCTTATCTGTTTCTTCTGTCTTTGAAAGGTGGTGATTCCCTGTGGTGTGCAAGCACGACTGGAACAGGTAAGCCCTTTGCATTTCTTTGGCTCCATTGTTCTATCCTGTGGGACTAAGTCCTTTCTTGAAGCTGGGCCCTCTTTGGGGATCTTTTGGCTTCCTCTAGGATCCATGCCCTCCCTTTGACCTGTAGCTGTCATTCCCAGGGCTCTCTCTGAGGACCTCTGACCATACTGCACTGGCCATTTGCATGGTTTTTTAGAGAAGAGGATCCGCTGCACCCTTGCGGGAGCTGCCTTTCTATCAGTAATAGTTACCTTCGGGGCGAATCTCCCCAGGCTGAGTTTCGTTGGCTATCAAGTGAAGACAGCACAAGTCTGTTGTCTTAGTGATAAAAACCTGGATAGTGAGGGTGCCTGGGTCGCCAGGTGGCAGTGGACAACGTAGTGTGGTGGTTTGTAGACTGACATCCAACTCTGACAAATACTGGGTGTGTGTGTGTATTCAAATCGGATTGAAGGTAAATACAATAGCACTTTCTGTTTGGCTTGTGATTAGGCAAATTTAAATTGCTGTCTGCTTTTCAAATGCAGCTCCTTGGAAGGTGGTGGTACCTCCTGGTGTTTTATTTGCCTCCACCCTTTGGAGCTAAGGGGGTGAAGCTTTGTTTCTGAGGGCTTATTAGCAGCTTGCAGGATAACTGAAAGGCTCACTGTGCCTAGACAGTAGGACACAGGACCCTCTTCTCTCACTGCAAATCAGAAGCGACTCCCTGGGAGGGAGATGGGAAGCTGCCTCTTGCTGCTGGGGAAGTGTATGCAGGTTCGGGCCTCCCGGGTGGGGTAGGGAAACAGATATGCCGTGGTTCCTCCTGGACGTCTGTCAGGTGTGCTGTTGCCGGTACTTCTCAAGTAGGGCAGGGCTTTCTGCCCTTGGCTCCCCCTAGCTTCGCCATACACAGAATCTGGGGTGTTCTGCTGGAGATTTGGCAGTCTTCTGGGTTGTGAGCCTGGTGACCTGCAGACATGGAACTGGCTAACTGCCTCTGTCTTGTGGTGCAGTAGGACATCCTTCCCCGGGCTCGGCCAGCGGCGCCTGTGTGGCAGCTTCCCTGCTCTGATGAAGTCAAGATCAGATCCTGGCTCCAGTGACTGGGCTGTGCTCTTGCCCCCTGCCCACCTGAGCCTTGGTTTCCTCCTTAAGCCATTGGGCATGGGGGTGGCTCTCTAACCTAGCTGCGGATGAAAGAAGAGGGACTATGGGCTCAGGCCTGTCACAGAAGCCTGGCCACAGGCAGGGTGCCCTTATTATGCTCCTTTTAATGCTGTCACGTGGTGTGGTCTCTTCGCTTCTGGAAGAGCACAGTATGCATTTGAGGTCATAGGAACATTAAAAAAATCTCACTCAGAAAGCTAAAATATTGACAAACTTTGAAAAACATGTTGCAGATCAAGAGCTGAGGCCATCCGGGGTGGGCGCCTGCCCGGCCGGCCTTGCTGGCCTCAGCTGTGTCCCCAGGCCTGTGGTCCGCTCTCACTCCATTCTTCTGTAGCACTCACCGCCGACAGAGGTTAGGGTGGGGCAGTGGGGGGAGTGGGGGGACTTGGGGGAGTGTCTTTGCATTTGGTTTTGACAGGCTGCGGTTTGTGACCGATTTCCTCAGGCTTGTCACAGGCCCCGGGAGCCCGGGGCTGAGGCCCAGGTGGTCCCAGAGCTGTGTGCCTGTCCCAAGGCCGTGGCTGAAGCCTATTTTCCTGGTGGCAGCTGAGGCTCTCCCACCTTGCAGACAGTTCCTTGCCATCAGATTTGTTGGTGAGCCCTGGACATCAGAGGCACCAGAGGGCTAAAGCCGTGTGCCGGGTCTAAAGACGTGGGTTGCAGGGCTGTCAACAGCTGGGACAGGCCAGAGCCCCATCCTGGCTGCTTAGATGTTGTCACTGTGCCCCCTGGAGCCCAGAGTCCCAGAGAGGAGTCTTCAGTCTCCTGGAGCACAGCCCTCCCCCTGCATCAGGACACGGCCTCCCTGTTAATCTTTTCACAGGTGCGGTTGCTAAGAGATCTGGCTCTCCTAGCCCAGCCTGGCTTCTGCCCACTCCCCTTGCTGCTGTGTGTGTGTGTGTGTGTGTGTGTGTGTATTATGTATGTAATCGTTGTATGTATATGAATACACACATGCATGCAGTTGTTATATGTATATGAATAGACATGCATATTATGCATGTAATTATAGGTATACGAACACATGCATGCATGTTATACCTGTAATTGTTATATGCACACAAATGAATATGTACATGTTATACATGTGCCAACACATGAATACACACATGTGCCACACATACAAGTGTTATGTATGTGCATATATATATATTAGGTATATAGTCTTTATATGTGAGTGTATATATGTATGAATGTTTCTATGCATATATTATGTATATAAATGTTACATATGTGAATATATGTATCTTGTATGTAATTGTTATGTGTGTAGGTTTCGAATGTAGTTGTTAATATATCTGAGTGTGTATATATATGTGGATAATGTAATTGTTACCTGTGTGTGAATGTATGGATGTGTGTGTTTATTATGTATGTGAGTTTATGTGTATGTGAATGTGTGTCTGTGTGTGCATTTCCCTTAGACGAACATGCGTGAGTCCACTCCGTACTAAGCTCTCTGTGACCTTTTCAAATTGCCTTGACCAGATGGCCCCTCCAGGTGTGGTCCCTGGACCTGCAGCCTTAGCATTGCCTGGGCACCTATACAAATGCACACTCTCAGGCCCCAGCCCAGACCTACTGAATCAGGAACTCGTGCTGGAGCCCAGAGATCGGTGCTTTAACAAACCCTCTGGCAAGGTTGATCAGCTCAAGTGTGGGAATCTTGGCTGTGAGCTGGAACTGGGGCAGGGATCAGCCTGTGGGCATGCAGTCAGGGGTGGCCTTGGCAATGCCTGCCTTTTGGGCTACTCTCCCCAGGTGGTGGTGTGGGGCCATCTGGGGCGGGCGCCTGCCCGGCCATCCTTGCTGGCCTCAGCTGTGTCCCCAGGCCTGTGGTCCACTCTCACTCCATTCTTCTGTGGCACTCACCCCCGATGGGTGGGTGCCGTGGCGGGGGGCATGGGGGAGCTTGGGGGCGTGTCTTTATGCTTGGTTTTGACAGACTGCGGTTTGTGACTGATTTCCTCAGGTTTGTCATAGGCTCCGGTGGCCCCAGAGCTGTGTGCCTGTCCCGAGGTCCTAGCTGAAGCCTGTTTTCCTGGTGGTAGCTGAGGCTCTCCCACCTTGTAGACAGTCCCTTGCCATTAGATTTATTGGTGAGCCTTTGATGCCAAGACACCCGGTTCCCTCACATCTTTATTTTGCATGGAGCTTTCTCCCCTACACAGGGCAGTGCTGTCTTCCTCCTGGCGTGGAGGAGTAAATGGAAGGATGGATGCGGCAGCCCAGCCCGGCCTGAGTACTCTTCTGCCTCCCTGCTGGGTGGCCTTGTAGAAGCAGACCCTCCTATTTAGTGGAGCTTGGGCGGCAGGGTTTCCACCTGCACAATGTGGCTTCCCAGGGCAGAAAGCACAGAGTCTTTTTCTTCTTTCCTGATCCTGTCTGGGCTGAGTCTTCTGGCACTGTGATCCCTGGCATTTTGGATGGGCATGGAATTGCTTTCAGATAATACTGACATCCCCGATGTCACCTGGGGTGTCACTGTGCCCTGTGGGACCTGGCCAGGTCACCTGATAGCTGTTTTTTTTTTTTTTTTCCTTTGTTACCATTCATTGAGTACCTATTCTGTCTCAGATGCCCTGCCCTCCCTCACCTGCTGGAGCTCAGAAAAGTGAAGAAACTCCTACATCACCCAGACACTAAGTGGCTTCTGTTCTCTGGGGTGTCAGTGCCCCTGCATGGCCCTCTGTGACCTGCCCTCAGACCTGGCTGCCCTTCTCCTCTGTCCTGTGCTGAGGCCCCTCCCACACCTGGAGTTCACCTGGCACCTGTACCCACCCCCAGCGCCTGCCTTTGCTCTGTAGCTAACCTGAGGGGCACGACCCCTTTGGAGAAGTTCTAGAATAGCTTCATCCCAGCATGTTTTATCGAGGTGAGCTGCTGGATCTGTCCAAATTCCTGGAGTTGTGCTGGCTGAGGGTATGATTGTTTTGAATCCCTTAGGCCTAGTTCCCTGGTAGGGCAGAAAGAAGGTGGTGATGAACCATGCCAGTGGTACTTGCCTGCTGGCTTCCCAAGACAGGACTGTAAGGGTGTCTGTCACCTTAATGACATTATACTGTGTGAGGGCCCTTTGTCTGCAGGCATAGGGTGCCTTTGTGGCTCCCCGGGGCATTTAAGACACAATGGAGAAGGAAAATTTTCTGTGATTGTGGTGCATTGAACCTGTGGCTATTTACCTGTGATGTTCGTTTTCCTATTCCCGGTAGCAGAATCTTCTGTTTGTTTATTGCAGCAGCTTACAAAAGTGGAATGTGAGGTTAGATTAATTCATGGACTCAAAAGCGGCACATAGTGTTGTTGAGAAAGGAGCTGGGAGGCAAACTTCCCCTTGTGAATGTCAACTTAGTGGATGTTACATGGACACAGGGTTGGAGCTTCCTGGGAGCCAGTGGAAAAAGGAAACCACAATGATTGACATGTGCCTTTCTGGAAGGTGGGAAGAAATAAGAATCAGCAGAGAAAATGTGCGATGAGGGAAATTAGGAAGGGTGTAGACTAAGGCATCAGGGGCATGAGCCACCTCTCCACGGGTCAGGCGGAATGATTTTGGAGGGATGTCAGAGGCAAGCTATTGGCACTGGATTTTGGAGGGATGTCGGAGGCAAGCATAGCCTCATTGGGACCTCTGGCTTTTCGAACTATAAAGGGACAATTGGTGTCTTTCTCATCTGCTTACATTACCTTTCCGTGGGCTGTGGTCTGCTGGGTCATAGCGAGAATGCTTCACCATTGCTCAGGTAACTGCTGTCCCTAAGGCTGGGAGAGGTGGCCGGGCTCCTTACAGTGGAGTCACAGCCTGTGGTCCGGCTGCTCTGTAAGTCTACATGTATGTGTACACGCATGTGCTCACATGCACACACAGGCACAGAATGTAGTAGTAGGTGTGAGCATGGACTAGAGTTGGGCTGAGTCCCATCCCGGCTATGACACTAGTGAGCTGTGTGGCCTTGAATGGAGTTCTTTCATTTTTCTAGGCTCCACTTTCCTCTTCTGTAAAATGAGGGTGCCACCAGCTCCTCTTGGGGTCACTGCCAGGATCGAATGAAATAACATGCTTAGATCCTCCGTGCTGGTGTGACACAGGGAAGACACGTGATGTGTGGGGAAGAGCCTGTTTGGTTGTGACTTGGCAGCGCGGTTCTTCTGGTGCCCGCAACCTTTGCTGTGTGCCATTCATTGTTGATCTGGTTCTCCTGACGGAGAGAACCAGTCTGATGAGTTCCAGAACGCGTCCCCTGCTTCCTGAGGGTGAGGATATCGATGACAGACACTTACAGTAGATGATTCCTGTGATTCCGCATTTGCAGACTTGGAGGCACCACCGCGGTCAGAACAAGGACTCATGTGAGTCCGTCCTTGGTAGTTGCAGGTTTGCAGGATCTTTTCACGATGCTGCGGCCTAACAGTGGTCCCAATGGTGGCCCCACAGCTTTTGAGTAAAGTTCAAGGGCAATGTCCTTGTTTATTTTCCGCCCTGTGTTTACCTTCATACCCTCTGCAAGTGACTGATTCATACCAGCAAATCTTGGTGCCCTCCCGTGCAGGGCAGCCTTCACTAGGACACCCTCAAGCCATGTGTGGGACCCACTCCACGCCTCCTGGGCAGCCCACAGCCAGCCTGCTTCCAGGGAGGGCCTGGCCTGCCCCAGGGAAGTGCCGCCTGTTTACAGCGGGGCTACTGTCCTTGAAGGAGGCCGGTGTCCCCGCCTTCTGGTGGCTGCCTCCAGTGTGGGAGGGTTCAGGGCAGTGCCTGATCCAGCTCCGGGCAGGTCCCAAGCCCCGGCCAGCTGCCTGCACTCACTCTGTGATTGTTCTTGCTTGGCCTTGGCCATTGTGGTCTGTGGCCCCGGAAGAGGGGTTGGGTAAGAATAGTGGCTGAGTCATCAGGGCAGTGCTTCTCTTGGTTCACCTAACCTGACGCCAGCGCCAGCGGGCTGGTTCCCTCCAAGGTGACCGTAGGGCTCACATTTCAGCCTGAGGCTGGAGCTCACACTCCACCTTTGCACAGCTGTGTGTGCAAGGTGCGTGTGCCTGTGGTCTGTGGTGTGAGGTGTTTTGTGTATGCCGTGTTTGTGTGTTGTGTGGTGCAGCATGTGTGTTGTACGTGAGGTGTGTGTAGTGTGTTTTTGTGTGTTTGTGAGTTGTCATGTGTGTCGTATGAGGTGTGTGTGTTGTGTGTTGCGTGTGAGGTGCTTTGAGTGTTCCAATGTGTGTAGTGTTTTGTGTGTGTGTTGTGTCATGTGTGTTCTGTGTGTGTTGTATTGTGTGTGAGGTGTTACATGTGTGTGAGGTGTTTTTTGTGTATGTTGCAGCGCGTGTGTGCTGTGTGTGAAGTGTTGTGTGTGGTGTTTGTTTTGTGTGTGAGGTGTGTCTGTCGTGTGTTGTGTGTGAGGTGTGTGTGTTGTGCTGTGTGTGTTGTGTGTGGTGCTGAGGTGTGTTGTGTGTGAGGTGTGTGTGTGTACATTTCTGTTGTGTGTGTTGTGTGTATTATGTGTGAGGTGTTTTGTGTGTGTTGCAGTGTGTGTGTTGTGGATGTGTGTGAGATGTGTGTGTTGTGTTTGTGTGTTGTGTGAAGTGTTTTGTGTATGTGTTGTGTTGTGTGTGAAGTGGTGTGTGTGTGTTTTGAGGTGTTTTTGTTGTGTGTGTTGTGCGAGGCATGTGTGCTGTGTGTGTTCATGTGTTGTGTATGGTGCTTTGTGTGTGTGTTGTGTGTGAAGTGTTTTGTGTATCTGATGTATGTTTGTAAGGTGCTTTGTGTGTGTCGTGTGTGAAGTGTTTTGTGTATGCTGTTTTGTGTGTTGTGCGTGGCATTGTGTGTGAGGTTTTTTTGTTTGTGTTGTATGTGCATGTGTTGAGACTTTGCTCAGTATGTTTTGCTTGAACTCAGAAAGCCAGACAGAGGAAGTGACCAGAGCAACAAGACCAGCCAACACAAGGACAGGACAGATGTGACTGTCAGGAAGTCTGTGCAGGTCATGTGCTGCCATCCTTGCCTCTGCCCCAGTGGCCGTGATGGAGTCTCATGAAGCGATTGGATTCTTTCAGAAAGAATGCTGACCAAGTGGATGATGAGGAGCTTCAGATAAATGAAATCACTTTAATGATCTCCATTTTATTTTACAGAAAAATTAAGCAAATTTCAAACAAAACACCCACGCTTTCCACATGTAAACTACCGGGTGGGGGACTTAGTGAGTTGAGCATCCGGTGATCTGGGACAGTGGATCCAGGTGACCTATGTGGGTCTGTTCTGCCAGCCCCAGCTTGCAGTGGTCCCTGCATGCATGTTGTCACAGAAGGCTTCCCGCAAGTCTGTTGGTATGTGTTTCTTGTCCTCACGGCCTATAAGTCCAGGTATTTGATTGGACATTGGTTACTTCCTGCTTATGGATTGTTTCCACCACTGCGGTAAACTTCAGAAACACAGTCACGGGTCTGTACACCACAGCAGAGTCTCGGCTGAAGATCACCTACATGTCTATGTATGCATGCACGTGGTGTCTGGATCCACCGCTGCCCCTTTCAGATTCTGTGTGTCTTATCAGGAGCCTTCATGCAAACATATTTGACTAGAGTCACAGTGAAATTGAGTTCTATTAGGTCAATGGAGATACACAAATGTCCTTGCTCCTTAATCTCTCTGATCTCCAGGAAGCAGAGAGAAAAGTTTCAAGGATCCTGTTGGATCAACGTCCAGGTGTTCCATTTGGTCAGAAGAGCCAAACTCAACATCTGTGGCTTTGGCAAAGGTCAGGCGAGACCCAGAAATAAAAATACAAACAGGGCTGGGCGCGGTGGCTCACACCTGTAGTCCTAGCACTTTGGGAGGCCGAGGCGGGTGGATCATGAGGTCAGGAGATCGAGACCATCCCGGCTATCACGGTGAAACCCCGTCTCTACTAAAAATACAAAAAATTAGCCCGGTGTGTTGGCGGGCGCCTGTAGTCCCAGCTACCTGGGAGGCTGAGGCAGGAGAATGGCGTGAATCTGGGAGGCAGAGCTTTCAGTGAACCGAGATGGCACCACTGCACTCCAGCCTGGGCAACAGAGCGAGACTCCGTCTCAAAAAACAAACAAACAAAAAACTGATACTGCATTCCTCAGATCTTACCTCGACACTCAGTCATCGTAGAGTGGTGTTTAGTTAGCCTGTGCACGCAGCATTCGGGCATTGGCGGGGCACAGTGGAGGACAATGGGTGTGGATGCTGAGCAGTCAGGTGGGAGGAGGGCTGCGTGGGTGATCACACCCAGATTGGGAGGGCTGGATGCGCATGAGGTCACTCAGCTGAAGATGGGGAAGGGGTGGCGCCAGCACTGTGAGTCCGTCTCCTTCTCACCCAGCGCCCCTCTGGAGGGTGCATCGTTGTTGGGGGGTGAGCCGCAGCCCCATCTTCCAGCTGCTGCGTCCTGAACAGCAATGGCTCAGGGTCCTGCCTCATCACTCCCCATGACCTCAGCCCTGAGAGGTTGTGGATGTGTTGCAGGATGGTTCTCTGTTACTTTGGAACAAGTGAAGACCAGCAGGAGTGTCCGGGATTTACTCTGTGAGAGGGAGTAGGACAGGCTGAAGATGTGCGGAGATGTGGGCTAGGGCTTCCTGTTCCCACGGCACACCTGTGCCGTCTGGTCTAGACGCCTCCAACCTCTAGAGAGTGGCTTAGGCGAATCAACTGTAAGGCCTGTGTAGGGAGCTGCCAGGGAGCAAGTTTAGGGTCACAGTCCTGGACTTCTCTGAGATTTCTGTGCATTTCACCCCTTTGAAAGTGTCTCCCTATTTCCCTGTGCACGTGCCTTTCTCTTGATGGGCACACACAATGGGTACCAGTGAAGAAGGGCAGGCCAGTGGGCTCCTTTCCGAGTGACACTCACACCTAGCCTTGCAGGTAAGGAAACGGCGTGCAGTGAGAAGAACATTCGACCTGGAACACTCAGCAGGGCATCCCTACTTCTCACAGACCCAGAAAACCATCTGTAGGGGAGATACAGGGGGTTGAGTTGTGTTCCCCCAAAATTCATGTCCACCTGAAACCCCTGAATATGACTTATTTGGAATGCTGACGGAGATGAGGTCATGCTGGGTTAGATTGGGCCTGATTTCCATGACTGGGTTCTTGTAAGAAGAGGAGAGGATGCAGACACGGGGAGAAAGCCAAGGGATGACAGAGGCAGAGGCTGGAGCCACGTGTCTGCAAGCCAAGGAACCCCACTAATTGTGGCAGCCTGAGAAGGTGGAAGAGGCAGGGACAGATCCTCCCCGGGGCTCTCAGAGGGAGAGAGCTCCTGCCGCCTTGGTTTCAGACCTCCAGCCCCTGGATCTGCGAGAGAACACATGCCTTGTTTGAAGCCACCCACTTTGTAGTACTTTACAGCAGCCTTAGGAAATTAATACAATGGGGTGCATCCCTTCCCTTCTTTCACATTGATTAGTTGTTCCTCAGGCATTTCTGGAACTCCTTTTTGGCCCTTGGCGCTCCAGCCTCATCTGGGTGGAGACACGCAGTGCGAGGAGCTGGTACTCAGTGGCCACCCGAGGGGGAGGTGGCTCCTGGGCAAGACTGGCCGAGGCCCCTTCTCCAAACTGCTGCATCCTGCTCAGATGGAGCAGACTTTGAGAATGGGCAGAGAAACAGCAGAAAATGTTAGTGGAACTTGTTTAAAAGAGGAGCTTCTGGTGATAAACTGTCATTCGAATTGGGCAGCATTGTGAGGTTTCCATCACCCCAGGACTCTTCCAGGAAAGGCTGACAGGGCCCGCGGGTGCCTTGGAGCTGCCTACAGGGGTCAGGCCCTAAGTCACTGGGTGCCCAGGTTGGAAGGGAAGATCCCCTTCCATTCCATCCTGAACGACTCCATGGGTGAGTGGGACCCAGGATGGCTGCCCTTCAGAGCTCAGCCCAGTTCCCAGAGATAGAGACGGCGAGATGGTTACCAGGATGGCCCCTGCCCTTGGTCCTGGCCTCTGTTTCCAGCTGCTCCCCACAGCATCTGCACAGTTGCCTGGTGAGGCCATCATGACCCTGTGGGCACAGACTTCTGGGACTGAGGCCTGTGGGTTGTGGCACCCCCACCCTCACCCTCTCTCCCCACAGGCTAAACTTTGATCCGTACTTTTCCTTTGATTTCACCGTCTCCTCCCACACCTAAAATAACATCCAGGCCTTTGGCTATTTCCAAAGGGTTTCTGGGAACTCAGCCCCAGTGAGGAGGCTTCCCGGCAGCCTTGGCCTTCCCTTCAGGCAGACTCCTCATCCACAGCCAGGAATCCGCAGGTCTCAGTTCACTGACCTGCTGAGAAAGAGGGAAAAACCTTCAACACATTTAAAACAAAAACAAAAACAAAACAACAGCAAGACAACACTCGTCAATGTGAGCCTCACACAAGCAGGCACTCTACTCTCCCTTTGTAGCTGGAATTTGAAAGTGGTGGGTTGGATACTGTTCCTGAAGCTATTGTCCCGCCTCTGCAGGTGGAGGGAATTGTGAACGGTCAACAGCAGGGAACATATTAACCCCGGTGTCAGCTTACATCCACCCAGGAGCACAAAGCCTTGGCTAATGATTAAAAACCCACCCCAGCTAGGAGGCCTGGGCTGCAGGTGTGTGGCTCACAGGCGCTGGATTCCCACCAGCCCTGACCATTACCTGCATCTGTGGTTCAGGGTTGCTGCATTTCTCTGCACTGCGGACTCTCCTCCTAAAGTGACAGGTGGGCTGGGTCAGGGCGGGACGCACCAAAGGCACCTTCGGCTGATACACTGTGGTATGGTCCCTGGACGCACCTGTAAGCAATGTTTCGAATGAATGAATGAATGCTGCCAAGTCTGATGGCTGGACGTCTGCTGCGGACAAGAAAAATCAGGTTGAGTGGAATTTCTTTTCTTTCATGGCACAGATTCTAGAGCAGTCACGTGTTTTACTTATTTATTTTAAGATTTTTAAAGTTGTTTAAAAATTTCAGCTTTTATTTTAGATGTAGAGTGTACATGTGTAGGATTGTTACGCAGGTGTACTGGATGCAGGTAAGGAGCATAGTACCCAATAGGTGGTTTTTCAACCCACGTCCCTCTCCCACTCTCCTCACTTGGGCAGTTCCCAGTGTTTACTGTTCCCATGTTTATGTTCACATGTGCCCAGTGTTGACCTCCCATGTTCCCATGTGAGAACATGTGGTGTTTGGTTTTCTGTTCCTATGTTAATTTGTCTGGGGTTATGGTATCCGTGTCCATCCATGTTGCTGCAAAGGACGTGATTTCATTCTTGTTTATGGGTTTATAGTATTCCATGGTGTATATGTACCACGTTTTTTTTTTTTTTTTTGAGACAGAGTTTCACTCTGTTGCCCAGGCTGCAGTGGCACAATCTCGGCTCACTGCAACCTCTGCCTCCTGGGTTCAAGCGATTCTCCTACCTTAGCCTCCTGAGTAACTGGGATTACACGTGCCTGCCATTATGCCTGGCTAATTTTTATATTTTTATCAGGGACAGTATTTTACCATGTTGGTCAGGCTGGTCTCGAACTCCTAACCTCAGGTAATCTGCCCTCCCCGGCCGTTCAAAGTGTTGGGATTACAGGCATGAACCACTGCGCCCAGCCTGTACCACATTTTCTTTATCCAGCCAATGCTTAATGTCACTTAGGTTGATTCTATGTGTTTGCTATTGTGAATAGCATGGTGATGAACATATGAGTGCATGTGTCTTTTTGCTATAATGATCTATATTTCTTTGGGTATATACCCACAAGGGAATTGCTGGGTTGAATAGTAGTTCTGTTTTAAGTTATTTGAGAAATTGCCACACTGCTTTCCACAGTGGCTGAACTCATTTACTTTTCCACCAGCAGTGTACAAGCATTCCTTTTCTCTGCAGCCTAGCCAACGTCTATTGTTTTTTGACTTTTTAGTAATAGCCATTCTGACTGGTGTGAGATATTCGACCTTTGTTGGATGCATAGTTTGTGAATATTTTCTCCCATTCTGTAGGATATCTGTTTACTCTGTTGATAGTTTATTTTGTTATGCAGAAATTCTTTAGTTTAATTAGCTCCCACTTGTCAATTTTTGTTATGGTTGCAATTACTTTTGGGGACTTCGCCATAAATTCTTTGCCCAAGGGTGGTGTCGATAAGGGTATTTCTTAGGTTTTCTTACAGGATTTTTATAGTTTGAAGACTTACATTTAAATCTGTAAGCTATCGTGGGTTAGTTTTTATATATGCTGAAAGGTAAGGGTCTAGTTTCATTCTTCTGCATATGGCTAGCCAGTTATCCTAGCACTATTTATTGAATAAGGTGTCCTTTCCCCATTGCTTGTTTTTGTTGGCCTTGTCGAAGATCAGATGGTTGTAACTGTGCAGCTTTATTTCTGTTTTCTATTCTGTTCTGTGGTGTATGTGTCTGTTTCTGTACCAGTACCATACTGTTTGGTTACATTAGCATTGTAGTATAGTTTGAAGTTGAATAACGTGATGCCTTTGGCTTTGTTCTTTTTTGCTTAGGATTGCTTTGGCTGTTTTGGCTCTTTTTTGGTTCTGTGTGAGTTTTGCAATATATTTTTCTAATTCTGTGAAGAATAATGTTGGTAGTTTGATAGGAATAGCATTGAATCTATAAATTGCTTTGGGTAGTATGGCCATTTCTTACAGTTCACGAGCCTGGGATGTTTTCCCGTTTGCTTGTGTTTTCTTTGATTTCTTTCAGCAGTAGTCACACATTTTAAATATGGAGGGGCCCTTGAAGGCAGTGGCCATGTGTGATTGGTTCAGGAAATAGCAGTAATTACTGAAGGGGAACATTAAATACTGATTTTTTTTTTTTTTTTTTTTTTT
>NW_012115744.1:3440738-3494630 GCF_000951035.1 Colobus angolensis palliatus | reverse complement strand
GAAACCTTGTCCTATTTGGAGGCTCAATTGTAAAGAAAGAATAAGGAGAAACATGTTTAATTGCATGAGTATTTTCTACTTTAGTAGAAAGTTTTCTCTACTTCGTTTTTCAGCATGATGACCACCAGCACTCCTCATCCTGTCCTCTCTGGCTCTCAGGCCCTGGGGGAGCCCCGTGGCCTTTCCAGAAATAATGGAATTTGAAGAGAACCTGGGGTCATGGAAGATGAGGGACTTCACAGGGGCAGGCTGTGCTTGCATCCAGGTTGTAATAGCTGTTAGCTTTGTACTTTGGACACAGCTGTAATTTTCTAATGTATACAACAGACTTTCAGAAGTACTACTTACACCATCACCACCACCGTCATCACCATCACCATTACCGCCATCACCACCACAGCACTCCCTAGTTACCTTTGGGGGATGCTAGGGAACCAGCTCATTCTGATTTGGTAAATAAAGAGAAGCAATCGAGCATTTAAGCTCTGGGAACTGTTCTTTGGAGTTTCCAAATAAAGGAAGAGGGAAAGTTGTATTGAAAGAGGAATTCCAGCTAATAAACCTTGAAAATGTGATAGGGTTAACATAGTGTCCTTTCCAAACTCCTAATAAATGACTGTCTGGTTCCAGGCTGTGGTCCTCTGTAACCTCCACTGTCACAAAAGAGGAGTTTGGAACCACGGGTCATAGGGTTGTAAGCCTCCTCTCAGGAAGTACACGGCCAAGTCCTAACCCCAGCCGAGTCCTCACCAGAATCAAATCAGAATCAGACCCAGCCTCAGCTCCATCTGCAACTGACAGGAAGTCCAGGGGCCAGGACATCTGTGAAGCCACACTGCAGGGCTCAGCAAAATCCAGGGCAGAGGGAATTCTACTGGGTGGAAACAACCCCAGTCTTTTTCAAATAAATTGCAAATAGAGAAGAAAGGAAAAGGAACTGGGCTGGGTACTGTGGCTCACGCCTGTAATCTCAGCACTTTGGGAGGCCAAGGCGGGTGGATCATTTGAGGTCAGGAGTTTGAGACCAGTCTGGCCAACAGGGTGAAACCCCGTCTCTACTAAAAATACAAAAATAAGCTGGTCGTGGTGGTGTGCACCTGTAATCCCAGCTACTTGGGAGACTGAAGCAGAAGAGTGGCTTGAACCCAGGAGGTGGAGGTTGCAGTGAGGTTGCCGAGATTGTACCGCTGCACTCTAGCCTGAGCGACAGAGGCTCCATATCAAAAAAAAAAAAAAAAAAAAAAAGGAACTGAAGTGACATATTAAATAAACATCGTAAGACTTTATTCAGATCCCAATTCAAACTGTAACTTAGACTGTAAGAAGAAATCCAAACAACCCCAAAACACTTATAGCAGAGAAGTTTGAACATGAATTAGATATTTTAAGGAATTATTCTTCACAATACTGGTAATTTGTTCTGTGTTTTAAAATGTTCTTGACTTTTAAAGATATGTACTGAGATATTTATGGATGAAGTGATGTGATATCTAGGGTTAGCTTTAAATGGCACAGTTGGGGGGTGTGTCAGTGTATAGATGCAGTTCATTTGGGGACAGGTTGGTGACTGGAAACCAAGTGGTGGGACCTGGGGCTCCTGATCCATGTGTCTCTACTTCACAGGGGTGTTGTGCAGGGCGCAGAAAATGTGTTCAGGCACAGAGCTCAGGCTGGCTGGTCACTGTTTTTATTATATGACACACCAGTGTTTCCCAAGCCAGTGTCCTTTCCCCCTCTTGCAGTTATCTTCCATGACCTAATGGCTTAAGACTTTCCCACAAGTCTCCTGTGTGGCATTGAGCCGTTGACATCTGGGTGATATCCCCTCAGCAGTGCTACAATGTGTCTTATTTGATGAAATGTTTCACTGAAAACCCACTGAGTTTGTCAACACATGGCACAGAGTTCAGGGGCTGCTTTGTGAAACAGTAACACTTGCTTCATAAAGCCTTTAAAGAAATCATCCGGAATAAAGGGTTGTTTCATGCTAGCCAGGTGTATTTTTACATTTTTTCCCCCTGGGAAAATCATACAACTCTCTCACCAGGGGGATCAGCCTTGATAGGTTTTGTGCATGGAAGGAAATAGGGCTGAGGTGCAGGCATTCAGTGAGCGCAGATTATGATTCAAGAGAGCGAAGCACTTTGGAAAATTAGGAGAGTTAAACATGGACTTGGACTTGTATGACGTCCTGAGCTCCCCATCATTGGTGCTATTTAAGTGGCTGGAAGTTATGTTGTAGTGTTCATTCTTAGGGTGATTGGGAGACTAAATGCAAAAGATGGCAGAGGATGCAGTAATGAAGCCCGTGTTGCATGTGGTGACAAGGTTGTTAGTATAAACCACACTGATGCACAAATATTTTAGGTCAGTGGATCTCAGAGTGTTATCTACGACCAGCAGCATCAGCATAAGTCTGGGAACTTAGGAATACAAACCCTTTGTCCCCCCTCAGACATGTTGAATCAGAAATTCTGGGATAGGGCCCCTAAATCTCTGTCCTAATATGCCCTCGTGGTAGTTCTGATGCAAGCTGAAGTTTGTTCAGCCTATTTTAGGAGATGACTTGCTGGAGTGGGGCTGCCACCTGGGGCCACCTTGAGCAATCCTGGGGGTGTTGAGGGTGCTGGGGGCATAAGGTTGCTGGGAACTCAGCAGCCTCTGGGGTTTGGGTGACCTGACGTTTATGATTTCTTTCCACCTGAGAAACTCTCATTCTCTGATGCCTTTCTCCTTTCCATCCTGGGCAGATGACTATTGGCTTCTGTCATACGTGCTGTAGAAAATATTGTGATGCCAGATTCCTCAATGTGTTTGCCTAGAAAATGCTTTAAGCTTCTCAGTGCAAGACATTGCCAAATCAATAGAGGTCCTCAGGTAGGGAACATAAATCTGGAAGAGAAGTGCATGTCTTTAGAAGAAGGCATCCACAGCATGGACTTGCCACCCTGGAGCTTCCTTGTCAGGAGGAAGGATTCCTCCAAGGCTTTGCTTTCTGTAGCAGCATGAGGCTTCCTAGGAATAAAAAAGTAGAGTTTCTAAAGTAGAGTTTTAGAACTTGCCAGTTCTAAAAAACTGGCAAGTTTCTACCAATTTGAAATCTACAAATTTAAAGATTAAATTATAGTTGATTTTCATTATTTGTGGATTCCATATTTGCAAATTAGCCTCCTGGATGCAATTTATTTGTAACCCTAAAATCAATACCAAGGACGGTTTTGTGATCATTTGAAGACATAAGCAGAAAGACTCAAAATTCGGATTGCCTACCTGCATGTTCCCGTCTAACACTGAACAAAGTAAAACTCTTCCTTGTTTCAGCTCATACTGCAGACAGGCATCCTTCCCATAGTCTATTTAGTGCTACATTTCCCCCATTTTTGTGCTTCTGTTGTTGATTTTGCTGTTTAAAATGCAAGTACAGTGCTGATGTGATGTCCAGTGTCCCTCAGCACAAGAAGACTGTGCTGTGCCTGATGGAGAAAGCACATGTATTAGATAATTCTTCCTTCAGGTGTGAGTTACAGCACCAATGGCTGAGAGTTTCATGTTAATGAATCAACAGTATTTATTAACTTAGGGTCTCTCTTTGTCACCCAGGCCGGAGTGCTGTGGCATGATCTTGGTTCACTGCAACCTCTGCCTCCCGGGTTCAAGAGATTCTCATGCCCCAGCCTCCCGAGTAGCCGGGATTACAGGCATGCACCACCACTCCCAAAAATTTTTACATTTTTAGTAGAGATGGGGTTTCACCATATTGGCCAGGCTGGTCTTGAACTCCTGACCTCAGGTGATCTACCCGCCTAGGCCTCTCAAAGTGCTGAGATTACAGGTGTGAGTCACTGCACCTGGCCAAGGTTATGTGATGAATTGGTTGGTGAATGATGAAAACACTGTAACTAGAGCTCGAAGGACCCAACCCTGTATTTCTCCTAGAGACAGAAGCTCAGTGTTGGTCAAATCAGTGTTTGCAGTGACTTCATAGAACACGACTACCTCCAATAACGAAAATCAACTGTAATTGATTAGATATTGATTAGGGTCCGTAGTAACACAGCCCCATTGTCAGATTTTCACTTAATGATTCTTTCCCTGAGCTTACTATCTTGAGAGAACAGATCCCAGCTCACTTTCTGGCTGCCTTCTGTGAACCTATGACGGGCAATTCTCTTACAAACCAGAGAGGCATGGAGAAGAGAGGCACACGGGGGAGGAATTGGGGCAGCGGGCTATCTAGTCTTGGCTCTGGAGTTCTAGGGAGGTTGCAAAGTCGATGGTCCCTCATGGTGGAGTGAAAGCTAAGACAGACCTGGCCTGTGTCCTAGCACTCCCCTCACTGCAAATGGGCTCAGGTGGCCAAGCCTGGTCCTGGGTTTGAACTAGATGAAGTGACAAAGTGCGGATGATAAGGGTTCCTTGCTCAGCAGGCTGCTGTAAGGATGGAGAGAGAGTACAAGCAAATCATGTTGCATTATGTCAGGAATAGAGCGGATGTGAAATGACTTGCTGTGACAGGGATTGTTACTGGTATTAATGCAGGGGCAACAAGGAGGGTGATTGCTGCTTGCATGTCACTTACTACGCATTTGGCTCCACATCCAGGCAGAACCTGTCATTTAAAGGGATCAGAATTTATAAGTGATTATTGAACTGAAATATCAGTTAACTTGCAGAATCCTGAACCTTTCACTTTAGCATTCCATTGTGTCTGAAAACAGCTAAAAGTGGCCACCTGTCTTTGACGTACCATCCCATCCTGTCTTTGAGTTCTCTCCAGGGTTTGGGGTTCCCTGTCCTGTTTTTACATAATGTACATCTACAATGAGCCATTGAAATTTCTCATTTGGGGTTCCTCATAGTGTAAGAAAGCTTAAAGATACTTAGGAATAATCAGAGCATAGAAATCCTCTGGACTCTGCCCCAGCTGCCTTACAGAAACTTAGTGAATTTTACCGACTGCCTCGTGCAAGGCTCGTAAAAATCTCAGTGTTCACAGCAGTAACAAATCCTTTTTTTGCTCACATTTCATTGATTTCTGCAGTATTTTATTAAACTCTGCAATTATAATAACTGGTACAACCAGCATTTGGAGGATTGGGAGCAGACACAGTGGTCATTTGGCCAGCTTTTGACAGAAGATTGTACACAGTGCGGGACTGCAGAGCCCAGCCTGCTGGCTCCAGGCATGCGGTGGGCATGCAGTGCCCGGCTCCTCAGTAGTAATAATGATGTTCCTGGATGGGGTGGTGAGGAAGGCCCTTGGGCCCCTTCAGTCTTCATCTAGTTCCTACTTTTGCACTGCTAGAGTCTTGGCTGACTGAGCCCCTCAGTGGGAGCAGGGACAGCCAATTCTCCAGTGCTCCTTTGTGGAGCCCAGCCAGCTGGCTCAGGGCATGCATTCCATATTGTCTCATGGAACAAACAGGGAGACAGCAGATCCATGGTTGGTGGAAAGCCTATAGAGGTGGTTTTGGAGTGACCTCATTTATGTGGTTCTTGGAGGGCAAGATGCAGTTTCATTCCAACCAGTAAGCAGAAAAGACTCACAAGTGAATGTGGCTTTGCTCAGTCTGGTTCAGCTTCCAGTATACTCATTTCTCGACATACAGCACTTAATGCAGGGCTCACTGTCTTATATTTACGCCCACCCATATCCCCTCATCTCACCGTAAGCTTCCCAAAGGCGGGAATATGCTCTTTCCCGTTTTTTTTTTTTTTTTTTTTTTTCCAACTCCAGCGTTTTCAGTGAGGCTGGACACATACAAACAGCTGGAAAATAAAATTTGAAGTTAATTGCTCAATAAACTTATTTTCTCATGGCGGCATCTATAGATCTGTAATATTAAGTGACATGGTGCACATAAAACCTCTCTGGTTTAGAGCACATCCTCCTTCAGCTTCATTGGAAGTTACTAGGTGGAGGAAGAGCTGAAAGTCGTCGGATATTTTGTGTCTCAATGCTCCTGCTGTTCCTCCTCCTTCAGTATTTTGGCATGCCCATCAAATTGTCCAATCTTCCTGGTTACATTAACCAGTTTTACTTACTGGATTGTTTTCCCCACTGTCCCTCCCTTTTATTTAACGTACATTCAGTAGGAGGAGGTAATGTTTCCACGTGTGTCTAGGGGCCGTTACAGCCCCACATCTTATGCCACTCCTTGATCTAGTGCTGCTGTTCACAGTCAGCCTGGCTTCCTGCTGGGAGAGGGTAAAGTGAGGGTAGTGCTGGGCGGCAGGTGAGCATCTCCAGGCCACCTACCCATCCTGGGAGCTGAAGGTTGCTCCTGGCAGTAACATTGCCCAAATACCCACCAGGCATCTCTGAGCTTTCAGATGGCGTCTTGGTCAGCTTGGGCTGCCAAGACAAAGCACCACCGCTGGGTGGCTGCAGCAATGGGCACTTATCACCCTTGGTCCTGGAGGCTGGAAGGCTGAGAGCAGGGTGTCTGCAGGGTTGACTTCACCTGAGGGCTTTCTCACTGGCTTGTAGGCAGCTGTTTTCTCCCTGTGTCCTCACATGGCTGCCCCTCTGTGTGTGTCTGTGTCCTAATCTCCCCTTCTTATAAAGACACCACTTGGCCGGGCACGGTGGCTCAAGTCTGTAATCCCAGCACTTTGGGAGGCCGAGACGGGCGGATCACAAGGTCAGGAGATCGAGACCATCCTGGCTAACGTGGTGAAACCCCGTCTCTACTAAAAAATACAAAAAACTAGCCGGGCGAGGAGGCGGGCGCCTGTAGTCCCAGCTACTCGGGAGGCTGAGGCAGGAGAATGGCGTAAACCGGCGAGGCGGAGCTTGCAGTGAGCTGAGATCCGGCCACTGCACCCCAGCCTGGGCGACAGAGTGAGACTCTGTCTCAAAAAAAAAAAAAAAAAAAAGACACCACTCATACTGGATTAGGGCCACCCTAATGGTGTCATTTTAACTTAATCACTTCTTTAAAGACACTATCTCCAAACTGTCACCCTCTGAGGTCCTGAGCACTAGGACTTCAACATATGGATGTTTGTGGGAATGCATTCCAGCCACTAATAGATGATACTAGGCATTTTGTCAGTCTGCAGTGGCGAAGGGGACGGTGCTGCCTTTGCCAGATATGGTGGGTAATAAATCATAAACTTGAAGTAATGGTCTTGATTATGGAACAGATGAATCCTCTCTCCCACTGCCCTGCCCCTCTTTCGTTAATCATTCAGTTTATAAATATTTATGTCCTGGGGACCTCTGATGCACCCGGCACTGGGCCCTGTGCGGGGATGTGGGGGCCTGCCGTGGTTCTCTTGGCGGGGAATTTACATTCTAGAACACTCTAGTGGCATAGTCCACTTGGTGCCTGAGACTGACCTGGGAGGGGATGACGGTGCTTGCAGAGATGGTTGGAGTTGCTGTTTTCCCCTCTGCTCTGTTCTCTGGGACATTGGTTTCATAACTATCCAGACACTTCAAGTCCCTTTACCTTTGACAAGATAGTTTCTTTTTTGGAAAGGGGATAAAATATGCTTAAATAGAAAAAGATGGAATGGGTTTCACGTTTTGTGTGTTTCCTCTTCTCTGGGGTGATGCATGTGGTCCTGGAAGTCACAACACTTTCTAGAGGAAGTCCTAGCGATGTGGACCCCAAAGCATGTGGCATCTCTGGGTGTTTATCCCGAGGCAGCCACTAAGGATGTTCGCATTTTAAACTATAGAATGTTTCTCATAGCATCATTCATAAGAGTGGAAAATTGGAGACCAAAAAACATGCCGTTAAAGGGGGATTATGTTCCATCTGGACAATCGGGTACCATGCCACTATTAAAAATTGCAATGCAGAAGAAAATATAGTGATATGGACATAAAGCACCATTTGACTTTTAAATAAGTATGGGTGGAAGAAATTCAGTAGGGGTCCATCCTGTTTGGCTAAAGTTGGTTATCTTGGGGTATGGGAGGGAGGGAGAGGCTGATTCTGTCTGCTTCTTTTTGTATATGTCTACTTTCTGAATTTTCTATAGCAGAGTAACTTTTATCATAAGAATGAAAGTAAGTAGTACTTATTTAAAAATCTGGGTCTCAGAGCTCGCTTCCCAAGGGCAGTGAGGCCCTGATCTTCAGTCACAGGGGTCTACACAGGCTCCTCAGATGGCCTGGGGCCTGCGTGCCTGGGGTCTGACTCCTGAGCTGCAAGCCCGCACTTGCAGGAGGGGCTGGGGGGACTGCTTGTTCCTCATGCAGAAGCCTTCGTCTGTGGTCGGCTTCTGCTCACGAGAGACGGCTTGAGCAGCTCCGTTTTTCACAGCTCATCCCAGTGCAGACTGATTTTATTTCATCTTGTTTTATATTACATTTTATTATTTTCAGATCCAATTTGTACAGGACATCTAATCTCTCTGAGATAGAAATGAGGGGGAAAAAAGGTTGGGGCATCCAGGAGGTACGGCATTCTAAACTCGAGCCACTGACTCATGAGGCACTTCCAGATGGAAGCCTCAGAGGTTAGAGGACACATCTGTCCCCATGTTTAAAAGGGAAGTGGATGCCCTGTGCTCAGCTAGTGAAGCTGCCCTTTGGCAGAGCCCCAGGTGACTGGCGTGTGTGTGGGAGTGGGGAGGAGCCGTGGGCCCTGGCTTAGAGCACTGATCCTGGGCAGATGTGGCCTCAACTGACTAACCAGATGACCTTGGGTAGGTCTGTTAGATACCAAGGACATTATTTCCTCATCTGTAAGAAATTGAGTAAGATTGCTCGTGTTTCTGTGTAGTGTAAACATCATGTATGTGGAATATTGACATTATTTCAGAATGAGACACATTGTCTCAATAGGTTTTAGGATTGACCTGAGCAGACATACTTCCTTTTTTTTGGTGCCTCAGACTATGTCCTCTTCCCAGAGTTTCCTGATAGGCTCAGGGTTCTGCTTGTGAGCTGCTAGGAGCAAGTGTGGGGTGCTCCTCAGGACAGTGCTGGGTCCCTGTCATTGTTCCTCTTTTTACAGATGAGGACACTGAGGGGACAGGGCTCACTGACTGCCCAGAGTACCCTGTCTGTAGGGCAGGGCTAGGATTTGAGCCGGGCTCCCTGCCTCCAGGTCCTTTCCCATGGTCCTTCAACTGTAATACGCTCTGCCTCTGCAGAAAGGATGAGTGGTGGCGGATGGGTGGAGGGCACCATAGTGTGTAGTGGTTGGAGGGGACTGATTCGGAGTTCCATAGAAATAGGGAGCATTCTAGGTGCTTGAGTGGCAAGAAACCATGGTGATGATGGGTTTTTGATAGCTTGGGTTTCAGAAGTGGTAACGAAGTTAATTTAGTGGAGGAAGTGGGAAGATGAAATGGAGAGTGATTAGGAGGAGTGGCCTCTTGGAGGCTGTTGATGCAATTTGGAGTGAGAAGGGCCTGTCTCTGAGATAGGTTGCCTATCCATGGCATGTGTGTGGAAGTGGGGAGGAGCTGTGGGCCCTGGCCTACAGCACTGTTCCTGGCCATACGTGGCTTCTGCTGACTAACCAGATGACCTTGGACAGGTCAATTAGATATCAAGGACATCATTTCCACACCTGTAAATAGAGAACATTTCAGTGAGGAATTGAGTAAGATCACTCACACATCCCCACTCCATCTTCAGTGGAATTACCCAGCTAGCTTAGAATGAACCATGGCAGGAGTATTTACACCACAGGAATGGACAGAGGATACATCGAGGTGGTTGCCTCTCCCCTCCCCTCCCCTGTCCTCTCCTCTCCTCTACCAGCACACCTCCAGGGACAATGATATGGGAAGAATTGGGCCCACATTAAATATTTTAAAAGTCATTTATAGAGAAAGTGAGATTATTATTTTCTTAAAAGAAAGGGGTAAGGTAGGGAGAGAGAAAGTTACTAGGCTACTGAATTGTCCTACACAATGGGAGTCCTTGGAAGACAGTCTCGTTAATGTCATTCACTGATACTCATAACCTTCGAAAGGACTGAGAAACACCCGAGAAGGAAGAGCTGAAAGCATCCTTGAAGAACCAGGACCCGTTGTTGCCCAGCTGGTTCTCACTCTTGGAGCTCCATATGTGGAAGCATCCTTGAAGAACCAGGACCCGTTGTTACCCAGCTGGTTCTCACTCTTGGAGCTCCATATGTGGAGGGGGTTGGCTGAGGTGAGCATCAGGTGCTGGGCAGTGAATGTCTGTTGTACGTGTCCTTGCCAGGCCTGGATGTGTACGTGCTGGTCCTTGCGCATTCCCTGTTGCTGTCTCAGCATCATTTACTTCCTCATCTTCAGGGGACCTGGTTCTGTTGGCTTTGTCTTCCTTCTCCTCACATCCTGAATGGATGCCCTCCTGGCCTCCGTTGACTGCCCCAATAGTAATAATGTAATATACTAGTAAAAGCTGGCACGCGTTGAGCATGTGAGGTGTTCCAGGCACAGTATTAAGCATTTTGCATGCTTACCTTACTTGATCTCCCCAGAACTCTGCATTATGTGCCATTTCCACCCCCATTCTCCAGGTGGGGAATCTGAGGCTTCTAGAGGAAGAATATCAAGGGGGATGCTGGTGAATGTTTAACAGAGACTTTCCAGGTAAAAGCTCGGTCAGCAGTGTTTGCTGATTTCTTTGGTATAAATACTCCCCCCACTGCTGATTTCAACCTCCGACCTGATGTCTGGGAAGTGCAGCCTGGGTTCCTGGAGCCTGCTGGAGCCACTCCTGATGCCACTAACAGATGAGGTCCAGATCAACAGCTGTCTGCTCTTGGGCCTGACATTTCCACCTATCTCGTTCACTGCCCAGTTCCCCTTACATTAATCTTGCTGCTGCTACTACCACTAAACCTTGTTAAAAACAATTGGGATTGTGTCACTCCCCTATGCAGAAACTTCTGAAGGACACCTTTCATAGTCATGAATTCATCACCTGGCATTTGGGCTCCATGAGCCCTGGCTTGAGCCTCTTTCTCATGCATCCTGTGAGCATAGCGTGTGTGACTCCTGGCTGCCCCACCCACCACACACAGTGTGCCGCCATTTCTCTGCCCAGATTCTGTCCCCTGGAGGAATTTGCTTCTTCTACCCCACCTCTGCCACAGGCGCCCACTTCGTATCAGATACTTTCCAGCCATTGTGGCCTATCCCAAGAGCTGCCCCGATGGATCCACAAAGTGGCTGGGGTTTCTAGAGCTGGAGATGAGCTCTTTTTCTCCCAGGTGCCCATCACTGCCACCTCTGGCACTGCCTTCTCTCTCCTTTGTGGGGTCTTAAATGTGTACTTATCTGGCACCTCCAGGATAGGATTCTCATCCATTCAGTTTTCAGTCCGTCCTGGTCTTTCCCCTCTGTCACACTTGTGTTCTCCCTGCAGTGCCTGAAATGGACTAGCCCTCCTGCAAATACTTGTTTGCATTCGTGGATATGAAAGGGAAGCAGGGCTGCTCAGAGCCCCCTCTGCTTGTTTTTTCTTGGGTTATCCATGTGAATCTGATTATTGCAGGCTAAGCTCCAGGTTAAGGCTGCTCTGTTAGTGTCAGTGCAATTCATTAGCTCTTCATTCTAAAGCAAAAGCCCTCCTGTGCCCTTCTGGGGGCCGGTATGGTTCTGGCCTTAGTTGGGGTGATCCTCTCAGCATTCTCTGGGCAGCCCCTTTGCCCATCAGAGCGGGCCAGGCTGGGGTGGGTGAATTAGGCCCTTCCCTCAGCCTTGCAAACATTGAGCTATGGTATGGAACCAGCTGGTTGCAGGGCCAGGGACCTATCTCTGTGGCCCATGGTGGCCAGCATCTGTGGGTCTTGCCCCCCTCAGCACCCGCGACATCCCATGTGGACAGGACCAGGTGTCTGTATGCTAGGGGTTTGGTGGGACGGTCCGTGGAATGCCTGTGCTGTGCCCTGAGGGGCTGGTCTCCAGGCTGTCTGCAGGGGGATCTGTGTGAGTTTGTGTGGGACACCTAACAGGACAGAACGCAGTGCTGCAGGGCACACTTCAGAGTGAACCCAGCATACATAACCCCTCCCACCTGCCGCAGAGCACTTTCAGACTCCTGAGATGGCTGTTAACACGGGCTCCTTAACGATGTGTCACCTTCTAGAGAAGGCATTTCCTTCCCAGGCCGCCCTTGCTGACTTGCTCACCTACGGATGGGAGCCTCCTGCCTGGCTCTGCCTGGCTGTCCGCTGCCTGCGGTTGAAGGCACTCCCATTGGGGTGCTTTGGGAGAGCTGGCTCTCTAGGGCTTGGCCTGTTTTCTGTCACCGTGAAGTAAGGAATAAACAGGTCTGTCCTCAGGGCGCCACACCCTGCCCAGCTGTTGCCCCCCAGAGCAGCCTCTCCCCATGGCCTTTCCTCCATTGTAAAATGCGGGGCGTTGGACTGGAAACAAGCATGCAACCTCCTCTCTCCCCGAGGGCTGATGACGAGTGCTGCTGGCTTGGTCTTGGTGCCTTGCGGCATCTTCTTAGTCCCCACAGAGATCCTGGGAGACTGGTGGTATTGTCAGCTCGTTTCACGGAGTTGGAAACCAATGCTCAGAGGAGTTAAAGTCCTGTTTAGTGTCTCCGGGTCTGATGACTGTGGCCAGTAAAGGGACAGGTGGTCCTATTTTGACCCCTTGCCGTCACTGCTGTGTCTGCCCCTGCCAAATGGTGGGCAGGTGGCAGGAAGCTCAGGCCGCCCTGTGGAGCTGAGCCTGGTCTGAGCAGT
Organism: Colobus angolensis palliatus; assembly: GCF_000951035.1. NCBI lineage: Eukaryota > Metazoa > Chordata > Mammalia > Primates > Cercopithecidae > Colobus > Colobus angolensis. The sequence continues at coordinate 3,481,968 of NW_012115744.1, read as the reverse complement.
ACACCGCTGGCTAGTTATAAACTGGGCCCCCTACTTTGTGTTCAGCCTGGAAGGAGACACCACGTGGTTTCCAGTGGAACGGGGGCCCCCAGAACACCCTGCCCACTGATACGGTTATGCAGGGGGCCCAGCGAGGCCCTCCCCACCTCGCCTCCCTTGGTCCACTTTTCTATGTGAAGAGATATTTTCATTATGAAATAGCTGATAAAAATAAAAGAATGTACGTGCACGTAAGATATTACAAAAAAGCACACACAAATCTCCCTGTCAGTTAAAGGGACGTGACTGACCGTGTAGTCATGAGATCAGTGAGATCAGTTTAAACAGCTGCCTGGGTGAATCTAACAGCTGAGGACACGATGTGGCCCGGGCTGGCCGCCCTTCCTCTCAGCTCTGAGTGCTAAGCGAGGAATTAAACCCACCTCAGGCAGTTCCGGGGGCCTTTGAAGTCCCTGTGTCACTAAGATCTGCCGTGTATCCAGCCTCCATCTCCTGTTTTGTAACTCAGAACCTGTCTGGGGCCTCATTCCCATAGCTGAGGTTTCACTGCATACCTTTCCTTCTCTCTGGCCCGGCCACTCTGTCTTTAACCCTGTTTTTGTGTTGTTTCTTGGTTTGGTTTTTATTTAAAAAACTTTATTTAATTATGTTGAATTCATTCGATGAGTCGTCTCAAATTCTATTTGGAATGAAGTGGAGCAAAAACTAAGGAAGGAAGTGGTAAAGGAGAGAATGGGGGTGGGGGAGAGGAAGGAAAGAGGGAGGGAGGAAGGCCAGTGGGCATCAGGCATCTGTTATCTGGGATACAGAGGTGAGTAACCTACCCTCCCAGCAACTCAAAGTAGATTTTGTTTTCCCTGGGGGAACTTTTGAGAAGCCACTTTTGTGTCCCCCATGTCTAACTCCTAGAGGCGGTTCTCCTTAGTGGCTGGTTCCCAGGAAGGCACAGCCACTCAGCTTCCTGGTCAGAGGGCTCTCCCCGCGAGCGCTGTTGTTCCTGTCTTGCAGGCCCTTGGCAAGCTGGCCCTCAGCCCCAGGCAGACATTGCCCTGTGAGCTCCGTGCCTGCGTGCTCACTGTGGGACCGGGCACACCTGCCCGCTGCTCCTGGCTGTGGTCCTGGGGACTACCAGGCTCTCCCACCTGGTGGGCTGTTCCAGCTGCCTCCTTTATGCCCAGAGCTGCTGAGACATTACTGTGAAGAGGGGTGTGCTTGACTAAAGCAGGGGAAGGAGCAAAACGTAGGAGGAGCTGTTTCTGGAAGGGAAAAGCAGCCCTGGCCGGTGGCCTCTGCCCAGGCCCAGCAAAGTAAGTTCCCAACTCCCCATGTGCCGCCTCTCAGCCAGGCTGGCACTGGGCACTTTGTCCCTGGCTGCCCTCCTCTGTGGCCTCCGGTGCTGGCTACTTTGCAGTGAAGGGGCATTTCCAAGTCATTTTCCCCCTCTCACCTCAATGCTGCAGATGTTCGGTGGGACCTTCTGCCCTGAGAAGCATCCGCCCCACCTGCCCCTTCTTGGGAAATTTATTTGTGAGAAGAGCAAAGGGGAGCTTCCGACTTCTTTGGAAATGCTCACATCTCTGTGTCCTCCCTGACCATTGCTTACCTCTCCCTGCTGCCAGTCTTCCTGAGCTGCCTCTTTCCATATGGTTCCAAACCAGCCTGAGCTCCTGGCCAGGGAGGCAGGATCCTGTGACTATTTAGTTACAAATAAATAGAGATATAATCTTAGTCTGTTGTTTCTCATAGTTGAACATGAAGGCAAAATGACAAGATGACTTTATTTTAGTTTCCCAGCCTCCATGGCGTGTATTTTCTCTGGCAGTTCCTAATGATTGCTGCTTATGTTCACAAACATTAAGCAGAAAATCAAATTGGGCAATCCTGATAATTAATTGGTTTCTGGCATTCTTGTTCTGGAAGGGAAAAAATGTCTTATTAGCGGTGTGGCTTTGGGAAAACCACCTGCCCTCTCTGAGCCTTGTTTCTCCTACTGTCAACTGGGCATTGTGGTCACAGCTAGTTTTGTGATCTAAGGGGGATCCCAATAACTTGTGGATAAAGTGCATTTCCAGGGCCTCACACAGGTCTGACACAGAAATAAGATGATGGAATAAGTAGCTAATATTTCCTTGGCACTTACTAGTGGCCAGGCACAGTTCTAAGCCCTATGTATATGTTTCCTTATTTAATCATTCCAAGAATGCTGTTTCTATCTCCCTTTTCTAGATGAGGAAACTGAGTCACACAGAGGGCAAGTAAATTCCCAAGATGAGACGGTTTACTCGAGCAGTGGAGCTGGCTGCCTACCCAGGCATTAGTATTCCAAAGAGTGTGTGCTGAACCCCCAACTCGTATGTGCTGGGTGGTGGAGGAATCAATGAAGGATGAGCAAATAAATGCCTTGAAATTTGCCAACTGAATGTTGCTCAGGTTGTTGCTTTTCTCCATTTGCCTGGAGAAACAAAAACAGAATATGCAGTGGTGTCTCACCCCAACCTGTTTAATTGTCTCCACCCCGTACATAGCCCGGCAGCTGTGATCTGGTCTCTCGTGACCAAGCCCTGTGTAGTCCTGCTTCCTTGCGGATTTGTCCATGGCTTTTGTTTCTTTTGATTTATTTATTTGAGACAGAGTCTCACTCTATTGCCCAGGCTGGAGTGCAGTGGCACCATTTGAGCTCACTGCAATCTCCACCTCTCGGATTGGAGCGATTTTCCTGCCTCAGCCTCCCGAGTAACTGGGACTACAGGTGCGCACCACCATGCCTGGCTAATTTTTTGTATTTTTAGTAGAGACAGGGTTTCTCCATGTTGGCCAGGTTGGTCTCAAACTTCTGGCCTCAAGTGATCCACCTGCCGCCACCTCCCAAAGTGCTGGGATTACAGACGTGAGCCACTGTGCCTGGCTTTTTGTTTCTTTTTACAAAGCTGTTTACAGTGCTAGTTTTCAGGGCTGATCAGTCTGCTAGGAGCAGTGCCCAGGTCCTGGGGATACCCAGGGGAGCTGATATTCTCACTGCAGGCTCAGTTCTTGCTGGGATTCCTAACATGACATTCATAAAAGGGCTTCTTTTACTGTTTTCTTTTTTCAGACAAAGTCTCAGGCTGGAGTGCAGTGGCACGATCTCAGCTCACTGCAACCTCCACCTCCTGGGTTCAAACAATCCTCCTGCCTCAGTCTCCCAACTAGCTGGGATTACAGGCATCTGCCATGACACCCGGCTAATTTTTGTATTTTTGGTAGAGACAGGGTTTCACCATGTTAGCCAGGCTCGTCTTGAGCTCTTGACCTTGTGATCCCCTGCCTTGGCCTCCCAAAGTGCTGGGATTACAGGTGTGAGCCACCATGCCCTGCCAAGGGCTTCTTTTCTTTCCTCTTCACCAAAAGCCAGTGAGGACAAGGAGAGGCAGGGAGCGGGGTGCCATGTTTAATCTACCCTGGCTCAAGGATCCTGGCACTGCCCTGCCACCATATTGCCCCGGTTAAGCATGAGCAAGGGTCAGTGCTAGTCACTGCTTCTTTGGCCAGCCTGGACTGTAGCTAGAGGCCTGGCAGAGAGTGGAGACCTGCTTTCTGCCAGTGGTCAGAGCCCCCCTGGGAAGAGGGATGGTCACCTCTGCTCCAGGGTCTTGGTCTTAGGGAGGCAGAGATGCTAAGGGGACGGCTTCTTAAAGGGTAGTCTTGGGGAATTACATGAGAAAGCACTTAAAGAATGTGTATTACCATTTTCAGTACTTGAGTAGGCACAGGATACTGAGTTCAGCTCAGTGGGTGAGAAAAATCCATAGTTTATAGACATGTGTATCCAACCCACTCTGTTAGCCTTTACCGAGCTCTCAAGCTGATATACTTAACCACTTTGCTATTCTGTGGGCACTGCCTTCCTAAATAGGCCACATTTATTCCGTGTTATAGCCTTGGGAAGGAGCAGATGTCACTGCTTTTCATCCTACTCTTCTTTTAGATAAGCCTGTTAAAGTCGATGGGTACATTTATTTTTGTTAATCCAAAACTAAAGCTAACTAGCTATCTGTTACTAAAATCTAACAACAGCATCCTCATGCCTCTTCAGATGGCCAGATGACTCCGTAGCCACTTTGGGGTTAGTGGTTCATTTCTTCCTTTCTTCATTCTGCAGACTGCTGTGCTAGGGGGCTGCTGTGTGCAGGGTGCGGCCTGAGAGCCTAGAGATAGCTCTGGGAGCTGGACTGCCAGCGTCTCTGCTGGATCCACATGGAAGGGGGCTGTAGAGCTCAGACGAGAATTCACAGTTAGTTGTTTTCTTGCGGCTGTGGTCAGCACAGTAAAGTAGACCAGGGCTGGGCGTGGTGGCTCACACCTGTAATCCCAACACTTTGGGAGGCCGAGGCGGGCGGATCACCTGAGGTCAGGAGTTCAAGACCAGCCTGGCCAACATGATGAAACCCTCTCTCTACTAAAAATAGCTGGCGCCTGTAATCCCAGCTACTAGAGGCTGAGGCAGGAGAATCACTTGAACCCAGGAGGCGGAGGTTGCAGTGAGCCAAGATCACCCCACTGCACTCCAGCCTGGGCAACAGAGTGAGACCCTGTCTCAAAATAAAAAAAAAAAAAAAAGGAGACCAAAGTGGAAAGGAACATACTAATGGCATCCCGACTCAGGTTGGGTAGGGAGATCAGATTCTGCTTTGCTGGGAAGTTGCCATCTGAGCCAAGTGCTTGAGAAATCACAGGAGTTAACCAGGTAAAACTGGGATACATGAATGAGGAGCATTCTAATCTGTGTGTGGTAGGTGCAGAGACCCTGGGGCAAGAGGAAGCAGAGCGGATAAGGTAGGGACAGGGAGTGAGGGAGGCACACGAGGAGGCAGGGACTGGCTCACCCAGGGCTCTGAGGAGCAGGCTGAGCATCTGCCTTTCACCCCATGGCAATGAGACGTCAGTGAAGGATGCTCCATTTGAAATGCCGCACTAGCATTAATTACACGATATAGTCTTGGTTTGCTGCAGCTGAGCTCCACTCTTCAGACTGCCTTCCACCTGCAGGATACGCACCCATGCCAGGCACACAGTATTGAATGTTGAGCAGTGACTTCCCTGGGCAATGGAGATTCTGTACAGTTTAACTGGACGCATTGGCAACATGCAGTGCAAGGCTCAGGGACAATCTGCAGTGAGCAAGGCTGGCTTGTTAGTCTTAGGCAGGCGTTGGACATTTTTGTCTTTATTCTATGAACAGCCTCACAAGGGAGACAGCATTGTCCCATTCCACAAATGGGCCCACTGAGGCTCATGAGTGCCCTAGCCAAAGATTCTGAAGCTGGCAGGTGGTGGGACTCACACCCAGGTCTGCCTGATGCCAGATTTCATTACTATACTGTGAGGTTTTGGACACTTTTTTTTTTTTTTTTGAGCTGGAATCTCGCTCTGTTGCCCAGGCTGGAGTGCAGTGGCATGATCTTGGCTCACTGCAAGCTCCGCCTCCTGGGTTCACGCCATTCTCCTGCCTCAGCCTCCCGAGTAGCTGGGACTACAGGTGACTGCCACCACACCAGGCTAATTTTTTTGTGTTTTTAGTAGAGACGGGGTTTCACCATGGTATCAATCTCCTGACCTCTTGATCCACCCACCTCGGCCTCCCAAAGTGCTGGGATTACAGGCGTGAGCCACCGTGCCCGATCCAGGTTTTGGAAACTTTTGATTTGTTCAAACAAGCCGGCAAAGGACATAGGTTAAAAAAAGAACCAAATTCTGGCTGGGCACGGTGGCTCACGCCTGTGATCCCAGCATTGGATGCCAAGGTGGGCGGATCGCCTGGGGTCAGGAGTTTGAGAGCAGCCTGGCCAACATGGTGAAATCCCGTCTCTACCAAAAATACAAAAATTAGCCAAGTGTGATGGTGGGCGCTTACAATCCTAGCTACTTGGGAGACTGAAGCAGGAGAATCGCTTGAACCCAGGAGGCGGAGGTTGCAGTGAGCTGAAATCGTGCCACTCCACTCCAGCCTGGGTGGCAGAGTGAGACTCTGTTTCAAAAAAAAAAAAAAAAGAGAATCAAATTCCCACCAGAGCTGGGCTCTTGTTTAGAAGATTACAAGCTTGTCTAGAAATTAACTGGCCTGTCACATGGAGGGTCCCAGATCTTCACCTGTGGAGAAGAACATCAAACCAGCTGAGATCCCACCCCACCTAAGGAGGATCCCATGTCTCCCTGGGACGTCATGGACTTCCAGGAAGTTTTGTTGCAGAGGGAATGGGGCCTGTGTCCTTCACTCTTCCCTCTTCCCTGTGCTCCCCCTCTGCATGCCCACATGGGTGAGTGCAGGGGAGGCTGCTGGCTGTTCTGGTGGGTGTGCTTTCTCCTGCCTAGGTGGTGGCCGTAGTGTTGATGTGGCAGCCAATGGAGCAGCTCTAGGGATGGCTACTCTGGAAATGTGCTTTGGCATTGACCTTGGGGAATCTCCAGTGGCCCTTTCAGTCCCAGCGGTCCATGGCCTCCCCTCCTTCTGCCAGGGCCCGGGCCTCCTGCTGTCCTCTCTGCATTCGTTAGGTGGATGTGCTTGGCTTTTCCTTGGGTCTTCTCCCAGACGTGCAGAAAGACTCTTTAAAGCTCAGGTCTTCCTTCTGATCAGGCCTGCCCTCCTGAGCAAGAAGCCGCAGGTCATAGTGGAAAGCATGGTTCTCATAGAGGTACTAGAGCGAGCATCACCACATGTTCTAGAGCTGTCCGCTGGTCTTGGCAAATGGCACATGGCGGGGTGGGGCGCTGTGGGATGGGATGAGGCTTTAGGGTGGGGTCTTTAGGGTGAAGCCTAGAGTGTGCTAGGATAACGCACTGCAGGATAGAGCCCTGCAGGAGGGCACAGAGGGACTGAGAGCTGTAGGGTCACTGTGGGACCATGTGCCATAGGGCCACTGTGAAAAGCAGGTTTGCCCTAGTGTGCCATGCGTGGATTGCTAACTCTAAGGTGAGGTCAGGACATGAGTGCACAGTCCTGGAAAGAGGAGGAAGATGAGGCCAAGGCGAGTGGAGGACCTTTCCCAAGGCTGCAGGTGCCAAACTGTGGACCCTGAATTTGGACCCAGAGTGCCTGATGTGGAGCCTATGTGCTTTGCCATAAGGCTAGGCTACTTTCTCCCAAAAGAGATGTTTTTTGCCTTCCTTCCGCTTAGTCTGCTCTCACCCACTGCATGTGACACACTAGGAAGTGCTCTGTCCTGGGCAACAGAGCAAGACTCCATCTCCAAACGAACAAACAAACATATTTGGTACCAGAGTGACTCTCCAGACAGTGCATCTAATTCTTTATTGGAGGAATGCCTCGCCTTACTTTTCACTCACTGACTCAGGGAGTCCAGGGCTGAGATGGTCTCCAAGTGTTTGATCCACAGCTGTCATTTTACCATAAGAGAAAGGGAGGTTCGTGACCTCATTGAGCCCACGGGGGCAGTTTGTCACGTGGCCAGGATGAGCTCCAGGACCTGTAGAAGGCAACGGCTTCTATAGAGCTGTCTGGCCGGGCACAGAAGCACACGCCTGTGATCCCAGCACTCTGGGAGACCGAGGCCAGTGGATTGCTTGAGCGTCAGACCAGCCTGGACAACATGGTGAGACCCCCATCTCTACAAAAATAAAAATAAAAATTAGCCATATTTGGTGGCACATGCATGTAGTCCCAGCTACTTGAGAGGATGAGGTGGGAGGATCATCTGAGCCTGAGAGGTCACTGAGAGGCTGCAGTCATCCGTGATCATGCCACTGCACTCCAGCCTGGGCGACAGTGAGAGCTTGACTCAAAAAAAAAAAAAAAGCAGCCTGGAACAGGGCAGTCTTTGCAGGCTTACCTTTTGTAGGTTTAACCTTAACCACAGATTCTACCTGGGCCTCCCTTTTCCCTTTCTCTTATTTGGGTGTTGAAGGCTGTGATAAGTGCATGCCAACAGGGGCACAGGTGAGGGAGGCATGGGCTGGGTAGAGGCTGGGTGGTAGGCTTTGCTGCCTGGGTTTTTTCACCCTGGAAAACAAGAGAACAAAAGAAGAAACTTGTGTTTCTATCTCATGGGAACTCTAATCACGAAGGGCTTAGATTTGATCGCCATTGGCGATGGGTCCACAAGGAAAGCACAGGAAGGCTTCTGAGGACGTGGGCGGGCAGTTCTCTTTTCAAAACACCTAGAGAGAGTGAGTGTGCAACACAGATTGGCAGGACTAGTGCCTACAAGTAGAGAGAGTTTTCTAAACCTCGTATGAGGTTAGGATTTCCGGTTCCTCAAGAGCCAGGTTTAATAAACCTATAGCAAGTTAGCTTCTCAGTTATCCTTCAGTCATGAAATGCATTATGGTGCACATGCAGGGTTTAGATTTGTGCAACCCAAGTGTAGGTATATTCTTTACTTTCAGATAAAGACTCGTAGGGACATCGTATCCCTGAGTCTCCTGTTGACAAGCACAATATTTCGGAATCTCTTGGCAGCAGTTCCAGTTCAGTATGGGGCTTGGTTCTCATTTTAGTCCAAGCCAAGGCAGCTGAGGGGGTTCTAGCCCAGTGTGTCAGGGGGACCTGTCATAGGCATGTCCTCTGCTTGGTTCCAGATTTAACCCCTGCACGATTCAAGGGGATTTTAGTGCACATCAGATCTCAGACGCTGGCTTGGAAGTGATGGAAGGGCCATAGCTTCTCTCTCCTTTTTGGCACAGGGCTAGAACAGCTCCCCCAAGCAAGAGTCTTTTATCCTCACTGACGTTCATGTGATTCAGGGGCAGCCTGTGCAGGAGAGGGCGTGGACCACCCGAAAGCCAGGAGATGGAAGAAGTGCACACTTTTGGCGTCAGAAGGTGCTACTGCAGCTTAACTGTGGGATTCCAACACATCTGCCCACCAAATCCTCGTTTCCTCATCACCATCCCTATGTTACCAACCTGTAACATTTAACATGGGGATGGTGATACCTGCTTACTGGGGTTTCTGCTGGGCTCCATGCAATGCTTTTTCAGGGTTGTGCTATGGAAGCTGCTGAGCACCACATGCCTTGGAGGTGGCCAGGCCTGGCTTTGCACATCTGGACTGGAAGCATGAGGTGGACAGATGCGGGTCTGGGGCTGGGGATGTGAGTGGGTGTTGAGCTCTCTATGTTCTTGGAGGGTGGCCCTGAGATTATGCTGGGTCTCGCCTTGATCTTAAGTGGATGTAGACTTACATAGTAAATTGGGTACGTTGGGGGCGGGCTGAGTTCCTCCTTCCTGCCCCTCTTCCCAATGCAGAGGTTAAGGAAGGAGTGTCTCTGGGCGATGCTGGGGCACTTTACAGGAACCCTGTGTTTCCGAACACTTGACGTAAGCAACTTTGTGCAATTCAACACTCTTTCTGACTTTTCACCATCTCAGGTGCTGGGGCCTCCCTGTGGTGACAGCACAGATTACAGTCCTCCATTGGCCTTGACCTTAGAAATTATGTAACTATTGACTTAAAAGGGTTTTTTTTTGGTTTGTTTTTTTGGCAGTGGTTGCAATTTGTATGGTTTCGGGGTTTGAACATTGGAGTTACTGTATCAAGGCGTATAATGCTGAATTGGATTCAGAGATTATTGGATTGAGAAGATCCTGTGGCTCTGTCTGACCTGCCCTTCTCACTCTGCAGCTGAGGAAATGGGCCCTGGGTTCCGTCAGGGATGGCAGAGTCCTCATGCCTTCCGGGACCCCTGTCTCCTTCCCTCCTGCTGTCAGGGCCCCACCTGAGGGACAGTGACACTCCTACCCCATCACATTGGTGCCAGCAGTGAGCAGTTACGTATTTGTATGGTTGTCATCTTGGAATGATGTGCAATATGAGAGTTAAATAGTTTTGCCAATGAGTTATCATAATGCTGTTTATACTGTTAAGTTGCCTGCTAGTGTTTCATGGTAAAATGAATGACAGAGGGTCTGAAGTGGCAACCCACTCATAGGAACTGGGCCAGTGTACTCCAGCATGGCATTGCGATGGGAGTCAAGATGTGGGACACATATAGTCAGATCCTAGTGGGTTCATGTAAAACCCAGGACCATGGTCGGTCAAACTCCTTGCTGTTCTCCCCTGAGATGTTGGCTTATTAAATACTTTTTTGAAGTAGATGGGACCCTGGTTAAGCTGAGTTTCCCCATGATGGGATTGGTTCTATTAGGATTGCATCTGTGCTGCTTGAATTTGAGTCTTACATGTACAGATTGTATGAATTAACCTAAACGGGTTTTTGATGTATCATTTCCTTACCTTTTCGGAGACTTCATTTTAGTGCATTCAGTTTGCCTCTGAGATTGTATTCTAAATATTTTTTTGTTTGTTTGTTTATTTGTTTGGGCCAGGGTCTTGCTCTGTTGCCCAGGCTGGAGTGTGGTGGCACGATCTTGGCTCCCTGCAACCTCCACTTCCCGGGTTCAAGTGACTCTTGTGCCTCAGCCTCCCAAGTAGCTAGGATTACAGATGCATGCCACTACGTTGGCTAATTTTTATATATTTAGTAGAGATGTGGTTTCATCATGTTGACCAGGGTGGTCTTGAACTCCTGGCCTCAAGTGATCCGCCCGCCATGGCCTCCCAAAGTGCTGGGATTACAGGTGTAAGCCATTGTGCCTGGCCTTATTCTAAATACTTTTTATACACACTGATAAGTTGTCCTCTGAAATCTTGCATCCATTTATATTTCACCAAAACTTTAAAAAATGTTTTCAAAATTTTTATTTTTGGTGCTCTTCTAGGCAAAAGAATAGTCTCCGGTTTTGTAGCTGTCTAGTCTGAGCTATGAAAGGCGTTAGGTTAGGGCTTTGAGAAGATCATAGGAACATGTTTGGAGCCTCCTGCAGCTTTGTAGGCACAGGGGATGAGCAGGCGGTGCAGCTCAGAAGTCAGGGGTGGGTGGGGTCTGGAGACCACGGGACTTCACTTGACCAGGTCTGTCCAGCACGGGCAGTGGCCATCCGGTGCCCGGCTGGGTTCCAAGCCATTGACAGAATTCCCTCAGTGAATCCCTGGACAGCTCTGTGAGAGTGGCGCTGTCTGTTACTGTTCTCACTTCAAAAGGCAGGAAACAAATAAGTGGAGTGGCCAAGGGGCTTGCCCAGGAGAAACAAAGAGGAGGTGGACCCAGGGCCGAGCTCGCCGGCACCTTGGTGTAGAACTGAAGAGCACGCCCCTAGATCCTGCCCCTGTTTTGGGAGGCTGAGGTGATGATCTCTGTGATTTTGGGATTGGCGCTAGGCTTTGCACTGGTATGATTTCAGGAAAACATCTGTATTGTTGGTCTCCGAAATATCCATAGAATTTGTTTTCTGTTCATTTCTTGCCAAAGGAGTCCAGGTGAGCTGCACCTGCCTGAGTGGGATCCCAGGTGTAACTGGGGGTGCTGATGCCTCTGATGGTGGTGTCTGTGGGCCTACGTTGATCGGGGAGCAGGAGGAGTGCCAGAGGCTCTGTGTCCCCCCACCTCGGGGTCTCTGGGCTCCTGTGTGCCGCATTACCTGGCTTGGGGCAGAAAGAACTTTCGAGGGAGCCCTGTAGGGGGTGTCTTGGTGTCCCCACCCACCTCTGCCATCTGACGAGATCGCTTCCCTCTTTGAGCCCCAATTTCTTCACTTCTGAAATATTGGAGAGCCTTCTTACTCATACAGTTGCTGGGCATTTTTCCCGAAGTCGTAAATCTCTGTCACCGTAGTATATAATAACCCTGACACACAAGGAAGGGTTATATAACTATAAAGTAATTATAACCTGAGTCTTTTATCCCTGTTGAATAGGCTCTTTAAAAAAGAGTAAGTATGACTGAGAATTCCTGAAAGTCACTCATTAATTGGTTCTTTCAAGTAAATAATAGCAACCATGATAGTCACGGTGCTGGTGTCATCAGGCACCTCCCGTATTGGAGGGCAGGGCACTGTTTGCAGGCTGAGAGATGCCTACCTTGCCTTGACTGGAGGGTGGCCTCGCTGGCTTCTGTGGAAGCCCATCCTGATGCTGGTTAGTGGCATTGCGTCTACACCATGTTGTGTGCTGCAGCTCACCATGGTGTAGACCCTTCCGAGGTGATAAGGTGGGCCAGTAGTTATGATTGACTTGCTGTTGATGATTAAACTGTGGGACAGCTGTCATTGTTCCCTCTCAGTGGTGTCTGTGCCATGTAGACTGGCAAGAAAGGAAACTTCAAAATGATCCTTGTTTTGTTATTTGCAGGCTCCAGGGAGTTCCACGCTGTCCAGTTCTCTGTGCCCTGATAAACCTCTGGGGTGAGTGTCTGTGTGGGTCATGCATTCTTGTGTGTCTGGCCATAGGTCAGCTCTCCACAGAGGAAACTTGGGCATGGCATCATTTTATTCTGTAGAAATCATAATTTCTGTTTTGGTTGTAAAGATTGCCAATCAAAGGTGATACAGGCCAGGCTTTCTATCCGTTTTCTAAATGCTATGTCAGGGTCAGAAGCCCAGCTGGTAGAAACACCTGTGGTTGTCTTTGAATAAATAATTGCACTGCTGAGGCCTGATTGTGGAAGTGTCACTTTTGGGGGAGATTCCAGGATGTGCTGGCAAGAGCCTCTTTAGAGCAGATGATGGGGGCCCTGAGCCAGCATCTTCTGGAGGGGCACTCACTGTGGATCCTCGTGACCGCAGGAGGCGCTTTATTTCTGTTCTAACAGTGTTCAAAAACATTTGAATTGGAATTAAATCCATGTCTGATAAATAAGGTAGAGAAAACAAAATCCTTGGGAATTGTTTGGATGCTGATTTGAACAAATCAACCTTAAAAAATAAATGTACGGGCCGGGGCGGGGGTGGCTCACGCTTGTAATCCCAGCACTTTGGGAGGCTGAGGCGGGCAGACCACAAGGTCAGGAGATTAAGACCATCCTGGCCAACGTAGTGAAACCCCATCTACTGAAAATACAAAAATTAGCTTGGTGTGGTGGTGTGCGCCTGTGATTCCAGCTACTCGGGAGGCTGAGGCAGGAGAATTGCTTTAACCCAGGAGGCAGAGATTGCAGTAAGCCGAGATTGTGTCACTGCACTCCAGCCTGGCGACAGAGCGAGACTCTGTCTTGAAAAAAATAAAAATAAATGTATGGTATTGGGTGTTTGATGTTATTATTTCTTTTTGAGGTATGATAATGGCATTGCAGACATTTTAATCAAAAAGTGCCCTTATCTGTTAGAAATCAATACTGTGAGATTTATAAACAAAATCACATAATATCTGGGATTGCTTTAAAGCAATCAAAGTAGTGGAGGAGATTGCTGGAGGTATTGATGGACAAAGGTTAGCTGTGTGTTGGTGATTTTGAAGTTAAGTGATGAATACGTGGAGGTTTGCAAAACCATCTTACATGATTTTGAATTTTTCCAAAATTTTAAAAAAGAGAGAAACACATAGGAGTAGTAAAAATGAAAACCCCAGAGCTGGTGGCAGCACTTTGGAGGGACTCAAGCACACGTCCTGTGTGCCCGTGCCTCTGGCTTCACCTCATATGGGCACTGATTGGGTTCAACCCCGTCCCCTCTCCCTGGATCCTTTTGCACCTCCTCCTGGATACCACCCTCAACCCTAATGTTAGGAGCCCTCCTGGGGAGGGGCTCAGGTCTCCTTGGGGCCCACAGGGCTGGTGGAGAAGCTCTGGTCCGTGGAAGGCCCTTGTCTCCAGTCACATTGGGTGCCTGGCTCCCACACTGCCAGTCCTGCCCAAGTCCTCAGCCTGCTGGCCATGACATGACCATTTCTGCCCTTTTCCCTCTTCCCTCTTCCCTCCTCCACAGTCTTCATCTCACACTTGGGGGTCTGCCCTGGCCACCTGGGCACCTGGTTGGGTGGCCAGCCCCACATTCTACCCTGCATCCACCTGGTCTGTGGTTAGCTGGGTGGGGTCCCAGCAGGGCCGCATGGAGCTCTTAGCTGTCTGATAGGAGTCTGCTGAGCTGCTGCTCAGTAGATGAAAGGCCGCTTTGATTACGCAGCTGCTGAATTCCTCCCCAGCTCGTCCCCTCTCCACTTGAGGTCTTGCCTCCTTCTTGGGCCTTCAGGGTCCCCCATGACCATAGCTGGCCACCTCACCAGCCTCATCCTTGGCCGCATCTGTCCCAGGATGCTGCATACAGACAAGAGGAGCTGCTTGCTGATGTTTGGCTTCTGCTCTCACCATCCCTGCTTCCTCCCAGCCCCCTCCCTGTGCTCCCTCGTGCTTATCTTGACACCTCGGAGTGGGGTTGAGGCTCCCTTTCCGGGAGTCCCGCCTGGGACTCTGTTCCTGCTCCCAGTGAAACCACAAAAAGTCCTTCCCGCCTTCGTGCTTTTGCATCTGAGCCCATGTGTCACTGCTCTGAGTTGCTTTCTCTCTGTGCATTCCCTGCTTGTAGCTTGCAGTACCCAGTCATGCCCTGCTAGGAAAATTGGATCTTGTGCCCCTCCCCACACCACCCACCGTTATGGGAACACAGCGCAGAGGCTGTGCACACTGTAAATTCCCGTAGCTGGCCGCCCAGGTGCTGGTGTGAACACCCGGGGGATGAGTGTCCGTCGTCCTCACCTTTTTCCTGGAGGATGAATGTCTGTCACCTCCTTACCCTGTTTCTGACCTGCCCACTGCTGTCTCACAGGCCGGTCATCCTGAGCCCCATCATGGAGGGGGGCCACGGGCTGGACCTCACCTACATCACGGAGCGCATCATCGCCGTGTCCTTCCCTGCTGGCTGCTCCGAGGAGTCCTACCTGCACAACCTTCAGGAGGTCACACGCATGCTCAAGTCCAAGCATGGGGACAACTACCTGGTGAGTGGTGGGCGGCTCCAGGAGCCTTTGGGCAGGCTCTGCAGCAGGCACTGTGTGGGGACGGGCACCCACAGAACACTGGTTTACACATGACGGAGAAGCTCAAGGGCCTGGGCTTACACAGCAGTTCATGGCGCCCTCGTCCTCTGTCTCTCTGCTGCCACGCCTGGGGAGGAGCCTTATGTGTCTCTGTAGGTAGCTTTCAGGGACACACGACTGCTGAACGCAGGGATGGCTGTTGCCTTGTCCCGCACTTATCAGTGAGGCTGGCTCCTCAGTGCCTTGGGACATTTCCCTGGCCAGCCACCCCTGCACTCCCACGCTGCATCAAAAGACAAACTTGTGACTCTCCTCCTGAGCCAGAAATTAGGAAGACAAATTGGGTGGGCACCCAAGAAACCAGGGGCTGCCCTGGAGACAAGGAGACAGCTTGATTTTCAAAACACACATGTCAAGTTGATGGTGGAGCCCACATCTGAGGAATAATGCAGAACAGTCTCTCACCATCTCTCACCCTCTGATTGGCCCCTTGTTTTCTGTTCCCGTGGTTGCTAGCCCAAGTGGAGGCTGACTTCCTTCTGCTGTCAATGGTCACTAATGGGATTGAATGCCAGATCCCTGGAGCCCTTTCTCTACTTGCCTTCTTATCTCTAGTAAGGAGGCCTCCTTATCTGTGGTAAAGCTAATCTGCCCGGCAAGCCTACAGGACGGTCATTGTCTCCCTTGTTGTTCTGCTCCAATGACTAGGGCACCAGTGGCTGGGAGAGGTGGACCCAAGTGGCAGAGTAGGATGTGGCCTCCGTCTGATGCCAGAGCAGCCCTGGCCCAGGTGCTTCCTGTGTCCTGACCCCTCCCCAATCCTTGATTCACTCAGTCTCCTGCCTCTTTCTCCCCTTGGATCCCATCTTGTCTGTGACCTGGCAGTGGATAGGAAGTGATGGCCAAGCCCCGTCTGATGGTGGTGCCTCTCACCAAGGGCCCTCTCCTCCCCAGGGCTTCCTCCTTCATCACGGAGGTGGTGTGCTCTGCAGGACCACAGCTCCTTCCTTTGGAAGCCACTCCCGGGCTCATCAGTGCATCCCGAGTCCCCTCTCTGGCCATCCTTCCCCTTTTCCCCAGTCCACCTTCCCCAAAGAGACCATGCAGAGGGCCTGGAGTCCTGGCCAGCACCTGTCTGTGGGGCCTTATCAGGGCTAGAGCTCCCTGTGCAAAATGGCTATGGCAGGGATCCCTTTCTTGTGCAGGGTTAGAAATGAACTGTGGGTCTCAAAGCAGCGCCCCACCTTGTCATAAACAGGGCTTGCTGGGTGACCTGAACAAGCCCCCACCCTCCACTTTCCTCACATCTCTGACTCCGAAGTGAGAGGGACGTTTAGTTAATTTTTAAGGCTCCTTGCTGCTGGAACATTATTATTATTATTATTTTTCGTTTTGTTCTACTTGAGTATTTAGCAAGGTTCCACAAATGGCTGTGATTTTTCAGTGAACTTAGGCCGTGGCTCTTGGCTGGGCATGAACTCGGCCCTTTCCAGGCCTGGGGCCACCAGGCCATAGAGGAGGGACGGCCTTCCCCACCATGTGCTACCCCTCTATTGGGTCGGTTTGTGTTGCCAGGAGCAAGACCATGGAAGTTATTTTATAGATATATGTGTATATATATTTTATATTATATATTTTATACATATGTGTGTGTGTGTATATATATATCTCCTGTATGTTGGGATATTTTGTAGCCATGAGAATAAAAAACAATAGTAACACGGTAGATTGCCTGGTTTAATACTAGTTAACGAAGTAGAATATAGACTTTATGTGCAAGGGTTCTGTATGCCATCCTTATCTTATTTATTTTATTTGATTTTTATTCTGTGATCACACACGTTTATACTTTTCAATCTTTTCTGATCCTCGGTACCTGGAAGGGAAACATCATGTAAAAATGCAGTGTGTTTTCTCCTTTCGTCTCTGACGTCAAGGATTTGTCTAAAACCATTTTTTCCCCCTGATTCTTGAGTGTGAAGATTTTAGGTATTTTTTTAAAAATTGAAGTATTAAAATTAAATAAAAATTAAAGTATGAAATTTTTAAAATATTAAAATCTGTTTTATACAAGGCATTTTTTTCTCTCCTTTGTAGGTATTAAACCTTTCAGAAAAGAGATATGACCTTACGAAGCTTAACCCAAAGGTATGGAGTTCATCCCTTTATATTCTGCATTTTGTAAAATATGAACAATGCTTATTTTGTGCAAAAATGATTTGCTACTAGTCTTTGTGGAATGTGACTTGATAAGGAGTATTAGGAATTGTTCATATCAATTTTTTTAATTATTACTTTTTTTTTTCAGTTTGAAATAGTTAGAGATTCATAGGAAGTTGTGAAATAATACAGAGATCTCCTGTACTCCTCACCCAGTCTTTCCATTGGGAGAATCTTACAACACTAGTAGTAAAATATCTAGGTTAGGAAGTTGGCATTGGTATAGTCCATGGACCTCACTCACATTTCCCTGGTTTTGCATACATGCGTGTTTCTCAGCATCATGTGTATAGATGATAAATACTACATATATATGTATAGAACAAATCTGCACACATGATGCTTCCTCCTCCCACATCCTGGAATCTTTCATATATACTGCATATATATATATGCATGGAACAAATCTATAACAAAGATATGTATAGAAAAAATCTAAACTGCATCATATGTATAGATTTGTTCAGCCACCACAAACAAGAAACAAAACATTTCCATCAGCATGGTGATCTCTTCTTCTAGTATCTCTTTACAGTACTAGTAATCCACTCCTTTCATGATAATTTTCGTTGGTGTTTTTTTTTTAATTTTTTAATTTTTTTTTAATTTAAGTTCTGGGATACATGTGCAGAACGTGCAGGTTTGTTACATAGATATACATGTGCCATGGTGGTTTGCTGCATCTATCAACCTGTCATCTAGGTTTTAAGCCCCGCATGCTTTAGGTATTTGTCCTGATACTCTCCTCCCCCTTGCCCATCACCCTCCATGATCATTTTCAATAGCAAACTTTGGGAGAATTTTAAGACTGAGTCAACATAAGTTATGGTACATATATCTATGTATATTCTATATGTTGAAATATTTTGCAGCCATTAAAGTAACAAAGCAGAAACATGATAAGTTGCCTATTTTAATACTAGTTAATAATAGTATAGCATTTATGTATAATAGTATCTCAATTATGCTAAATGTACATAGAAAAGAGACTAAGGGATTCATGAAAACGTTGTAGTGGTTATCTTTGAGTGGTGGCAGGAATAGTGACTTTTCCTACTTCCTGGCAGTTTTCTGAAATTTCCGACAATTTTACACTATGATGTTTTTTACACTTAAGATGACTTTTGTCATAAGATAGAGTTCCTTGTCCTCGCCCTACTGACAAAAGGAAATCAAAGGAAAAACAACTCCCCCGTGTGGCCACTGTGGGCCACTGTGGACTTGTGTGAGCCTCAGGAGGCTCAGAGCTGCATTTCTGCAGAGTCTCTGTGTCCTTAGCATGGTGGTGATTTTCTTTGTCCAAGCACCAAACTTAATCAGGGTTTTGAAGGTGCTTCCTCCTTAAGTCCTGCCTTTCCAGGAGATTGTCTCTGAGGTGTTGTCTGCACAGTGTGTAGGAGATGGCTGACTGCTGTCTCCAAACTGGAATTTTAACCCCAGTGGGAGATTTTGGCAGCAGCTTGGGCCTAGGACTCCTGTTTGAGATCTCCCTGGACTGCGGCCCTCTTCACACAACCTGCACCATCAGCAACTCAAAGACCTTTCTAGAGTCGTCACCCCACCTGCGGAAGAGCAGATGAGCCCCTGGAAGAAGCGGCATCGCATGGGCAGTATAATGCTTTATTTTTTCTTCCCAGTGAAGGAAGCGGGTCCTCATGCTCACTGAGTTTTAGAAAAGGGTCACCTAGCATGCTCTTTACTCCCAAATGAAATATATCGATGATGAAAGAAGTCATTGTGAGATGGCGTCAGAAGGTTTCAGGAAATGGAAACTGAGGAAGCTCCCCTCTCTTGTTCCAGATCATGGATGTGGGCTGGCCAGAACTCCACGCACCGCCCCTGGATAAGATGTGTACCATATGCAAGGCGCAGGAGTCTTGGCTGAACAGCGACCCCCAGCATGTGGTCGTCATTCACTGCAGGGTGAGCGTGCCCACCTCTCACATTTGGGGGGTCTGGCTGGGCTTCAGCCCTTGGAGTTGAGATGGAGACCAGTGCTGCATCTGAGCACATTTCCGCTTTGAGCTGGTGTGATGTGCTCCTTATGGGTTTGTTTTTAGGTTTTCCTACTTGCTCTTAAAGAAGGAAACAGAGTGATCACACCTCCCCAAGTTCGGCTTTAGAATTTATAGGATTATGGTCCCTGAATGTGTAGCTGGACATTTGAAACTGTTGACCCCAAATTGACCACGGTTATGAGAGTAAATTGTTTCATTTTTATTGAATTTTATTTTTCATGGAAAGCCCTCCTTTTTAAAAGAGCTATGCCCTTTTCAGATGGACTGTGTCAAACTTTTCATGCCGTCTGAGTTATGGTAATCAGTTGATGGACTAGATGACGGTATGATGCCTTTGCAGTAAACATGTCGTCCTTTCCAAGTGGAGCCATTGCAGTGCAGACATGGCCTGTGCATCTTCACAGAGTGGCCAGGACTGTCTGTGTGTCAGCCCCGGCAGGCTTGGTGGGCGCCAGCAGCCTGGGTGCATAACTGACTGGCACTCCTCCTCCTGGCTGCCTCAGGTTCCTTCCATGCTTCCTCCTCCCACCTTCTGGGATCTTTCGTCTTAATTCCCAGTTTTCTTAGCTGCTTTGTACTGCTCCTCAAATGTGATTGGTGTTGAAAGGGGTTGGACTGAAAGCAAACTTACTAAGGGGTAAGTGTGTGAAGCTTAACCCTCCTGCCAGAAACTTACTATTAGTGAAAAGTTCTTATCCCAGTCACACCTTGAGTCAGGGAGGAATTCTCTGGGAAAGGATGTAGCCAGTGGGCTGGGGTAACTGTTCGTTAATGGGCAGCTCCCTATTTTGTGTGTTTGACAAAGCATTCTTAGGACCATCAAAATGTCTAGGAAGTGTTGACGGTTCAAGACAGATGTGTGTGTTTTCTTTTTTTTTTTCTTCCGGACTCTTTCACACCAAAAAACTGGACAGAAATCCATTGTATTATGGAATTTAGTTGAAAGAAGCTTCCCTTTGAGTTATATTAGACTCTCATTGTATCTTTCCTGCAAAGTCACTAGGTAGGCCAGCTTGTGGATGATGTTTACAGCTGTAAGGCATTTGATGACCACTTGATGTGCAGAAAACTTCCATCAGGGGAACACAGATGTTATTTGCTTCTCTCTGGTGTTGTCTCTTTCCTCACATCTACCTTGATCATATTTTCCCCCTAAATGGACAGGTACACACTTTAGGACCACCAAATTATCTATGATGACCTGATCTTTTCAAGTGTTATGTTAAATTATGGATCCTCCACCCAAATTGTGTTTTGGTACAAACTAAGAGAGAGAAAGAGAAAGAGAGAGAGATAGACAGACTTTTAAATAAATACAATTCTTGTTCATTAAAACAACCTATGCTTTTCAGGCTTGGTGTGGTGATTTTGACACAGTGAGCCTGATACTGATGGATCATCATTGCCTGGGATCAGGTAGTAAGCTGTTCTAAGCAGCATTCCTGACTTATGAGCCTGGGCCGAGCAGCAGCACCTGTGGAAAGTGCAGGTTCTAGGGCGCACCCAGACCTGCTGCCAGCTGCATTGTCAGAAGACTCTTGGAGTTGCTGTACTTGAAAAGTGCCACCCTTGGCCATTTATTCCATTTTAATTGTTGTTCACTTCAATTTTTTAATGAAATTGAAAGAAATGATGAGATTATTTAAAACATATGGGTCCCAGTGGGGACCACCTAGAGCTTTCTAAAATGCATCCTTTCACTAAGCAACTTTGGGCTTTCTGGACAGCTCTTGTTAGTGGAATTCATGGGAACATGTTGAAACTTCTCAGAAGTGATTTGCTAATCGCTTGCCCTCTTCTGGTGCCATGTAAACCATTTTTGAAAGGCTTAGAAATTGTGCCCTGAGAGATAAGCCCTCTTTTAATTTGAAATTGCTGATATCGATGTTAACAGAAGTTCATCATCATCACTGCGGGGGTGAAATCGCTGACGTGTGCCGAAATCCGCCTGCTTTGCAGAATGCGCGTTTCCTTCCACACATGCCAGGAATTTCTAGCATAGCTGGGCCTGTCTCGGCCTGGGCGGGAACAGAGTGAGGGTCGGTCCTGCTGTACTTCCTGTTCTGCTGTGTGATGCAGAGGCTTGTGTTTGTGTGGTTGTGTGCAGTCTCCTCCTCACCCCTGCACACCCTGGTTATTGATTGACCAGAAATGGCCTGTCGTTCTTTTGGGAGATTTCATCCACACCATACCTTTTGTTTCTCAGTCCATGGTGAAGAATACCCACAGAAAATTGTGCAATTAGTGATTCTATGATTTTTACTAAGAACAGTTCCAAGTCCGAAAGAATGGTGCTTGCACTAAAACATAACAGCCCACGAGCCTATCATGCCCTCTTGTGTTTTCTACAACCTGTGAGCTAAGAGCTATATTTACATGAACATTATATGAAGGTGTTCTACTTCAGTTCCATATGTAAAGTTTGAGTGGAACATGGCCACTTCTTATCTGTTCACGTACATCCATGTCTGCTTCCACCCACACTGCAGGGGTAGGTTTGAATAGTTGAAACAAGACCTTGCAGCCTGCAAATCCTTAAATACTTACTATTGCATTAAGAAAGACCTCATATCAGGGTACTGCTGGCCTTGTAAAATGAGTTTGAAAGTGTTTGCATTTCTTCAGCTTTCTGGCAGAGTTTGCATTAGTCTGTTTTCTGTTACTTATAACAGAATACTTGAAACTGGGTAATTTGTAAAGAAAAGGAATTTATTTCTTAATATTTATAGGGGCCGAGATGTCCAAGCTCAAGGGGCTGCATCTGGTGAGAGCCTTCTTGCTGTTGGGGACTCTCCTGAGTCCTGAGGCTGCACGGGGCATCACATGGCGAGGGGGCTCAGGGTGCTAGCTCAGGTCTCTCTTCCTCTCCTTGGAAAGCCACGAGTCTCGCTCCTGTGATAACCCTTTAACCCATTAGTTAATTTATCCACAGATGTATTAACCCATTCATGAAGGCAAGGTTCCTCATGGCCCAGTCATCTCTCTTAAAGGCCTTACCACTCAATACTGACACCTTGGAGATTAAATTTTAACATGAGTTTTGGAAGGGGCTAATATTTAAACCATAGCAAAGTTCTCTCTTTATTTCAGTGATGGAATTCATCAGTTAAGTAACCAGGTCCTGGGCTTTTCTTTGATGGGAAAGTTTATATTACTGATTCAGTCTCCTCACTTGTTACTGTTTTGTTCAGATTTTCTGTTTCTTCATGATTCAGTCTTGGTAGGTTGTATGTGTCTAGGAATTTATGAGTTTATTCCAGGTTAACCAATTTATTGCTGCATAATTGTTCATAGTATTTTTGTGTTTCTTGGTGTCTTACATGGCATCAGTTATGATGACTGCTCTTTGAGTTTTCTCTTTTTATCTTAGTCTAGGTAAAGGTTTGTCAATTTTGTTAGTCTTCAGAAAACGCAACCGTTAGTCTTCTTGAGCTTTACTATTGTTTTTCTAGTCTCTCCTTTATTTGTTTCTACTCCGATCTTTGTTTTTTCCTTCCTTTGCTAATTTGGGGTTTAGTTTGTTCTTTGCTCCTTTAGGTGCAACGTTAGGTTTTTTGTTTTTTTTGTTTTTTTGAGATGGAGTCTCGCTCTGTCGCCAGGCTGGAGTGCAGTGGTGTGATCTCGGCTCACTGCAACCTCTGATTCCCTAGTTCAAGCGATTCTCCTGCCTCAGCCTCCTGAGTAGCTGGGATTACAAGCACATGCCACCACACCCAGCTAATTTCGGTATTTTTAATAGAGATGGGGTTTCACCATGTTGGCCAGGATGGTCTTGATCTCCTGACCTCGTGATCCACCCACCTTGGCCTTCCAAAGTGCTGGGATTACAGGCGTGAGCCACCGCGCCCAGCCTAACGTTAGGTTTTTTTATTTGAGAGTTTCTTTCCTCTTTTAACATAGGCATTTATTGTCATAAACTTTCCTCTTACAACTGCTTTTGCTGCATCCCATAAGTTTTGGTGTGTTATGTTTCAGTTTTTGTTTTTCCCAAGATATTTCTAAATCTCTCTTTTGATTTTTTTTTTCTTTAACCCAATAGTTATTTAGGACTATGTTGTTTAATTTCCATAAACTTGTGAATTTTCCAAGATTCCTCCTGTCATTGATTTCTAGTTTCATGCCACTATGGTCAGAAATGATACTTGAGGCTAGGCGTAGTGGCTCACGCCTGTAATCCCAGCACTTTGGGAGGCTAAGGCAGGCAGATCACTTGAGGTCAGGAGTTTGAGACCAGCCTGGCCAACATGACGAAACCCCATCTGTACTAAAAATACAAAAAAATTAGCTGGGTGTGGTGGCACGCACCTGTATTCCCTGCTACTCGGGAGGCTGAGGCACAAGAATCACTTGAACCCAGGCAGCAGAGATTGCAGTGAGCTGAGATCATGCCACTGCACTCCAGCCTGGATGACAGAGTGAGACTCCATCCCCCCAAAAAATAAAAATTAAAGAAAAAGATAACGCATATGATTTCAGTCTTCTTAAATTCTTTAAGGTTTGTTTTGTGGCCTAACACGCCATCTATCCTGGAGAACTTTCTGTGTGCACTTGAGAAGAATGGGCATTCTGATGTGATGTTCTGTATGTGTCTGTAAAGTCTATTTGGTCTAAAGCGCAGGTTGAATACCCTGTTTTCTTATTGGTTTTCTGTCTAGGTGATCTGTCCATTGTTGAAAATGGGATACTAAAGTCCCCTATGGTTGTGGTATTTCTGTCTGTCCCTTCAGATCTTTTAATATTTGTTTTATAGGCTGGGCGCGGTGGTTCACGCCTGTAATCCCAGCACTTTGGCAGGCCGAGGCGGGCGGATCACCTGACGTCAGGAGTTCGAGATCAGCCTAATCAACATGGAGCAACCTGGTCTCTATTAAAAATACAAAAAATTAACTGGGCATGGTGATGCATACCTGTAATTCCAGCTACTCTGGAGGCTGAGGCAGGAGAATCGCTTGAACTCGGGAAGCGGAGGTTGCGGTGAGCCGAGATCATGCCATTGCACTCCAGCCTGGGCAACAAGAGTGAAACTCTGTCTCAAAAAAAAAAAAAAAAACCCAAAACAAACCAACAAAAAACTTGCTTTATATATCCATAAATAGTGCCACAAAAGCAATTGATAGTGGGGTGAATGTCACCACCATGTGTGCCTGTTTTGGCTGAGGTGCTGTTTCTTTGTAGGTGAATTACTGTCAAATATAGTTTTATGCAAGAAGCATACTTGTAGCCATACCGTTAATAACTGCACGTGTCAGGATTCAGCTGCAAAGAGTGTGTCAAGTGCCCGCATTGAGTATCTATAAGGCATGCTCTTGACTTTCACTGACAGAGAGAAGGATGCTCCTGGGTGACATTCATGTATGACTGGGCTTATCAGAATTGTTACTTGAATTTGATCAGTAGTTTCTTCTCAAGAATTTAGGGAGCTACATATTAGAGGCCCTGCCATTTTGGCTTTATGTGATTCCAGACCAGGGATTGGCAAATATTTTTAAAAAGAGCCAGATTGTATTTTACGCTTTGCAGGCCCCATGGTCTTGCTGCAAATACTCAAACCTGCCCCTGCAGTGAGGGTGGAAGCAGCCCTGGATGTAGGTAAACAGATGGGAGTGGCCATGTTCTAGTCAAACTTTGTATGTGGACACTGAAATCTGAACACATTTTCACATGGCATGGAATCTTATCTTTTCAAAATTTTTCCTCAATGGTTTGAAAATGTAAAAATGACTCGCAGCTCACAAGTTGTGGGAAAGTAGGTCATGGGCAGAAGTAGCTCCTGGGCTGTGGTTTGCAATCCGCTATTGTAGGTTGTAAGAGTGTGTTTTCGAAGGTGGCACTCTGTGGCTCTGGGTGAGGGTTGGCCTGTCCAGTTTCCGCTTCTCCTGCTGGTGTTGCTGGTTTGTGGGCTGGGCTGTTGGTGTCTGTGGTTATGGTTTGAGTGAGTCCGTTTCAGAACGTCTGCCTGGGACAGTGATTCCTCTGTGTGTAATGAGGGCGGGCTACAGGGCTATACCTGGAGCTCAGGTGCTGGCAGTGCTGCCAGTGAGCTGGAATCTATGTTCCATTCATGCTGAACTGTGTGTGCAGCCCTGATCATTATCAGCCCGTGAGCAGGCAGGCGTTTACTTCTGTCTGACCTGGATAATTAAGTCATGTTAATTGCTGCAGCTCCTGGCACAGTTTCTTCCAGCCTGATTGGGTGAAATGACAGGCAGATGCTGTGCTGATCTGCCCTCCTGGGCTTCTACGGCTGCTCCAGTTAGCACCCGCTCTTACTGTTTGCACCCAGCGTGCAGGTTACCTGTTGCAGAGACTCCAGTTGCCCTGGGTACTGACTCTCCCAGACAGGAAGGCTGCGGATAATGCTGGCCTAACCTCCAAAGCAAGCTCTCTATTATTTTGTCCACTAGTGAGTCTTTTCCTGTTCTAATTACATGTCTGCTGTGGGATTTCAGAGAAAATCAGCTCATTTTTTGTCTCCTGCAGGGCGGGAAAGGACGCATAGGAGTGGTCATATCGTCCTACATGCATTTCACCAACGTCTCAGCCAGGTAGGATGAAGATGTCAGCCCACTGTCTTGAGGTGCTAAAAGCTGAGCCTGCATGGAACTGAAGGCTGTCTGCGCGGGAGCTGTTCTGGGCACCAAGGGCTCAGCTGACCTGTGTTTCCCATCCCCCAGTGCTGGGGTGGTCAGCGCCTGGGAACCCAGCTTCCAGTTAATCGTTCACACTTGTGAAAGTGGCATTTTCCAGGTTGAGTGGCTATGTGTGATTGATTCTAAGTACTTCCATGGAGGCATTAAAAAAATAAGTGGCCCCACTGTCCCTTATTCTCTAATAGAGAATTCTCTAATAAAGAATAACAGAGGTAAAAGTCACCATTATGAAAATTAAGAACAGAGTGGTCTCACTAAATCAGTTCATACCTTGTATATAATGATGGTGACAGCCACCTCTTTTGCAGGCACTGGGCCTCTGGGAAGTGTACTGAATATTTTCATTTTCTTCCTGAATTCTCCTAAGTAACCCATGAAGCAGTTACTATCATTCCCATTGCATGGGTGAGGGAAGCGAGGCTCAGAGGAGCCAGGCAGCTTGCTCATGATCTCACAGCCCAGGAGTGGGGAGCCAGGTCTGGGCTGGTTTCCATGAGATGGAACTGTAATCGTGGAGAATTTGGAGGTGCCACTCGGGTCCCCTTAGCCAGGCATGACACAAACATGGTAGGGCCACAAGGACCTCAGCCCTACGCCCATCCTCCTGGCCCTGGGCAGCTGTGGTGTACACCCCGGACCCTTCCCAGAGTGCAGATCTTCACTCATGCTGAAATACAGTGCAGAAAATATCATTATTTGTGGAGTCTGCATTTGCATCTGCCCTGTCTTCTCAATGGCCTCTTTGTAAAGCCTGAGCTTTCCATTCTGAGGAAATAGAAGCTTATTCATATCAGCCAATAAACCTTTTCCTTTCTAGCACCAAGGAGTGAAATTTGACTTTCTGAATGTTTTCTCTGGAAACCAATAGGGGAGTTGGTGCCTGCCAGGGAGGAAACCAACCCCCAAGTGAAAATCAGCCACCCTCTTGGTGAGAATAATCATCGATGTGTGTGTGCCAGGAAAATCGAGATTCCTGGGCACATCCATCCCTCAATGATGCCAAAGACATTTGGTAGGTGACCAAACATAGCCTGGCTGGTTCTGGACAGAGACCGCCTGAGCATTTTTTTTTTTTTAAGACAGAGTCTTGCTCTATTGCCCAGGTTGGCGCAATCTCGGCTCACTGCAACCTCCGTCTCCCAGGTTCAAGCTATTCTCCTGCCTCAGCCTCCTGAGTAGCTGGAATTATAGGTGCATCGCACCATGTGCAGCTAATTTTTTGTATTTTTAGTAGAGACGGGGTTTCACCATGTTGGCCAGGCTGGTCTTGAACTCCTGACCTCAGGTGGTCATTCACCTTGGCCTGCCAAAGTGCTGGGATTACAGGCGTGAGCCACCACGCCCAGCCACACCTAAGCATTTCTATCCCCAGCAAAGTCATACTGCCTGAACTAAAGTTCCATGCACTGTGGATAGTCCTGAATTTTTGGGGAAGGGTAGATGTCTAAGGACTAAAAGCACACCTTTGACACTCTTGCTGCAAACTCTGTTTTCTCTTAATAGTCAGTATGTATTTCAGCTGCATGTGTCAGGCAGTTTACCTGAATGATCTAAGCCTCAGCATCCTTACCTGGAAAATGATGGTAGTCCTACTTCCCAGAATGTTGTGACAGTTCAACATATCATTGCACAAAAAGCACTTAGAACAGCATCGGTACTCAGGTTATTGGCTATCATTAAAGCTGCTGTGATTAGTAGGAGTAATAGTATTAAGTGCCTTTCAATTAAATACGCTGACACTACATACTTTTTGTGACTTGCTTTTCTACATTAATATCATTTTATATGCATCATTCCCCGACATCATTTCAGTGGCAGCATAGCACTTTATTCAATGGATATGTTATGTATTTAAGCATTTGTTGATTTTGCCTGTCCAAGTTGCTTCCAGTTGTGTGTGTGTGTGTGTGTGTGTGTGTGTGTGTGTTTAAGATGGAGTCTCACTCTGTTGCTGGGGCTGGAGTGCAGTGGTGTGATCTTGGCTCACTGTAATCTCCACCTCCCGGGTTCAAGTGATTCTCCTGCCTCAGCCTCTCGAGTAGCTGTGATTGTAGGTGACCGCCACTATGCCCAGCTAATTTTTTGTATTATTAGTAGAGATGTGGTTTCACCATATTGGCCAGGCTGGTCTTGAACTCCTGACCTCGTGATTCGCCTACCTTGGCCTCCCAAGTGTGTTTTTTTGTTGTTTTTTTTTTAAATTTAGGTTGCTTCCAGTTGTTTTCTACTACAAAGCTTGCCATGATGAACACATTCTTATACATACATCTGTGATCATCTCTACAATGTTCCCTCTTAGATTATATTCCAGAAGTAGAGTAATCCCAGGTAGCAGAAGCACACATTTGAGGTCTTTATCAAAAACTGCAAACAGAAGAAAACAGAAACTTCAAGTCACCAGAAAACAGGAACATTCTTGTATCAACATCATAAAAATAAGAGTTATAATGACACAACCAGTACTAATATTATTACTACTAATAATATTACTATGGAAAATAAACACTGGTCAAAATGTATTCTCAGCATTTAATAAAACAAGGAATTCCAGAAAAAGGAATGCTTAAAAGTCACTGGGAGGCTATGGAGCTGCACTCTCCTGCTCAGTATGTGATGGACTCGGTGCTAAAGTAGGCCCTTCTGTTTGTGACTGCCCTACCAGCACAGTCCCTTGCCTAGCAAATGCACATAGCAAGTTGTCCATTTTATAGCATTCTGTGAAAGTCATATCACACTCAGCTTACTTTTGAGTATGTTTCTTTTTCCTCCTGCCTGTCTCTCTAGCTGTATTTTTATGAAGTCCACAGCGCTTATGTACATCATTTTTCTAGAGGGGCACAGACACATTTTCCTAAGTAAGGGGCCACTTTATCAGGTTTTGTTGTTGTTGTTGTTGTTTTGAGATGGAGTCTCACTCTGTCACCCAGGCTGGAGTGCAATGGTACGATCTCTGCTCACTACAGTTTCCACCTCCTGGGTTCAAGTGATTCTCCTGCCTCAGCCTCCGGAGTAGCTGGGATTATAAGCACCCACCATCATGCCCGAATAATTTTTATATTTTTAGTAGAGACTGGATTTCACCCTGTTGGCCAGGCTGGTCTTGAACTCCTGACCTCAGGTGATCCGCCCCCCCTTGGCCTCCCAAAGTGCTGGCATTGCAGGCGTGAGCCACTGCACCCGGCCTATCAGGGTTTTAAGGAAGCATTTGGCCCAAGTAAGTTTGAATTGTTAAGACATCACACTCATTTTCCAGGATTTGTGCTGAAGTCAGACCAGGAAACCCCACGAATGCCCTGCTGTGAGGTTTCTGGAAGTTTCCCTCGGATACTACCTGTCAGCATTGTGGAGCTAGCATTGACGGTCAAATATGTTGTTGGAAAGCAGGGTTACTTTCTGTGGCAGTCACTTCAAAAACAATGCTGCAGCCCCGAGGCCTCAGACACTTTTCCAACCTCAGTGCCCTGCGGCCTTCTTAAGCCCAGTCCTGGGAGTGACGTACTAGCGGGGCACAGGCTGGCCCGCTTGTGTCCCGAGGGTGCCTCTTGGGACTTCATGGGGGAGTCCATTCCCTGTTGTGCTCTGGGTTGCTCCCTGCATCCTCGTGGTCCTGAGACTTGAGTCTGCCTGCTTTTCTCTCGCAGAGCCCACTTAAAAAGGTCTTCTTTATTTAGGAAGTAGGGTAGCCAAGGGACAGTTTTGGACACCAGCCCTACCACCTGCCTG
The DNA here is from genome assembly GCF_000951035.1 of Colobus angolensis palliatus. Classification (NCBI taxonomy): domain Eukaryota; kingdom Metazoa; phylum Chordata; class Mammalia; order Primates; family Cercopithecidae; genus Colobus; species Colobus angolensis. The sequence continues at coordinate 3,452,557 of NW_012115744.1, read as the reverse complement.
CTGAGAAGCCTTAGTTGGTTTTTCTGCAAGCTGGGTATTCAGCACTTTTAAGTATCCTACCTTTAGATAAGGTGCTGTTAGGTCAGATGAAAATTCTGACCCTGCACTATGGCTCCCACTTTGAGCACAGTATATTCCTGCAGGGGAAATGAAGTCTAAGAAGAGACAGGTGGATTGGGTATGCACAGGTGCAGCAAAGGGTGAAGCCCCTTGTGGGAGCTGGTCACTTTGAACAGCCATGAGACACATCCCCCATCACACACCCACGTGGTGTGAGCTCCATTGAGTTGACTCTTTCTCTCTCTCTCCCCTCCAGCGCTGACCAGGCCCTTGACAGGTTTGCAATGAAGAAGTTTTATGATGACAAAGTGTCAGCTTTAATGCAGCCTTCCCAGAAACGGTATGTATACATCCCCAAAGCCAGAGTGAAGAGGTGAATGAAATTTTACATATAAAAATGCGAAAACAGAAGAGGCATCTCCTTTGTCCCAACACCTGAATGGGATTCCTGGGTCATGCTGAAGACTATGAAGCGGGTAGTGGGGGAGGCTTGTCCCTCCCACAGGTTAAGGACCAAGCCATCCTGTGTGTCTGTAGTGAGAGAGCCCCCTATGCTGCTAGCTTGCACTGAGAGGTAGAGGGAGGACTTGCCCCAGTTGCCATCTTCCTCTCTGGCAGGGAGTGAGTTTTGATTTCCATTATTATGTTGAAACTTGGTTCCGTTGGCTAGACCAGGGGTCAGTGAACTCTCTCTGCAACAGACTAGAGAGTGGATATTTTAGGCTTTGCAGGCTGCAGGATCTTTATCACAACTGTTCTAACATGAAAGCAGCCCTGGGCAATATGGAAATCAAGGAATGTGTCTACATTCCAGTAAAACTTTACTTACACAAACACATTAGCAGTTGCATTTGGCCAATTCTTGTAGCTGATCAGTTCCCTGAGGCCACGGAGTATTTTTCTGTCATGCTGCCCATCTCTCCCTTCTCTACTCCTGGGCATGGCCCCTGGAAAGAGCTCAGTAAGTGATGGGGAATAGCCATGGGGTGCAGAACTTTCTCCGTTTGCTGCCTGCCCCAGCAGGCTGAGGTCAAGAACCTGAGCAGGGCTGGCTGAGGGGCAGTGAGAAGGACCCACAGCTGGCTCCCCATCCAGGTGCACTTCCTCCACAGATGGTGACACCTAGAGCCATCCAGGTAGCTCCATGGCATATTTCAAAGCCCACAGCAGGGAATTTGTAGGAGAATTGCCAAGGCTATTGCCAAATGATATTCCTCTTTGGAGACAGGTAGTTGCACACCAGGCCTTTTGTGTGCAAGTTTTGATGCCTTGTATCTGTTTTCTCCAGTGCACCTGAGGGCTGTGTCAGCAGACATGGGGGTAGACGGGCAGAAAGGGATTTCAAGCATCACCAGAGGCACCTTTTCCTTTGGTCTTGCTATTTCCAATGGCCTGGCTCTGTTTCTCTTGAAACTGGGTGCATGGGCTAGGGTGTGGGACCATGGTCAGCAACAGGGCCCACATACAATGCAAGTTGTGTGCAGAAAATCCAGCATTTTATAAAATATTTTAGTTAAACAGTCACTTGGTTTTTTGTTTTTTTTTTTCTTTCCATAAAGTGTTATTTCTTTGTTGAACAGTTTCCAAAATCATGACATTCACGTGATCTCCTGCATGGAAAATGAGGTATAAATAGGGAGTATCCTGTGCAGAATGCTTGGCACACAGGAAGTACAGCTGTCATCTTTCCTTTTTTTTTTGTTCTTATTTCTTACGGCACCAGCAGCTTGTTTATAACTTTAAAAGAATATGGGAAAAGGGGGAAAGTTTCTCCTCATTTTCTTTTTTTTTCTTTTCTTTTTTTTGAGACGGAGTTTCACTGTCGCCCAGGCTGGAGTGCAGTGGCCGGATCTCAGCTCACTGCAAGCTCTGCCTCCCGGGTTTACGCCATTCTCCTGCCTCAGCCTCCCGAGTAGCTGGGACTACAGGTGCCCGCCACCTCGCCTGGCTAGTTTTTTGTATTTTTTTTAGTAGAGACGGGGTTTCACCGTGTTAGCCAGGATGGTCTCGATCTCCTGACCTCGTGATCCACCCGTCTCGGCCTCCCAAAGTGCAGGGATTACAGGCTTGAGCCACCGCGCCCGGCCTCTTTTTTCTTTTTTTGAAACAGGGTCTTGTTCTGTCACCCAGGCTGTAGTGCAGTGGTACAGTCTTGGCTCACTGCAGCCTCAACCTCCTGGGCTCAAGCAATTCTCCCACCTCAGCCTCTTGAGTAACTGAGACTACAGGCGTACATTACCACGCCCAGCTAATTTTAAAATGTTTGTGGAGACAGTGTCTCCCAGGTTGTGGTGGGAGGCTGTGTTGCCCAGGCTGGTCTTGAACCCCTGAGTTTGAATCATCCTTCTGCCGTGGCTTCCCAAAATGCTGGGATTGCAGGTGGGAGCCACAGTGCCCTGCTCTTCGCATGTTCCCATGCCCAAGGTTTTCATGCATCCTTCCCATCACTGCACATTTGAAGCCAGAGCATTTGCATTTTTTAATGTTTGCTGGATTCAGTTTTACATTCCAAGGTTAATCCCTCTGCTCCTGAGATTAGGGAAATGCCCCTTACTCCTTGCTCTTTTCCTTTTATCTTGACCAGAGCCTGCATGAAAAGATGCTCACCAAATGGTAATCGAGTGTGTAAACAACTGAATGAATGCATAAGATAAATCTGGAGGACAGTTTGAGACCAGAAGAACGTGTGATGACAGCTTGTATGGGAATCGGCTCTGTGATGGGAGGCTTCTTTGTTGTCCTGATTGGCCTGGGGAGTGAGATGGGTGTTCTGCAGGCTGTTTTAGGACTGAGCTCAAGAAATCATTTTAAAGTCACACGTGTAATAATCACTCTTGAGAATAATTAATTAGCGTGGAATTTGTGGCTGGGAAGTTCAGAAGTCTCAACAGCAACTCTGATGGGAGGTGAATCTTTGTTACCTTGTTACACTAAAACGCCATGGAGCAGTTGGCCCATGGAGCTGACCCATAAAACTTACATGTGTCCATGTAAGCTTTCTGTTTTTATACCTTCCTTGTCTTCAGCAAACCATGAGAAGCAGCTTGTTGACACCCCGGTGTGGCCTCCTGTTGGTGCTCATTACCACCATTGTGTTATTGAGGCACCCCTGAACTTCCTTACCTAAAGTTGGAAGCCTTCCTCTTTGAGAAGTAGTTAAAAAGAAATACTGGGTGTGGCACAGTGACTCTAGCCTGTAATCCCAATTCTTTGGGAGGCTGAGGCAGGACAATCCCTTGAGTCCAGGAGTTTGAGATTTACCTTAGCAACACGGGAAGACCCCATCTCTCTAAAAAAAAATTAGCTGGATTTGGTGGCACATACCTGTAGTCCCAGCTACTCTGGAAGCTGAGGTGGGAGGATCCCTTGACCCCACGAGTTGGAGGTTACAGTGAGCTGTAATTGCCCTGCTGTATGCCAGCCTGGATGACAGAGCTAGACCCTGTCTCCTCCTATCCCCCAAAAATCCTGGTATAGTTTTGGTTTATTATCAGCATCATGGAAATAATATTAAAATTATTAATGCTTCTGACATCTCTTTTCTTTTCCACCTTTCCTTTCTTTCTGAGAGAATTGAGACAGCAACACACGTTTCTTGGCGCCATCACTGAGTTAATGGGGAAAGTGACAGGTAGCCAGTTGATCTCTCCTGCATGTTGCCTGCCAAGGTGACCCTGGGAGGCTCCAAGTGGGACTCACCTAAGACCATCAGTCATGTTGTCTTATTTGGGTGTCTCTTTGAGGTAAAGGGAAGACAGACCAAACAAATGTCTTGGCATGCAGAAATCAGGATGTCCTAGAAATAATGCTATATAGTGTTACTGGTGGAAGGTATCAGAGTTACCAGCAGTGAATCTGTGAGGGTCTGCAGCAACCTCAGTTCTTGCCTGCTCAGAAGAAATAATTTGACTGAGAGGCATAAGGTAGAAAAGAGACACAGGCAAGTTTCAGAGCCGGAGTGGAAGTTTATTTTAAAAGGCTTTAGAACAGGAAAGAAAGGAAAGTATGCTTAGAAGAGACTCAAGCAGGCACATGAAGGTCAAGTGTGGTGTTTAACCTTGGTCCTAGACTTTATAGACTGGCCCACTTCCCACGTCTTGTGCCCCTTTCCCATGATTCTTCCCTTAGGGTGGGCTGCCCACATGCATACTGCCCTCCTTTTGCTTGGGAAGTGAGCACATGCAGTGTGTTTAGGAAGTTGTACGCATGCCTATCTAAGGGTTTCTTCCCTTTTCTGGTGATGTGCCCCGAGAAGGTCATACTCTGCCATTTTGTCTGTTAATGCATGTGCCTGAGAAGTTGTGTCTCCCTGGAGCCTGCATTCAATTAACAGTGCAATGGGCGTGGACCATCAGGAAATGGCCTCCTCCTGGCACCGGCTGTCAGTGTATCACTTTCAGAGAGGCAATGTGGTAATTGCCGAACCATTACCCAACATTCCTAGTGGGTGCGGAAAGAGCCCTCTCCTGTCCTGCTCATGCCTGTTTAACTACCTTGTAAAAATGACATTATTTGGTTTTTGATATTTCTGTCATTTTTGACACAGTATCTCAGGTGCCTGAAGGGATACTTTAAAGATACAAGGGGAGTAGTTTTGCACATTCTCTAAAGGATGAGGCTCCTCAGGTAGCCACTGAGAGGCTTCTGTAACCGACAAGTGGGTTCATTATTCAATGCCTAGATAGAGCTGATTTACCAAGACAGGGGAATTGCAGTAGAAAAAGTTTAATTCATGCAGAGCTGACTGAACAGGAGAACAGAGTTTTATTACTACCCAAATCAGCCCCCTGGAAAATTTGGAGGCTTGGGTTTTTCAAAGATATTTTGGGGAGAAGGGGATGGCTAGGGAATGGGTGCTGCTGAGTGGTTGGGGGTGCAATCATAGGGGAAAATGGCCCTCTTGCCTCTGAGTCCGCTTCTGGGTGGGGCCAGAGAACAGTTGGCAGGTCAGGTAGAGCTGTCAGTTGTCAGAAATGTAAAAGCCTGAATAGACACCTCAAAAGGCCAATCTTAGGTTCTACAATGGTGATGTTATCGCTAGGAGTAATTGAGGAAGTTGCAAATCTTGTGATCCCCAGAGTAAACTTTTAAGTCTATACCTTGGCAGAATTCAAGCTGCTTTCATCCTTCCAACGTGGTGGTCTTGCATTAGTTTTACAAAGGCGGTTTAGTTTTGGGCTATTATCATTTAAACTATAAACTTTACTTTCTCCTAAAGTTAGTTTGGTCCAAGCCCAGGAATAGCCAAGGGCAGCTAGGAAGTTAAAGGCAAGATGGCTGTTGGTTACATTAGGTCTCTTTCACTGTCATACTTCTCTCACTGTTAAAATTTTTGCAAAGGCCATTTTACTTAATGCCCGTGTGGCCTCACCCTGCACATCCTCCTTGCTGCCCACAGCCTACGGAAAAAGGGTGACCATTCCTCAGGGATCCGCACACTTTGCCTGGGCCCAGACATCCGCTCTGAATCACCACCTCTGTGGGCAAAGCCACCTACACTCTGGAAGCATCTCTCAGGAGAGCAGAGCCTGTGGCAGATATGTTTTGGTCTACTCTGACCCTTATGCCCATGCAACTGAGTCATCTTTGCCGCAATTCCAATGTGTAGGTCTCATTATTCTCCCCATTACACGAGAGGGAAGGGAATGCTCAGCAGAATGTTAAGTAACAGCCCAGGCTTGGCTCACACCAACAGGTGGCCCAGCTCACCTTTCCTGGCCCATTGGTGCTGCCCCTGCAGGCGTGGCTGACTCTGTGAGTGCTGGGAATGTGGAATGAGTAAGCTGTTGGGAAAGATGTCCTGTGACGATGGTTCTTGTTGCTGGGAAAAGTAACTTTTGAATGCTGATTTTTATGCACCCACATTTTCAGACAGATTTAAGCTTACGTCTAGTGCAACTCAAATGTTTAGGGAGATTTATGGAGATTCCAAATGGAAGTTTTTGCTGTTAGAAGTGACTGTGAATAATGCAAGGCAACTGAAAATTTCAAGCTGCTTTATGTTCGTTTACTTACAAGTTAAAAGCAATCCTTTAGTTTTTAAAATGTACTCACTGGTTTGAGAAGAAGCATGGAAAACATCATCTCCAGGGAGTTATTTCCTAAAAAGAAAGAAAATATAGCAATGGGAAAATAATGGAGCTGTTTTTGTAAAGTATCTGGTTTCTAATCTTTTCAGCTCTGAAAACTGTGTTGACTAAGTAGGAACATTTTATTTTGGATAAGGCTGTTGGGATGGTCTTTAGAGGGCATCGGATACCCTACCACTGATTCATTTATATCTACTTTTAATGCCACAGATAAATGCCATGTATACGAAGTTAAAGTTGATCCTTTCCATAGTCGGCTGGATAAACTAATTGTGCAATTCTGTCCTATTATGTTCGTTTCCTCTTCTTTTCTTTTTTTTCTTCGAGACAGGGTCTTGCTCTGTCACTCAGGCTGGAGTGCAGTGGTACAATCTAGGCTCATTGCAACCTCTGCCTCCTGGGTTCAAGTGATTATCATGCCTCAGCCTCTTGTGTAGCTGGGATTAGAGGCGCGTGCCACCATGCCCATCTCATTTTAAAATTAATTAATTAATTAATTTTTTTTGTAGAAACAGGATTTCAGCATGTTGGCCAGGCTGGTCTCAAACTCCTGACCTCAGGTGGTCCGCCCACCTCAGCCTCCCAAAGTGCTGGGATTATAGGCGTGAGCCACCGTGCCTGGCCTCCCTTATTTTCATCCATAGCTGAATGTTCTTTTCTTTGGTAATGATGGTAGTTCTCTAAGAAGTCACTCACAAACTCAGTGCTATTACCTGTGCCTGACTATCTGTCTGCAATCTCACAGCATTCACTACAGCTTATATTTGCAGTGAACTTTTTTGTTTTTATAAGGCATTGCTATTTAAAAAAAAATGTTTTTTAAAGGCTTGCTTTTATTTGGGATTTTGAACAATTATGTTTCTTTTTTTCTTTAATCTTATTAAGAAAGCCTGTGAAGGAAGAAAAAAAAACTGCATTTACCTTAGCATTTTATGTCTTTAATTTATCTGAAAACATGATGCATAAAAAGTTGATTTCTATAAAGGTCAGATGAGAATTATATTCCAAGAGGTTACTTTTCAGTTGGTTAAGCTATCACCTGAGCAGCCCTTTGTAGACGGACCTGGGAAGTGATCACTGTTGAGAGCTGGTTTTGGGGAGAAAACTCTGGAGTCCTGGATCCTAGGCAGTGGTAGCCTCCTTCCCTTCCCCTCTGACCACCACTGGGCTTGTGGTCCTGGACTTTGGCCTTCTTTGGGAGCTTGTGGCAAAACAGAGTTCTTCTGCCATCAGCTTGGCCCTCCTCATCTGAAAGAAATACTTCTTGTGCTTCGTCTGGTGGCAGGGGCAACAATTCCAGCCAGGCCACATCAGCAGAAATGAAGCTCTGTGACCACAGTATGGGACAATACCTGGGTCAGGGAGAGGCTGTGGTTTCCCAGAGGACGGCTCTCTGCCTCTCATAGGACCTTGGTGCTAACTCTGGGCTCAGCTGCTTGGACGCCTTACGCTGCCATGACCAGGAGCCCCTCAGGCCCAGCGCTCCAGAACCTTCTATGTTTGCATGAAGTCATGAAACCAACATCGACTTCACCTAGATGCCTGGTCCAGGTGCACATGGGGCACTGAGAACACCCCCAGGGAACAGGGTTGTCTCAGCCGCATGGTCACTGCAGAACCACCCGAGCACATGGCCGGGCGGTGAGGGACTCAGTGTGCCACTGACAAACCGGATGAGCTGAGGAAGCTGATTTCCCAGTGTCCAGGGCTGCCCCATGCTGGAGGGAGGGCAGAACTGCCCCAGAGGAGGTGACTCAGGCCCCTCAATGCGGGCATTTGTGGTTCCTCACTTTTACTCAAAACCAGGGAGCCAAAGGACCCATGAAATCCACAATGCGTAAAATGTGCATGATTAAAAATACACGATTCATGCATTCCTCTGCCTACGTACAACTGAGGGTGAGAAGTCTTGTTGCCAGGGTGGAAAGTACCCTGCAGGGGAGGCGTGTGGGAGCCGCCTGGCGGTCTGGTCATCGGCCTCACAGGGTTCCCACGTCTCCAGGCTGATTGACCTCTGCCACTCTTACGAGATTTTGCCCTGTTCTGAGAGAGCAGAAGAGAAGTTTGCTGCTAGGAAGATGGAAATACTGACATGTCCTGTTTCTCACTATGAATTGTAACTAAACTGAAGCAAACTCGCTTTTCCAACGTTTTCCTAGTGGGTGGACTATAGATAGGCCGTTTTCCTTTTTTTGGTAATGTTTAACAGAAATCTTCTCTTGTTTTGTTTGTTTGTATACAAATTTAACTGCTTGAATAAGGGTGTGGATTGCCAGCGTAAGTGAGAGATTTTTTTTCTTAACACAAATAAGGTCCGTGATGGCCGTTTCTGGCTTATGGTAGGATGGTTGTAGGTGCTGGCAGCACAGTCACCTGCCACTTCCTGCCTCAGTCTGCTGTGGTAATAGAGAGATGCATAGATTGTTAAATATTGTGGGGTTTCTGGTTGTTTGGGTTTTTCTTGAAAAGATTACAGTACTTTGGTGGAGACAGATATGGAAACACAGATTCAATGCAAGATGTTGAGGCTACAGTGGAGGTTGTGTGGGTGCAGTGGCCATGGTGAGGGACCTCAGGGCAGGGGCCACGCCAGGCAGGGCATCAGCAGGCAGGGCAGGCCAGGGAAGCGTCAGAGAACTTGGCAAGCCTCCGGCTCATCTTTCTGTCACTGCCGCCACGTCATGCCTCATGAGGACCTCGGCAGTCAGATGCTCCTAGTGTAGAAGCTTCCCTCTTGACCACCAAATGCTCATGGAAGTTGTGCACGGTCAGGATTGGAAGCATAAAGCTGACGCCTAGAACTCAGAGAGGCTGATGACCTGCGTGGCCTTCACCTTTGAAGCTGGGCCCTGAAGAGAGAGGGACAGCAGGAAGGAGAGCCTCTCATCAGATGTGGCATGGAAGGCTGTGGGATAGGAGGGGAGTGTGGACTCCAGCCTTTTCTTAGGGCTCCTGAGTATGAGCAGAAAGCAGCAGGTGCAGTGAGTGGTTCTGGGCCTCAATCACGTGACCCTGCTGTGGTGAGGTGCTAGTGACAGAGCACATGCTCACCGGTGTGCCAGGCCTCTGCTTCCTGCTGCTCACCAGTGGAGGTCATGATGGTCTGTGGCCTGGCTTTGCCCGGCGATTGGTCAGTGGACAGGCACAGAGGTCTTTCAGATGTGGGATGCTCAAGCCGAGACGCCGGTTGTGCCTTGGTGTCCCTGGTGCCTGCTGCGCTAGTGGGAAGCCATCAGACCTGTGGGCGCAGCACCATGCTGAGAACCCCTGGCTGTGAGCAGTGGACCAGTTCTCTCCCAGAGCCCCAGACCCAGCCGGGTTGTGTTTCTCCTTGAGTTCCCTTCTCAGCAGGGGCTGAGGACACTTCTGGGAAGTCTAACTCAGCTGTCCTTTTGCAGGTATGTTCAGTTCCTCAGTGGGCTCCTGTCCGGATCGGTGAAAATGAATGCCTCCCCACTGTTCCTGCATTTTGTCATCCTCCACGGCACCCCCAACTTTGACACAGGTGGAGGTGAGTGTCCTCTACGACGTGGCACCTGCGATTGGCTGGTCCAGACTTGGGGCTGCTCCTTTCTGAGAGGGTCCCGGATCTGCTCCTCTGCCTCCCTGGCAATTGACTGTGTCCCCCTTCTGTGGTCAGAGCGCCATGTTTATGTGGTTGGGCCAAGTTATTTAATCAGGGGAGGGAGAGGCGGCCAGCAAGGGGGATCAGAAATACCCCTGTGTATATTCACAGTGACTCGGGCAGACAAGCATTGTTCTGGGCTGCAGCCCTGGTGGGTCAGCTGTGCAGTTGGCCTTGAGGTCACAAGCCATGGCAGAAGCCCAGTAAGAGAGACATGAATGTGATCCTGGTGCATCTCATGAACCCATCTCCTCCTTCTCCTTTAAAATGACCCCACAGGAAAGCACACAGTATGTAGCTGAGAGTGAGGACCCTGAGCCCTCCTCCCTGTCCCACTTAGATGAACACAGCACACGACTGGGGATCAGGGCCCTGTTCCTACATCCGCAGTTACCCAAAGGTGCACACAGAGCATATGGCTGAGGATCAGCAGGGCCCTATCCCTCCTCCCTAGTCCCATGCAGGTGCACATGGCACATGGCACATGGCTGAGGGTCAGGGTCCTGTCTTCTCCTTCCCAGTCCCGTGCAGGCACACACAGCACAGGGTTTGGATTCAAGACCCTGTCCCTCCTCACCAGTCCCATGCAGGTGCTTGTTCATAGATTTCTTTTGTCTCTGAAGTACATCTGTGCCTTCAGGTCCCCCTGGTCATCACGGCCAGAGTGACCTTGCCAAGCTGCTAGTTGCTTTGGAAGCAGCCTGGCTTCAATTCAGGAGCCTTTGACACCCTTTGGTTAAAGGTCAAACTGTGTTACTCTGCAGGCCTCTAGGACGGGGTCCGGGCTTTTCCTGCAGCAACCCTGTGGCTCCATGCACTGCCTTCCCAAACCTCAAAGGTCACAGGTGCAGTCTCCTGGTCTCCTCATCCCTTTCTTTCTTTCTGTTTACCAAATTCCTGTTCGTTCTGTACCAGTCATGCCTCTACAGACAGTTGTGCCTTTCTTTCAGTGTGCCGGCCCTTTCTGAAGCTCTACCAAGCCATGCAGCCTGTGTACACCTCCGGGATCTAGTGAGTGCTGCTGCTGCTGCTGCTGTGGGATCTGGATGGCTCAGGGAATTGCAGCTGAGCCTCAGCTGCCTGTCCTGCAGGAAGAGGATGGGAGGGTTCAGGTCAGAGAATGCCAAGAAGTCAAAGAAGAGTCCAGAGGGGAAAACACTGGGGTGGCCTGTGATTCAGCATCATGCCTCTGCCCTCCCTCCTGCCCTGCACCACTGTCTTTGGGCTGTCACACCAGTTGGCTCCATTAAGGGACATGGGAGCTAGAGGGCCCATTTGCTTTTTGGAGTATGGGGAGAGAGGGCCATTTGCTTTTTGGAGTATGGTGGCCCCTCGGTTTTCAAGGGGGATTGATCCCAGAACCCCCTTTGATTACCCAAATCCGAGGATGTTCAAGTGTGTTTTATAAAACGGCATTGTCTTGAACTCCTGACCTCAAATAATCCACCTGCCTCGGCCTCCCAAAGTGCCAGGATTACAGGTGTGAGCCACCGAGTCCCTGGCCATCATGGTGAAACCCTGTCTCTACTAAAAATAAAAGAATTAGCCAGTCTTGGGGTTGCGCACCTGTAAACCTAGCTACTCGAGGTGGAGGCAGGAGAGTCACTTGAACCTGGGAGGTGGAGGTTGCAGTGAGCCGAGATCGCACCACTACAGTCCAGGCTGAGTGACAGAGCAAGAGTCAAAGAAAGAAAGGCCAGGTTTGGTGGCTCATGCCTGTAATTCCAGCACTTTGGGAGGCGGAGGTGGGCAGATCACAAGGTGAAGAGATTGCAATCATCCTGGCCAACATGGTGAAATCCTGTCTCTACTAAAAATACAAAAATTAGCCAGGTGTGGTGGCATGTGCCTGTAGTCCTAGCTGCTTAGGAGGCTGAGGCAGCAGAATTGCTTGAACCTGGGAGGCAGAGGTTGCAGTGAGCCGAGATCGTGCTACTGCACTCCAGTCTGGTGACAAAGTGAGAATTGGTCTCAAAACAACAACAACAACAAAAAACCCTGGCATTGTATTTTCATATAACCCATGAGTATTCTCCTGTATACTC
>NW_012115744.1:3437480-3439762 GCF_000951035.1 Colobus angolensis palliatus | reverse complement strand
TCTTTTTGTATGTGGAGAGGCATTTTATGAAAAGTTAGTAAAGGGAACAAATATTCTCACTACTCACAAAGAGCTGTTGTCACATTTTTGGGTTTGCTCTGGGCCCTGTGTGCACTGATGTCATTCTGGAATTGCACCTGCAGTTTGAAACTGTGGCTGTGCACACCCTGGGCCCCTTCCTCTAAGGCTGCATGGTCATCTCCAAGCTCGGGCCTCTGGGGTTGGACTTTAGTCACTTCAAGTCAGTCACTGACCATGATGATGCTATGAGGACCCTCCACAGCCTGGGAGCTTTCTTTACCTTTTTAGATTCATTTAGATTATCAGGAATTAGACTCCGGGCTGATTGGGCATTCTGTGTAATTTCTGAGGTTTTGGTTGTGGGGTTATTTTTCTCTTCATGTATTCTTCCCACGAAATCATGAAGTTACATAATGATCTGTCTTCTTCTTCATCCCAAAGCAACGTTGGCCCAGAAAATCCCAGCAGGATCTGCATCGTCATCGAGCCGGCCCAGCTTCTGAAGGGAGATGTCATGGTGAGTGCCCGCCGTGGCCGCAGATGTGTCTGTGTCCCCACTCTCCCAGTGGTGATGACTTGAAAACTTGATTCTGTGTTAAAACAGTAACCCCACAAAAAAGTACGCTGTAAGAAGAATGAAAAGTAGCTGTTGCCTTAACTCTGGGGTCCCCACCCCCGGGCTGTGGACCTTATCGGTCCGTGGCCTGTTAGGAACCGGGCCTAGCGAGCGAGCGTGACCACCCGAGCTCCACCTCCCGTCAGATCAGTGGCACTATGAGATTCTCAGAGGAGTGTGAACCCTGTTGTGAACTGTGTGTGTGGGCGATCTAGGTTGCACACTCCTTAGAATGATGATCTGAGGTGGAACAGTTTCATCCTGAAACCATCCTCCACCAGTCCGTGGAAAAATTGTCTTCTATGAAACTGGTCCCTGGTACTGAAAAGATTGGTGACCGCTGCCTTAAGGCATTTAGTTAACTTTCTGAATAAAACTATTTTAATTAAAGGGACAGAACAAATCTTCGTTCTTGATTCTCTTTCATTCTAGAGCCCCTTGAGATATATAACCTGGAAATTAATGTCCTAACTTGGCCACTCACCTCTGAGGATCCCTGTGTTCCTACTATAATTTGCATTCTTCACATGATCACTGGCCTCCCAGAGTGTGGGTGCAGAAATAGAATATTTATGTGTCATTAATAGCCAAAGTGTGAAATACAGCTGGTGCAATTACAGCTTGATTAATGATCAAAACAATGATTTCTCCAGATAATTTTGACTCTTGGGTGTGTTGGTTCTTGGAGGAGATTAGCTATTACATTTTTCCCTTTTATTTTTCTTGAATACAAAAAAATCATACATTTAAAATAATTTTAGGAAAGTTTTTTTATCTGAAATAAGGTAAGCTTTTAAGGCATATGTATGACTTTCAGCATGCATAGAATCGTAGAAAGTAAACATTTCATGGCCTTGGAAGACCCACTTCTATAAGGCAATAGGGTGAATTGAGAATTAGCTTTTCATGGTATTATAAATGCCCCATATAAAGTTTTTGAGGATTTTCATTAATTTCCCCGTAACCCCTAGATTTTAAAATCTTTGCTTAGTGGGTGGTGAACTCCCTACCCTGCTGGTCCTGAATTCTTGGAAAAATCAAATCAGCGAGGCCGTCTGGACCCATCCACGCCTGCGGGGTGCCTCTGGGGCCTCCGGGTCTGTCCTCTTTCACATGCTCACCACCTAATTGAGGGGTTCTATAGGCCTGGAAGGCAGGTCTGGAACAACAGCTGGGCCCAGCCCTTTTCAAGGGATTGAGTAAGCACTTTATAAACATCTTGCCTCCCTTTTCATAGGCAAGAAAGCTGAGGCTTGGGGTGCATCATACGTTTTTATAGGCCTGTTTCCTCAGCTATCTGTTCTACTGTCCTGAGGAGGAGGACCTGGGCTGGAAGTCTGTCCTCAGCGGTGCTGTGCCGCAGCGGTGGTGTGGCATCCCTGTGGTTGGGAGTGAGAGAGAGGTCTGGCGGGGAGAGATACATCCGCTTTGGTGTTCCCTCACATCCTGTGGTCCAGAAGGCAACCCTGGGCTTGTTTCCTAGGAGACTTCAACCTGGAGGCTCCGTCTCCCAGGACACTTCCTGGGATCGTTGGACAAAGGGCCTGAGCCTTTATTGAGCATGGCCTATGTTCAGCACTTTACTTCTCCAGCCACTCTGGAACTGGGTCCAGTGTTCCAGCTTTAAAGAGGAGGCCAAGCTGGG
>NW_012115744.1:3436866-3437300 GCF_000951035.1 Colobus angolensis palliatus | reverse complement strand
ACGCTACTGCACTCCAGCCTGGGCGACAGAGCGAGACTCCGTCTCAAAAACAAACAAACAAAATAATAATAAGAGGAGACCAAGAGGGGCTGGGGGTGATGCTGGTAGGATTTGCATCTGCCCTCATCTTGTTTGCGTAGTGTTCTACCTGCCCTAGGAGGGGACATCTCAAGGGCTGGTGCTCCCCGAACCAGGTCTTCAGTGATGAGTACTTGTGGCCCCATGGCTCCGTCCCTTTAAGATGACTCATGGGACGCAGCTGAACGACTCAGTCATGGAGGGTGACCCTCAGGCTAAGATGCGCACCCCCCCCCCACCAAGAGTATGGGACAGCCCTCTCCCCTGGGCTGTTTATGGGCTGGTAGCTGGTAGCTGCAGGGTCTTCCTGAGACCAGGCAGGTCCCCCAGGAAGTGCCTGGCTCCTCTCCTCTCTT
>NW_012115744.1:3413536-3435798 GCF_000951035.1 Colobus angolensis palliatus | reverse complement strand
TGGTCTGAGTAGACATCACATGCATCCCTGTTGGCAGTAGCTGGAATGTGGCTTTGAGCGGGCGGCATGGGTGGGACTTGGAAGGGGTGTGGTGGAGGTGTGGGTTTGGCACTTGATAACTGAGGCAGGCCCAGGAACAGGGTAGGGCAGGGCGGAGAGGGGCCGTGAGTGAGTGAAGGAGGTGGTGGCCTCCTTTCCTCAGCGTCCCACCTGCAGTGTCCCACCTGCAGCCCTTGAAAGTCTTCCCAGTGGCCTCCAGGCCACCCTGGGCTGGCATTCTCCAGCCTGCCATCTCCTCCTGGTCCTCTGTCCCTCGCTGGCTCTAACCTGCTTGGCATTCAGACTGTATGTCCCTTAGGCCACTGGAACCCGCTGGCCGCCTCATGCTGCCCCAGCTGATCCCGCCATTATGTCCCCAAGCCCTGCTGATCCAACACTGCCCACCCACCCTGGCCCTGACCTTTCAACTCAGGCTTTACCCTGGACAGCGCCCTGCTCCCCATCTCATTGGCTGTGCAGATTTGACACAGAGTCCTGCCTCCAGCCACCATGATCGTCCCACAAAGGCCCTTCCTTCCCCAGGACACCACTGCCTGTCCTCTGGGCTGCCCGCCGCGCGGTGCAGCCTGCAGCTCCTCTCTGGCCATGGTTTCTCTCCTGGGGAGGAGGCCCAAGTGCCTGTGCCTGACGTAGGAGCCCCTCATCCTCCCGCCCCGTCATTCAGCCCCAGGGACCCTGTGCTATTGGGCATACTCGGCATCATTCTCTCGTGTCTCTCCTGTCTTGCTAATGTCACCCACCCATGTCAGAGGTTTGGCTCTGAGCTTGCGACTCGTGGGCGTGTGCTGCACTCTCCCTGAAGCTGGGCTCCATATTCTGGAATCCACACCCTGTCTGCAGCTCCAAGGGTGGTGATTCTCTCTAGCCATAGACTCCAGAGTCTGTCATCGTGCTCCTCAGAAGGGTGCCGATGCTTGGTAGACCTCAGAAACTCATGAGGAGTGGCCGTGGCTCGCCACTGCTAAGGGCCCTCAGGGGCCTGCTGCATCATCATCACCACCTTACAGACAGAGGCAGAGAATCAGTGGCTGGCTGAGGCCACATCCCCAGTGAGTCAGCTGAGCCAGAGTCTCTGAAAACCATTAAGACAGCGAGCCTCATACCTGCTGCCGGCTCCTCTGTTGAGTGGGTGTGTGTCTGGCTGGAGGAGGCACGTTGCGGGCATGATGCTGTGGTGAAGTGTATCATGTCCTGGTGCACCCACGTCCAAGCAGAAGCCGAACGTCCCTGAAGAATTTGAAAGGGCGAAGGTTCTGGAATTCAGGTATCAGGTTTAGGTGTTGAGTTTCTTGAGGTGAATGTTTTATGCTGTGGGGGCATAAAATATTCCCTGTTTTATGAGTCCATGAGTTAAGAAATGCTGTTAGATGGGAGATTCCAGATCTTTTCACAGGAGATAGTTTGATAAAATAATTTCCTTCCTTCACCTTTGCTCATTCCTTACATGGAATTTTTCTAGGATTGCATTATGATTTGATTCATGCTTCCTGTGTTTACGTTTACTTTTTTGTACACTCTGTGCTTATTTTTTGCGGTGTTTTCAGATGGGTGGAAGAACATGTGGGTGACAGCTGAAAAGTGTACTTTTCCATCGCAGAAGGTTCTTTTTCCTTGCGGTGTTCATAGAAGTGATTAGCTAAGAGGTTTTGTTTGGTTATATATCTCTATGAAGCCTGATATACTTTTCTCCTGTTGTATTTTGCCAGGGCTGCCATCACAAAGCATGGCAGAATGGGCTTTGGTCTCAGCTTAAACAACAGAGGTGATTCTCCCACAGCCCTGGAGGCTGAGAGCCTGAGATCCAGGTATGGGCAGGGTGGTTTCTCCTGAGGCCTCTCTCCTTGACCTGGAGGTAGCCATCTTCTCCCTGTGTCCTCACCCGGGCTTCACTCTGTGTGTCTATGTCCTCATCTCTTCTTCTTCCAAGGATACCAGTTATCATTCATTTGGGCCCAGCCTAGTGACCTCATTTTAATTTATCTTTATGAAGACCCCAGCTCCAAATACAGCCCTATGCTGAAGTGCTGAAACCTTCAACCCATGGATTTTAGAGGGACACCATTCAGCCTGTAACAACTCTGTTTATTAAATAAACCTCTTCTAGAAAGTTTAGTAAGATTATTAGTGCAGTCAGGTGCCACTGACGGCCCGGCCCCTGTGGCTGTGATTTGTCACCAGCCTTTATCCTGGGAACGTTCAGCGTGCGGCCTGCGTGAGAGGATGTGGTGGACACACGAGTGGGCAGTGCAGGGCTCCTGCTTCTGGGTGTCTGGGTCCTCCAGGGAGATAAGCATGCAGAGAGTTAGGGCAGGTGGAACTGAGCGTGGCAGAAGGTGCACGGAGACAAGAGCTGAAGGTTAGGTGGGAAAGACAATTGCCAGCGTGTCCGAGAAGGAGTGACTTTGCAGCAGAGCTAACATCTGTGGTGGACCTGGAGAGTAGGAGTCCAGAGTGTCAGTGCCAGCACTCGCATCAGAGTCTGGAGTGTATGTTGTGCCAAAGCCCAGAAATCTCAGTGCTGTTGACTCCCTCTGAAAATGATCTAAGGGAACAACACAGGAAGAAAAAAATGTGGTTGCACATTTCTCATTATTGGCAAAGCATCCTTAGAGAAGAACGGGAGCCATCCCCTCCTCCTGTTCACGCTTCTTCTGGGTGTTCTGAGGGTGCGCAGTGCAGGAGTAGCGCCGGATTCCTCCTCTCCAGCCTCCCCCCACCTTCCAGTGACCCACTCTGCCATGCTCAGAGGCACAGGATGCCCACGGCACCTTCACTTTGCCCTTCCTTCAGTTTTGCCCTGTGACTGCTTGACGTGCTCTGCTGCAGGTTCACCGAGCAAACTTTAAGTTGAGAAGGCTCCAGTGGGGGAAGAAGTTACAGGGCCTTTTCTGTGTAAAGTTCAGATACGCAGGTGGTTTTATTTCTTTTGGCAACAGTCATGGCTTGGAGAGGATCCTAAGGAGCAGAAAGCACGTGCATAGATTTACACCCTGAAGACTGCAGATGTCTCGGCGCTCTCAGTCTGGGTGTTTTCTGAGGCTGTCTGTGTACTTTTGAAGGCGGAAAGTGGCATCCCAGGCGGGCTAGCCATCCTTCATCCTTCTCCTTCGAAAGGCCTCTTGTCCTCTTTGAGATTTCCCCTCTGTGGTTCTCGTGTCTCCCTTGCCTGCAGGCACATCTGCCTGGCTTTCCTCATGAGGGCCTCTGCACTGGGACTTACTGGCAAAGATTACAGCGGTCAAGTTCACAGAGAAGGAAGGGCCAGAGTCAAGTCTAACTGCGGAAAGTGACTTGGGAAAACAGAGCCCCACTTGCCACTCCCTGGACTCAGTTTCTAGCAGATGGAGCTGCTGCAGGCAACAGCAAACCTGACTTTGACCTGCCATCTGCCTTCGCCTCGACACAGCCAGCCCATCCCTGCTTGGCCCTTCCCAGCTGCACACCTGACCCGTACCGTCTTTGCAATGTGCCTTTTGCAAAAGGTCAGATTCTTAAGCCTGCTCCTTTCAAAAGGGCAGAACCTCGAGAGGTTTAGTAAATATGGCGTTGTCAGGCAGTGCCATGGGGAGGGCAGCCGAGGCATTATGTAACCCTGCTCAGGAATTCACGTGGGCAGCGGGCCCATCAAGGAGTCTGGCAGGGCTCCAGGGACCTGATCCGGCTTGCTCCCTCCCTGGTCTTGTCTCTCAGGTCCAGGTCTTGTAAACGCATGCTTTGTCTTGCTGCCCCTGCTCGGGCAAATCCACGGCCACTTAAATTTTGTTTTCATGGTTGCTGGCTCTAGAACCTCGCTCCAGTGACCTGACTTGTAAACAAAGGTGTTGCCTGCTCAAGAAGTTTTCACAAACAAATAGTGCTGTTGCTGGTTGTTTCTTAGCGAGGGCACTTACATAAGGCCAGGGAAAATGTAAGTGTTCTCCTGAGACTCTGCCCCAGGAGAGGTTTCTACAGATCTCTGCTGGATGCATCACAGCATTATTTTGTGATTGTCTTTTCCCTCTCCCTTTTAGACTGGGCTGGGTCTTAATCCATGCGGTCATCTCAGCATAGTGGACTTGGTTGTGTTTTCATTTGCAGCCAATATTTACCCACCTTTCAATTGCTTTAGGTCATGAATTACAATATTGCAAACATCTGAAATCATTTTCGGCTCCAAGTGAAGAAATCGTGGTTAGTGTTGGCCCTGCCTGACCTAAGTCTTTGACCTATGAGGCTTAGCTATCTAACTTTTTACCCTCCAAATATGTGGTTGTAGCTCATTCTCTGAGCTCACAGATTCCTTGAGGCCTGTGTAGATAGTTGCCTGGGCCACCAGTGGAGCATTGAGTGAGAATGTTACTTTTTTCTGTTAGGGATGCTTTGAGAGTTTTGCTCTTTTGCTTAGTAAAATCAGGGGAAGCAGATCTGAATAGGAGCTGCCTAACAACGACTGGCATTGTGGGAGGATAGGAACTTGAGGGCTGCCTTCTGAATTGGGGGCTGGCATTCCTGGGGCTGATACCTTAAGCCTTGACTCTCTTGGTGCAAGGTGCTTTTTCTCTTGTTGATGGAGAGTTTGAAATAAAAATACACTTCTGTGGCCTGAAGTTAAGCAAGTCATCAGCTGTCTTTAAACACTGAATTGATGGATAACTTCTTTGAGAATTCCATGTGTCTGCCTTCGACTTGGTGTACTTTAGGAGCAAATGACGTCAAGGCAGGGCTCCGTTCCTGGTCACCAGCAACTTGTCCAGTTCAGTCAAGGTCACAGGCATATTTTTATACCACTATTAGAAAATAAATTTTGGCTGTGGTTTCTGAATTGCCTCATCAAACTAAAAGAAAGCAAGAGTGCTTGCAGGCCTTCCCATTGAGATCATCATTCACCCCATATGTTTTTGCGTACCAAGTGCCCTCTCTCTAGAAGCTTAGGCCCTTTAAATAATGTATTCATATAAATATAGCATATCATTATTGGATTTACAACTTATATTAATATGTAGTGCTAATTTAATCTTTGTAACAGGCCAGGTCACTATCATAATACTCATTTTGCGGTCAGAGAATGTAAAGTCTAAGGAGGCAGCAACTTTCCGAAGATCTGAGTGCTCCCAGCGATTTGTGATGTCAGCATCACACCCACGTACTTTTGTGGTTGGCTCTACGATAGCATAGTGACAGGGCATGCGCAGCCTTTGTTGCAGTGCTTGCTATTTCTCATTTCGTTTTTCTATGCTGCAGAATTGTGACTGCACGTCTTTGAATTGTTATTTTAAATGCAGATATTCTAAAATCTGAAGGCAAAGGATCAACGTATTCTAGAAACACTCTGGGGAGACCCAGGTAAATAAAATTAAAGCCCGAGGGATGAAGGGAAAATTATAGACTTGAATCATTCTAATCTTTACGAAACGTTTGCATTACTTTTATATCTTAAAGGGAGGCATCTGGGGGCTCTCGTACCGAGTACCATGTTGATTGTTCTTTCTGTTATGTGTTACAAGTGTAATTCTGATCTCTTGCCATTGGTCTTAAAAAGATTTGTTGATGTGGATAATGCATAATTATTGCACACTATGGAGGGCTCCTGGTTGGTGAGTGGATTTTGTCTCGAGATCTGACCTGCTGTGTTGACGGTGGTTGCTGGGAGCTCTGAGGTAGGGAAAATCCTGCGGTTTTCCGTGTCTTTCAGAAGAAGCTGGAGTCAGTTCATGATTTGGTCTGGAGGACTGGAGGGGGAGGTTTTTACCTCCCTTAATCAAGGGGAAAGAGGTTTAATATGAAACAGGGAGTGTGTGTCATGAGGCCGTTAGGATCTCAAGCCAGCAAACAAAGTTAGCCTTAAAATACTCGGAGAAACCTCGGAAGGGAGGGCCACGTGATTTCAGGCAGCAGTTGTTCCCTGCCAGTGGGATAGACCACTCTTTCTTTCACTGCGGAGCCTTAGGAGTATTTGAAAGCTTGTGCTGTGAAAAATAGGAGAATCGTATGGGGCCTGGAGAGGAACCTGTTTGGAACAGGCCGATTCCCATCTCATGCCCCTCTGTACCTCCTGGGCGCTGTGGCCTGCTTTCTCCTCCCGTCTGGTATGTGGAGGGAGCTGGGATTGCTGTAGGAGGAGCAGTGTGTTTGTGTGTAGCTGCTGTGAGGAGCATTGAGGGGACCTGGGGGAGCATCCTGGATTCCTGGAGAGGGAGGGCGGGACCTGGTCTGGAAGGAGGCCCTGTGCTGGGTGGAGTGGTACTGACGGGAGGGGCACAGTGAGCTGCGGTTGGCCTCTTATGCGGCTCTGCCTGGAGGACACTCCCCGCCTGCCGGGACCGAGCCCACAACTGCCTCCTGAGGAGTTTCCTGCCCCTGTGGGCAGACGTTGGCACCCATGGCAGCACAGGCTGCTCTAACTGCGTGAGCCATCAGCTGACATCGTGTTGTTGTTTTTATTTTTTTAAATCTCTGGTTCCCTTAAATATTTATAAAATTTGAGAGCAAGACTGGCTTGAATTGGGGCTTCTCTTTTCCTTTCCCCTTCCCTAACCACTTTTCACTCCCCATTTGTAAGGCACCCAGTGGGAAGAAGGCAGATAGGGGGAGAGGTGGGTGCTGTTATCCCTAGCAATGGGGGCGCATGTGTGGATTTACCCCTGGCCAGAAGGACCTCCCTCTGGGGATCTCTATAGTGTGCCCTGGGTTGAAGCATTTGATGGGTGGTCAGCGTAGTGAGTGTGGGGTGTGGGGAGCTCAGAGGAGGGGCCCAGATACTCTCAGAACATCCTGAAAGGATCCCTGCAAGGACAGCCTTCGATTGAATCTTGCTGAGAAATCAGTC
The DNA here is from genome assembly GCF_000951035.1 of Colobus angolensis palliatus. NCBI lineage: Eukaryota > Metazoa > Chordata > Mammalia > Primates > Cercopithecidae > Colobus > Colobus angolensis. The sequence continues at coordinate 3,428,933 of NW_012115744.1, read as the reverse complement.
TCAGACAGAGGTGGTAGATTTGTGGCCAATGTGCCATTGGCTGTTGGAAAGCAAATTGAGGCAACAATTCTTCACAATTCCAGTTCTCTAGTTGCAAATGCCCTGGTTCCTGGGCCCCTGGAGGTGAGGCCTGGGTCTGAGCCCCATGTTTACAGCACCCCTGGCCAGCGCCAGGCTGTGCAAGGGAGACCCAGTCGTGTTTGTCAACAGGGAACATCCTTCCACAGTCTTAATTATATTTTTTGGTTTATTTATCCCTCCCTTTCCTTGCAGATAGCACAAAGGTAAACATCTTCTGATTCTGCCTGGAGTCACAGCTCCCTGCCTCCTGGGCTGGGCTTCTGGGCTTTTTGTTCCTCTGGTGGACGTTTGTCTGCTTAGGGAAGACAGAGCCCTCCCTGCCGTGTTCTCCTGCATGCTGGTCCGGATCATACCTGCTATGGTGGCTTGTCATTTACTGTTGTGAGGCATGTGATATTGTAAAGCCATCTTTCTCCAAGAAAAGTCTCTCTTATGGGAACGTGTCTGTCTCTGGTAGTCACTACCCCACAGCCTTGTGGTGGGGGAGGTGCCCGTCTGTGCACGGTTTGATCTGAGAGCGGAATCTAGCCTGTCCAGGGCCTTCGACCCTCTGGGGATTTGGGAAAGTGCCACTACCTGGTGGTCCTGCTCCTGTTCTCTGAGTGAGGGGTGTCCCTGTCCTGCAGCTCCCCTGTCTGTGGCCTGAGAACCCTCCCAGTGATGCCAGTGCTGTGCACGGTCACAAGAAGCAGGTGGTCCCCAGTTATAAAGGCAGGTCAGGACACGCAGCCTTCTGCTCTGCCCACCATTCCACACATGCCAAGCATCTGCAAGGAGGGGCTCTACCCTTTGACTCATTGGCACAATCATTTAGGGTGCTTGAGCTGCACCCTGGGGACCTCATGAACCCCAACTTGAGTTCAAATCACATCAGGGTGATTCTGAACACTTGTCTCACATGACCCCCAACAGGACCTCTGGACAGCCAGTCATGGGAAGCTAAATGCCAACACCCTCTCTGTCTCCCTCTCTGCCTTCCTCCTCCTTTGTGTCTCTGTCTCTAAATTACAGCATGCACATAGTCATTTAGCATAGTACACACAGTAATGACCAGCTGCTTCTTTTTGGAAAACAAAAAGCTTTAAGTTGCAACATGGAGCGCTGAGATCAAAGAAAAGCTATCACAATCAGTTGTTAAAGCCTAGAAAAAAAAGAGACCACGGAATTTCATTTTTCAGATGTGTTCCAAAACAGGGCACAGTCTTGCGGTCTGAAAGGGTTTAGGTGTGGCCTCTCTGAGGACTAGCGATGGTGGTGTTCAGGCTGTGGTTCCACAGGAGCAGCACAGGGAACACACTGAAGCCTCCAGGTGAGCCCTGCACCTAGCAGCAACAGTGTGGTGCCTCTGCCTGCAGCCCAGCTGTCTGCAGGCGCCTTTGTCCAGGGCTGGAGTTCCATTCCAAAGCGTGAACTCCCAACCAGAGTCCAGAGGGGAGGCCCTGCTGTGCCACCCTCCGCAGAGTGTGTTCCTTGCTGGGAACGTGTGTCCCCGCTGCAGCTGCTTTGTTTTGTTTTTTCTCTCTAACCCAGGTGAAATGCTACCACAAGAAATACCGCTCAGCCACCCGTGACGTCATTTTCCGCCTGCAGTTTCACACTGGGGCTGTGCAGGGCTACGGGCTGGTGTTTGGGAAGGAGGATCTGGACAATGCCAGCAAAGGTGAGGCACGGAACTGGCAGCCCTGTGCTTGTGGGCAGCTGTGGTTGAACCTCCTTGGTTGATTCTTTCACTATCCTCTCTACCCCCCTTTCCAAAATGCAGCCTACTGACAGAATTGTTCCCAAATTAGGAGAAAGTGATCATTGATCTCTGGGGGAAAAAATTATGGATAACCAATGATACTGCCTATACTTTCTGTATCATGGGCCATCTTTATTGCAGATTTGGGAGTGGTGCTGTACTGGTTACAATAAAGGACAAAGTCAATTCATACTTTTCTGGTTAATCATCTCCACAAATGTGTTAAAATACATTGTTTTTTCAGATGACCGTTTTCCTGACTATGGGAAGGTTGAATTAGTCTTCTCTGCCACGCCTGAGAAGATTCAAGGTGGGTAGCTTGGTGGAACACTGGGAGGTCCTTGTTGACACAGATGGAAGGTACATGATGGCTATGCTGGGGCTACAGTACTAGTCTCCTGCCTTTGCACATATTTGGAGACTTCTGTAATTGATTTTATTTAAATATAGGATATTGGATAGTGGAACAAGAAGGCCCACTTGTGTCAGTAAGCCCCAGAAGTGGTGTGACTTGCCCACAGTGAGGGCAAGTCTCTGCCAGGAGAGCCTCGGGCATGACTGGCCATTCTTGCAGGAGTAAGGTGGTATTGCATTGTGGTTTTAATTTGCATTTCCCTGGTGGTTAGTGATTTTTTCATATGTTTGTTGGCTATTTGTATATGTTTTGAAAAATGTCTGTTCATATCATTTGCCCACTTTTTGATGGGATTATTTGTTTTTTTTTCTTGAGGATTTGTTCGACTTCCTTGTAGATATTAGATATTAGTGCTTTGTCAGATGCATAGTTTGCAAATATTCTGTCTCACTCCGTGGGTTCTGTTTACTCTGATGATTATTTCTTTTGTGGTACAGAAGCTTTTTAGTTTAATTAGGTCCCATTTACTTATTTTTGTTCTGTTGCATTTGCTTTTGAGGTCTTAGTCATTAATTATTTGCCTAGGCAAATGTCCAAAAGAGTTTTTCAACTATGTGGTCTTCTAAACTTTTTATGGTTTCAGGTCTTAGATTTAAATCTTGGATCCATCTTGAGTTGATTTTCAAAATATAAGGTGAGAAATGGGGATCCAGTCTTACTCTTCTACATGTGGCTAGCCAGTTTTCCCAGCACCATTTGTTAAATAGGATATTCTTTCCCCAATTTATGTTTTTGTATGCTTTGTTGAAGATCAATCAGTTGTAGTCAGTTGTATTTCTGGATTCTCTCTTCTGTTCCATTGATCTGTGTGTCTACTTTTATATCATGATGTTTTGGTAACTGTAGCCTTGTAGTATAGTTTGAATTCCAATAATGTGATGCCTTCAGATTTTTTTATGTTTTATTTTTAGGATTGCTTTGGCCATTTGGGCCCCTTTTTGGTTCCATATGAATTTTAGGATTTTTTTTTTCTAATTTTGTGAAAAATGATATTAGTATTTTGATAGGAATTGCAATGAATCTGTAGATTGCTTTGGACAGTATGGTCATTTTCAGTATATTGATTCTTCCAATCCATGAGCATGGGATGTGTTTCCATTTGCTTGTGTCGTTTCTGATTTCTTTCAGCAGTGTTTTGTAGTTCTCCTTGAATAGATCTTTCACCTTTTGGTTAAGTATATTTCTAGTTTTTTTTTTTTTTTTTCAGCTGTTGTAAAAAGAATTGAGTTCTTAATTTCATTGTCAGTTTGGTCATTGTTGGTGTATAGCAGTGCTACTGATATGTGTGCATTGATTTTGAAACCTCATACTTTACTGAATTCGTTTATCAAATCTAGAAGTCTTTTGGAGGAGTCTTTAGTGTTTTCTAGGTATATGATCATATCACTGGCAAATAGCAACAGTTTTAATTCCTGTTTTCCAATTTGGGTGCTCTTTATTTCTTTCTCTTAGCTGATTGCTCTGGCAGTACTGTTCCAGTACTATGTTGAATAGAAGTGGTGAAAGTGGGCATCTTTGTCTTGTTCCACTTCTCAAGGGGAGTGCTTTCAACCTTTCCCCATTCAGCATGACATAAGCTGTGGGTTTGTCATATGTGGCTTTTATTATTTCAAGGTAAGTGCCTTCTACGCCTAGTTTGTTGGGTGTTTTTATCATAAAGTGATGCTAGATTTTATCGAATGCCTTTTTTGTATCTACTGAAATGACATATGGTTTTTGTTTTTAATTCTGTTTATGTGGTGCATCACATTTATTGACTTCTATATGTTCTAAATCATCCCTGCTTTCCTGCGATGAAATCCACTTGATCATGGTGTATTTTCTTTTTAATGTGCTGTTAGATTCAGTTAGCTAATATTTGTTTGTTGAAGATTTTTGCATCTATGTTCATCAATCAGGGATATTGGCCTGTGGTTTTCTTTTTTTTTTTTTTTTGGAGACGGAGTCTTGCTCTGTCGCCCGAGCTGGAGTGCACTGGCCAGATCTCAGCTCACTGCAAGCTCCACCTCCCGGGTTTACGCCGTTCTCCTGCCTCAGCCTCCTGAGTAGCTGGGACTACAGGCGCCCGCCACCTCGCCCGGCTAGTTTTTTGTATTTTTTTAGTAGAGATGGGGTTTCACCGTGTTCTCCAGGATGGTCTCGATCTCCTGACCTCGTGATCCGCCCGTCTCGGCCTCCCAAAGTGCTGGGATTACAGGCTTGAGCCACCGTGCCCGGCCCAGTTTTCTTTTTTGTTGTTGTTGTATTATTTCCTGGCTTTGGTATCAGGGTGATACTGGCTTCATAGAATGAGTTAGTTAGGGATGATTCCTCTTTCTCAGTCTTTTGAAATTGTTCAGTAGGATTGGCACCAATTCTTCTTTGAATGGATGGTAGAGTTCAGCTGTGAATCCATCTGGCCCTGGGCTCTTTTTTATTGGCATTAAAAACCATTATTGATTCATTTTCACTGCTTGTTATTAGTCTGTTCGGGGTTTCTATTTCTTCCTGATTTAATCGAGGAGGGTTGTCTGTGTCTAGGAATTGACCAAATTTCTCTCAATTTTCTAGTTTATATACATAAAGGTGCTCATAATAGTCTTGAATGATCTTTCATGCTGGTTGTAATGTTTCCAGTTTCATTTCTAATTGAATTTATTGAATTTTCTCTCTTCTTGGTTAATCTAGCTAAAGGTCTATCAATTTTGTTTATCTTTTCAAAAAACCAGCTTTTTGTTTCATTGATCTTTTGTATTTTGTTTCAATTTCATTTAGTTCTACACTGATTTTTGTTTTTTTATTTTCTTCTGCTAGCTTTGAGTTTAGTTTATTCTTGCTTCTCTAGTTCCTTGAGGCTTGACATTAGGTTGTCAATATGTGATCTTTCAGACTTTTTGATGTAGGCATTTAATACTATAAACTTTCCTCTTAGCACTGGCTTTGCTGTATCCCAGAGGTTTTGGTAACTTGTGTCACTATTATCATTCATGTCAAGGAATTTTTAAATTTCCATCATGATTTCATCATTAACCCCAAAGTAACTAGCATTTTAAAAAGAGAATTAGAAGTACAGTAGGCTGCAAGTATTATCTGCAAAACAAATTTTTCCCGTAAAACATATATTTCAAAAGAAACCAATCCCTTTATCATCAAGGTGAATTGTCCAGATCCATCACCAAGATCCACATGCATGGGAGTTTTGTTTCCCTTTTTAATAGTTGTGCAAATATTCATGCTTTTTCTGTGTTCATTGTCAACGATTTAGGCAAAAACCTTTAAATACATGGCTTGTGTGTTAAAAATCCCCTTGGTATTCTTAGAAAGACTTGAAGGGAGGAGTGTGGACCTAGGGGCCTGGAGCCTGGATTCAAATCTGTGGGCTCTGAGGCTCAGAGACAGCTTACCAGGCGTCTGTGTCCTCATCAGTGAGGTGGTCTGAAGACTCCTGTTTTGCAGAAGTGTCCAAGCCTGGTACACGGTGGACGAAAGATCAGTGCTTACTTCCCCCTTCCCCCTAGTGGTTTTAACTATGGTTCTATTTGTGGAAAACCCTCCACATTCTCTGATTACTGTCGTGGCTCCTGGCGGGAGGGTGGAGAATGGAGAGGCTTCTCTCTCCTGCTCAAGCCAGGCTGCTCACCTGCCCTTATGGTAGAGTCAGATGGACGGAGGTGATGGGTTTCACTCGGATTAATGTTGCTGCCTGTGCCCTGTGCAGGGTCCGAACACTTGTACAACGACCATGGCGTGATTGTGGACTACAACACAGCAGACCCACTGATACGCTGGGACTCGTACGAGAACCTCAGTGCAGATGGAGAAGGTGCGTGTGGTCATCTTGTGTGCAGTTATAGAGGAGAGAGCACAGGGAAGACAGCCCACTGAAAGATCTGAAGTATTTTGCAGTCTGCTCAGAAGAGGAAAATCCCCCTCTTTTCTCAGAGGTCCAGAATCACACCTTTGTGTGACACAGTTGTGAGTTTTGAGGGTCTTCATGAGAATAAGGCATGGTGAGTTTGGGTCAGGGCTTTTTGTGAAGCTGTAACGGGTGGATGAGCTGTCAGTGAAGTTATATCCACGAGCTCCTTGGCCTGAACTTGTGTGTATGTATAATGCCAGAGACCGTTCCCCCTTCTTCCTTCCCTTCCTGTTTGCATGTGGGGATGCCGAGCGCTGACCACAGCCAACCTAGCTACTGTTGTACGGCCCCACATTCAACAGACATCTTGTTTTAATTTCTGTTTGCTTGTTAGTCTAGTGTTCCTGATTTATGACTGTATCATTTAAATCTCATTTTCATGAGACCATCTGATCCAAACATGTCCTCTGTTCACCTGTGGAATATGCACATTGGATCACAGCTAGGAGTGTGAAGGAGGAAAGGAAGGAAGAGGCAGCTGTGTGCTGGAATCTCCACAAGACACAACTGGAGGCTGATTTCAAAGGAGGGGAATTAAGGCTTTTCCTGGCATGTCATGCTGATCTCTTGTCTTTTTCAACCACTGACTGAGAATCAGTCTTGGTTTGGGAAAGAAATTAAAACACTTTTTGTCAGATTAGTTACATCCAGATGTAAAATAGCTAAAAGCAAGTGTTGTGGAAAGAACCGCAGTAGCGCCCCATCTTTGTGGATCGCGGAGCTTCCCGTGACTCCAGGAAGGTGGTGTCTGTGGTCAGTGAGAAAGAACACCAATTGTGTGTCCCAGGGCAGCACACGGCTCCTCTCTGTTCTTCTGGGGAGAAGCTTGCTCCTTCATAGGCCTTGTGGGATGGAATTTCAACTCAAGGAATTGTTGCAACCCAAATACACCTGTACCAGAGGTGGAGACCCACAGATGGAATATTGATAGTAAGGGCATTAAAACACAGATGAAATCTGGGGCTAGTGGGCAAGTTGTTGTGACAGGGAGAGCCTGGCTCTGGCCTCTAAAGTAAACAGAGTGTTCTTTGCTGGTGTGAATTACTCGGCACGTCAGTCCTTCCAGATAACCAGCACATTAAAAGAAATGTAGCTGAAAACTCTTGGAAAGCGATACATTGTCTCTCAAAAGATCACAGTGCACACTGGAATCTTAAAGCCCTGAGATTTATCAAACAACAGGTATCAAACTTTTGATCACAGAGCTCTTTTTCCAGTTACTTCTCTTCGCATCTGCATAGCTATATTCTGTCCATCACACGGTAATGTTTTCCACTGGAGGAGAGAAGGGTAAAGCGGTGGTTGGTGAAGTGTGTAAATAATCAGTGCAAGGCGAGATGGGGAAAGGGGCTAATTTGGAGAGCTGGGTGGGGACTCTGAGGACAGCTGACTCAGCATCCTAAATTCCAGGCTGAGGCGAGTGGATTTGACTAGAGAGGTCCCTTGCTGCATGGGAGCCAGTGAGCAGGGCTCTGTTGTGAGGCGATGAATCAGCAGCTGTGCCGAGTCTCCTGGAGACCAGGAGGCAAGTTGTGAAAAGGATATTCTCATGATGCTGGGAGGTTCCTTGCTTGCCGAGGGAGGGGTGAGCCTGGGGGGTTACTGACCATGAGGGAGGCAGGGGTTCTAAAACACTGGTGGGTGGTCTCTGTGCCGATGCCGCAAGAGGGGAGCAGTGAAGTCCGGTGGACAGTGTGGAGGAGCCCCAGCTCCTGTGAGGAGCGTGCTCTGGAGGGCAGCTCTGTGCTCAGCCCCTCCATGGGTGCCCCGCTCTTGTCTCCAAACTGGCTCCCAGCTGAGCCTGTGACCTGCCTGCGGGGCAGGCTTTATTCTTCCCATGTCACAACCAGGGAGCTGAAAGCTGGGCGCCTGCGGCCATGTCACTCACAGGTGATGGACCCACGTTGATTTTATGTAGAAAACATATAGACAGAAGATCAGTTGAGTGTTCACCACCTTTTAGGGGTTACATGAAACTTTACAGAGAATCTGTGGAAGTATGTATGTGAGCGTGTGTGTAGAGATCCATACGTTACGTTGTGGAGGACTGGACTTGCCGTTATCACTGGGTGAAATAGACAGAATTCAGTCTTAAACACTCTCAAACACCGCAGTGTCTCCTGAAGATGCAGAGGGAAGTACTTCTTTACTTCAAGGCCCTCTCAGCCCATTCACGCTGCCTTAACAGATGACCGTAACCTGGGTGCCTTAAACAACAAACATGTATTTCTCCTACTTTGAGAAGCTGGGAAGTCCAAGATCAGGCAGCCAGCCTGGCGGATTCTGGTGAGGGCTGTCATCTGGTTGCCGACTCCTGCCTTCTTGTGTCTCCACGTGGTGGTGAGGAGAAGGAGCTCCTTGGGGCCTCCTTTCTGAGAGCATCAATCCCACTTACGGGGGCTCCATCGTCATGCTCTGAGCACCGTCCAGAGGTCCGGCCTCCTAATACCATCACACTGGGGATTAAGTTTTGTCGTATGAATCTTAGAGGACACAAATGTTCAGTCCGTAGCAGATACTCAATGCGTGTTTCTTGAATGAATGATTAGAGAAGCAATTTGAACTTCAAATATCTAAGGCCCTGACATGACAAATCACAAATCCCATTGGTGTATTTTTCATTCAACATCTTCTGAGCCAGTGGTATGAGCAGGTGGGAGATTGCTGTGGACTGTGTGGTTGGAGGTGCTGGAGCCATGCAAGTGATGGTCTAGGCATCCATTCGGGACTCTGTCACCAAGAGTTGGGTCTAGGGGCGAGTAGAGAAGGTCTGGCATTGCCATGCAAGGGATGGAGCCAATTGGGAGTGGGTGCACAGGAATCCTGGAAAGAAACTGAGAAGAAACAGGGCAGAGTGGGGAGGACACCTGGGAGACAGTGGTTCCCAGACAGGTGGGCAAGGAGTCAGATAGGGCACCAAGGCAGCCAGGTGCACTTTGCAGCCAGATTCACGGCTTTCCTGTGCAGTAAGTGGAGTGGGTCAGAAAGTTCATGCTTCTACACTTTAAATCTTTGCTTTTCCACAGACTGACCTTGCTCCAAGGAAACAGGGCACTTAAGGGGCTGTTGAAGAATGAAGCATGTTGTATGAAAATCATCCTACCTGGCTGTCTCACAGGTTTTCCTGGCCCTGCTCACTTGTTCTGTCGCTGCTGCTACTTCTGTTGCACATATTTCAGGGTCCCCAGTGCTTGTCCCCTGAGTATCCAAAAGGTGGGCACTGCTCTGAACCCTTGGAATTGTGTCAGTTTTTTTTTTCACTGATAAATGATCTTTTTAAATCAACTTCAGGAAATTTGGGGGGAATAAAGGAATTTTTTGGAAGGCCATGGAAGAGCTTACAGAGTCAAAAGCAGAGCCATCCAGCTGGTGGAGGTTTTCAAGGGACAGTGCCACTGAAAGTTGTTCTGTGGTCTGGGTGGCCACCCCCAGGGACCCTTTGCAGGGACCAGCACTAGGATAACAGGCTCCATCGCTCAGCCCTGCGTCGCTCTGCTTATGTTCATATTCCTGGAAAACAGACACTACATGGCATTACTTGGGTCATGGGCTGAGCTAGTGCTGGGTGGGCAGAGCATCACACCCAGGCTGCACACATGGAGGGAAGAAGGCCAGTTTCCCAGGGGAAAATGCAAGCGTCATCCCCGAGGAAGAGGAGATGGGTATGGAGCCCGGACAGTGACAGATGCCCACTTCAGGGACACAGACGCTTCTGTTGGCTCCCTAAGGGGTCAGCAGCTGAGAGCTTGGAGTCAGTGCTCATTGTCATGAGACAGTGGCTATGTCTGCCCAGCAGACACCAAGAGGATCAGTTACAGAAGAGGAGTGGAAGGGGCTCTGGGGATCATGTTCTCAGAGGGCTTCCAGGCTTTATAAAAGAGCAGAGACCCCCTTTATGGGCAGAGTCACGCTCAGACTCCTCATGGATATAGTGGATGAGAGTGCAGCCTCCTCCCAGCGCCTGGTTCATCCCTTGCAGCCTCAATGATATCTGAAGCCCATGAGCACCCCCAGGGAGGTGGAGGGACAGGGGAGGACTAAGCGTGAGCTCAGGACTGTTATCCGGATGCTTAGCCCAGAACCCACCACACGGAATCTGAGTCGTCTCCCAAAACTGGATCTCAGCAACCTTCCCTTGAACCACTGCCTGAGCATTCCTGAGAATTCCAGCTCCTGAGTTACAGACAAGCACAGTGCCTTTCCTCAGATCTGCATCCTCTCCTCCTGAATCCCCTCCATCCCCACGTGCTGTCTGGCGTGTCTGGGGTGCCTGATTCAATGGAGTGAATTTAATGCTTCTCTTTCTTTATACATACATTTAAGCTTGTATCAATATTTTTTTGAAGATGTAAATTATCAAAAAGAAAGAAGGAATAATTACCCCCGTCTTACCATCTAGAGATGAAGCACTCATCACTGGTGTATTTTCGGCATGATTTCTAAGTACCATGTCATTTCTCATAATAAGATCAGCCTGTGCATTGTTTTATAGCCTGAGTTTTTCACTTAACCCACCTCCTTGAGCATCTGTGCACATCTTTAAACTTTTCTTCCCATGTCCTTCTTACTGAGCATGCTGGATTCCCTTAGAGGGGCTTCCAAAGTGCATTTGATCTTATTGCTGCACTCCTGCAGGGTTTCCAAGTTCTCCCTACGAGACACGAGGCTGCCACCACCACCTCTGCCACCAAAGCTCTGCAGAATTCCCAGGCTTGGGTCCTTTTGAGAAGGTGTTCCCCAGAAAGAGTAGTCACTTTTGGATAGAAAACTCATCCTTGCTGAATTTCCCTCCTCTTTTCCACTCTGCAGCCCTCCTCAGCCCCTCTTTGGCATGGAGGCCGGTCTGCTGCATTGGTGAGCTCTTACTCCAGGCAGGCTTCGCTCTTCCCTGCGGTCAGCAGTGCCTGGCTCGGGTCCCTAGACTGGACACCGCCTGGCGGGTGGAAGGCGGAGTCCCAGCCGCATTCCCACCAGGTCTTTAGTCTTCCGAGCTGTCCAATGCTTTGAGGAGTTAAGGTTTGGCAGCCTCTGAAACATTCTCTTTTAGCTGGGAAAATGATGTATTGCGGCACTCTCTTTTCTACCCCCGCCCCTGCCTTTTCTATCCCTGCCCTTGCCTGGTTAAAAAACCCCAAAAATGTTGACTTAAGCCACATTTATCTCTAGAAGTGGTTGCTGTCCTGGAATGGAGCCCTCCACAGCTGCCTTCAGTCTGGGCCTGCGTTAGGGGAGTGTCTGCTTTGATGTGTGAGTGCACATTCTGCTTCTATGCTCAGAAAGGAGCCGGCCTTGAATCCTTTCCAATGTGGGCAAATGATTACAAATGCCCTGTCTTCAGCACAGAGAGGAGCACGTGGTCCTGGTCTCCCCCATGGGTCTGTGGTCCTGGCAGGTGGTGGCCGCGGGGGACGGTGGTCGTGTCAGCGTTCCCTGGGGTGGTTGCTGTCCCTGAGGAGGGGGAAGAATGTCTCGCAGTACACAGTGTGGCAGCCTGCCGGAAGCCTCACTATGATATCTTAATCCTCGAGAGAGCCTGTGGGCCCATTTTAGAGATAAAGAGAGCAGATCCAAAGAGAAATCAAAAGCTAGGAACCGGCCAGGGACCCTGGTAGCCTTCTGGTGTTGTACACTGTCAGCGATGGCAGCTGTGGCTCCGAGTGTGTCCTGTGCTCGAGACCGTGCAGGACAGGGCTCATACCCTTGACTTTCCTCTTTGAGACTCAGTGAGACTGGGCTGAGTCTCACTAGGTGCCCCACCTCCTCGTCACACAAGAGGGCTATGGGTGGGGGTATTTCTTACCCTAGTAGGATGCACCTGCCCTTTCAGGATCAGACTTGCTCTGATGGTCTAAGGGAATGCCCACAGCAGCATATGTGTCCCTGGATTTGTAATGTCACCACCAAGAATGCAGTGTGTAGACAGATCCCATCACTCCCTCCTCTCCATGGCTCAGAGAGATGAAAAATGCCCTCACTTCGTTTTTCTCCCCACCATTTGGCCTCAGCCCCTCCAGACAGGATTCTCCCCACAGCAGTCTTCAGGGAGGCTCTGCAAAGCCCTGGACCCCCATGTTGCTGAGCCCCATGGAGAACATCTCATTTTCCTTGCTGGACGTCTCTGGAGCATCCGTGTCAGTGGCCACACTCCCCATCAGGATACTTGTTCTCATAAACCACGTTCTCTTTCACTTTCCCAGTCGGTAAAGTGGCCTGTTTTAATTGGATGACTCTAAAGATACCTCCCTCCAACTCTGAGATTTTTGGTATCGTACACACCATTTGTCATACTCATGCATCTCATATTTTCTTGGGAATTGCCATGGTTCTGATGCTGGGGTGGGTGCAGGAAGAAACAGAGCAGACTCTTTAATTGGGAAGACGCAGATATACATCAGTGATTGCCACGGGGTGCACCGTGTACCATAATTGGAGTATACCAGGAATTAGGAAAGAATTGAAGAGAAACAATCACTTTGCCTGTGCAATCCAGGGAGATTTCATGAAGAGGACAGCCCTTGCAGGTAGGAAATGCAGACAAAGTATGCCTAGGCCTGGGCATGGGGCATAGGTGAGCAGGACATATTCACGAGGTGGAAGTGTGTTCTGCCTGGCTGGTGTGCAGGAGGAAGTAACAGGTGCTATGTGTGATGGATCGTGAGATCGGGGAACCTCAGCTTCCTTTCCCAAGCCTGGCTCCTTTGCAGGGTGACAGTGAGGATCCCAGGAGCCACATGACTGGAGGATACAGAAAGATAACAAAGGGACTGGAGGACGCCCTGGGGGAGGCAGAGTCTGGAGAGGAAGGAGAGTAGAGAATGGGCTTCTGGACTCCCCAGCTAAGAACTGACGGAGGCCTGGACTTGGGTGTGGCTCTGGTGAAGGAGAGTAGGGGCTTTCAGGTATTTAGGAGACAGATGAGTAAGACTCTACAACAGATTTAGAGGAAGAGTTGAGCAGCAGGGAAGCTTCAAGAATGGCTGAGGGTTGGACATGAAGGCTGGCTCTGTCACTCTTGTCCTTGATTCCTTGCCTTGACTTGCGACTTTCTGAGTGCAGCTCAAACGCTGCTGAGTTTTCATCTGTGTCTTCCAAGAGTGTGGAGGATGAGGGCCATGGCATTGCCAGGCCTGGGCTTTGCCACTTTAAGTGGATGCCTTGATGAACATTTCCGGAGTCCAGGCTTTGGGGCTCCCATGGGGCTGCTAGAGCGAGCAGACTGAGGAGATTCACATTTGTCTGCAACCTTCGCGATAAGACACAGTTCTGAAGTGGCCATACCAGGTTCTCAGAAAGCTGTTCCGAGTTCCAGGAACGGGCTACCATGAGGACATGTTGGCTGAGGAAGTGCTGGCCGCAGTGTGCAGAGCTGCCTGGGAAGTGCCAGATCAAGCTGAGACCGTTCAAGTGTTGCCACTTTGAAAATGGATTTGAAAACTTTCCTCCCCAGACACTGTTGGGTTTTAAGACTTGGTAAAGTGAAGGAAGCTTTGACAACTTAGTGGAGGAGGGGGCCGATGGCACCTGACAGATCCTTCAGTCCTGGCTCTGCTCTTTGCTGAGTGCTTAGGTACACACAGTGCCTTGTGTCTGCAGCTTGGGTTCTTGTTGGCCAGATGGGGTGCTGCCCCCCAACATCCAGAGCTGTTCCAGGGCACTTTGCATGGTGTTCAGCCACCCTGTGAGACTTGACTCTCCACCAGGCAGAAGAATATTTCTTTAGGTCTTGCCCCCAAACCAGGCTTTTCTAAGCATTGCTTGCTTAGATAGCTCCAGTGAAAAGCAGCTGTCATCAGGCAACTGAAGTTGTTTGAGACAGAAATGGGCCAGATGGGCGTGTAGTCCTGTTCTGAGCCTGAGATTTCCTCCCTCTGCATCCCTTGATTATGAATTGAGGCTGCAAGCCTCCAACCCACAAACACCAAAGGACCTCCTTGCAGGTGTGATCACAGACCAAACAGCAAGTCCTCCTGAATGTCACCTGAGAGAGTGGCCTGGGGGCACCGGCTTCCTCCTGTCTGAAGTATGAGAAGCCTACCCTCTGTTACAACCAGGATCAAGTTGTGTGGGGGTTACTTTCAATGATACACTCCATCAGAAGAGTGAGGGTTGCATTGGGGGCAGTGAAAAGAGTTCTTCCAGGCCCTGAGCCACCATCTCATTAAGTGCTCATTACTTTTTGAATCTGATAGGAATCAGAGGAATTGGCTCAAGTTATATGTTGTCCTGTCACGTTTGCAGAAATCAGCCCACAAGAGTGGCATTAAGAGTTAAGTAGTGTCACCCCCTGGGACGGTGAAAGAGGTGCTCAGAGTTGGCTGGATTCGTCCTGGGTCCTCAGCGTCCCTCCAACCCCCAGTCGGCACACAAACCTTGGGCCTCCTCTGCTTCCTGGGAGGAAGGATACACCCAATATCCCACTGGATGAGGTGTCCTGTGCGTGCAGACAGGGGTCTAGAAGGTGGACAGCTTGTTTGTATTACTGCAGTTACTGTGTCGTCGTTTTCTTCTTCTTTCTTCTTTCTTCTTCTTCCTTCTTCCTTCTTCCTTCTTTCTTCTTCTTCTCTTCTTCTCTTCTTCTTTTTTCTTTCTTTGAGAGGGAGTCTCACTCTGTCACCCAGGCTGGAGTGCAGCGACTCAATCTTGGCTCACTGCAACCTCCACCTCCCAGGTTCAAGCAGTTCTCCCTGCCTCAGCCTCCTGAGTAGCTGGGACTACAGGTGCCTGCACCATGCCCAGCTACTTTTTCTATTTTTAGTAGAGGTGGAGTTTTCACTGTGTTGGCCAGGCTGCTCTCGATCTCCTGACCTGAGGTGATCTGCCCACCTGGGCCTCCCAAAGTGTTGGGATTACAGGTGTGAGCCACCGCGCCTGGCCTACTGTGTCTTCTTAGAGTCCAGTGGAGCTGTGCTTCTTAATCTCTTTTCACTTTCCTCTGCTATTTGTGGTCAGTATCTCCACCGCTCTTTGGTGACCCTGCCCACTTAACCAACATGCATGCAATGATTCATGCCCTGCCCTGCATTCCTTCCCCAAAGCTGCAGATCTTTGGACTCTAATTCCCACCTATGGGGACTACAACCTTGACTGTTCTTCTGCTGGTGGATTCCCTGAGACATGAATCTGGAAGAGGGCTCCATCCCTACAGTCTCCCTGGGATCCTGAGCCACCAAGCTTCCCACACCCAGCGTGAGCAGCAGTGTGTGTGTAAACTCCGGTGTAGTGAGGGTTTGGTCCTTATTCTTCTTTTTTTTTTTTTTTTTTT
>NW_012115744.1:3365001-3413486 GCF_000951035.1 Colobus angolensis palliatus | reverse complement strand
TTTTTTTTTTTTTTTTTTTGAGACAGAGTCTCGCTCTGTCGCCCAGGCTGGAGTACAGTGGCCGGATCTCAGCTCACTGCAAGCTCCGCCTCCCGGGCTCACGCCATTCTCCTGCCTCAGCCTCCCAGGTCCTTATTCTTCTTACAAGGCCCTTACTCCCATCCTTTCCAAGTCACATGTCAGTCAAGCCCCTCTTCCCAGATGTGCTCTTCTGCCCGTCTCCTGGTGTGAGTAGGGGGCCTGAATGGCACTCGGTCAAACCTGCTGAGTTTTCATCTGTGTCTTCCTTGGGCAGAACCTTTCTCTCCATTGCCTGAAAGAGGCAGGGCTGCAACTTCATTTTGCCTCTGTGTAAGAGCCTGCAATTGCACTTGTGCCAAGTCAGGGAAAGAGAGCACCTGCTGACTTTAAGTATTTGATAAACAGAACCAAAATGTGAGAGAGAACGAGGCTGGGACTGAAGAAAAGCAGAGTCTCTTCCTCACATGCACACCCTTCTGTGTGCCTGGCCCACAGGATCATCCTCATCATCTTCCTCAGCCCTTGGCTGGAAGAATAGGACTTGTGTGTGCTCTGGCTTGTCTCTTTCAGGCTTAAAGGAATGTCTGGGGAGGCCTTTTAGATTACGCATGCAAGACTGTCTCATCTACTGCTTTCTTTGGAAAGTGCTGCAAGACAGCTGCCAGGGCTTCCTAGGGGAGGGAAAGGTTACGGATGACTTAGGGGAAAAGGGAGGTGTTCATACAAAAGGGGCAACTGGGACGATCTCTTTGACTTGGATCCTTTGTCCTTATGGGGACAGGGACCCTTACACGGAGGTGCACCCTCATGGCCTGCGTCTCTTCGCAGATGGCCCCATTCGGCCATCTGGGCTAGGAGACCACCATCCACATGCATGCTCCCTTTAAGCAAATGATTCTCCTGCCTTTTACCTCGATGTTCTTGGTGCTGGCATTGACCTTAGGAGTAACAACACTCTTGGGGTCAACAGCTTTCAAACTCCATGCCTGTGGCTCCAGGATTCCAAGTTGGTTCTTAAGGAGCAGCCCCAGCCTCTTTCCATCCACTTCTGCCAGAACCCTCCACAGCCCCAGTCCCACCTTGATCTTTTTCTGTTTTTCATGTTTGGTTTCTGCATAAAGATTTGTTTGAAGATCAAGTTCTGCTATTGAAAGTTGGGCACCCTGACCCTATACGGTTAATTCTGGGACTTTAGATAGATAAATTGTGTTTAAATGTTGACAAACAAGATACTTGATGTTAAACACGCATACAGTTGCTTGTAAATTGTCTCTTATTCTCTCTGTAGGTCCAAGGACAGAAGGGATACCGTTGTTGTATTCCGTTACTGTTATCGAAGATGCCCTGCGGGGGCAGTGTTAGAGACTAGTGGGTGTGTTCCTCACCTAAATTTTTTGACATAACACAGATTGCAGAGGATATTTTATGTAAAACATCCACCTATTTCTTGAAAAACAGGGTTGATATAATGGCAGCTTGTGCTTTTATGTAAGAAAAGCAAGCTTTAAGGGATCTTCAGACTTGCTCAGTTTATCTTGCTGATAGGAGCAATCTGACCTACTTTGTGGATGAAAGCTGGTTTCCACAGCACTCCTTTCCCCCTGTGGACACTGTGCTGGATGGGGATGCACGCTAGGCTGAGCAAAGCTGAGACCGCCTGGCTTGTTGCCTCAGCACAGCTATATACCTAGAGCCTTGCTCTCCGTTGGGGAGACCTGGCATGGAGGTCCATGGACCAGGGTAGGAGACGGTGACCACTTTGCTGTGTGAGCCAGGGGTGTGATAAGAGCATGTCACAGAGAGGGGGCCAAAGTCAAGGCCTGTCGAGGGTGGACACCCAGTGACAGTTGCTCTGGCTGGAATTGGGAGCCCAGATTTAGATCCCTAGGACCCAAGAGACTGACACGAAGTGCAGGGAAAGTCATTGACCCCAGGAGCTGAGAAAACAGGTTTCTTTGGGCAGGAGGAGGGAGTCCCCAGCAAATGTCCTGTGTGTGTTCTGCCTGCACCTGCCTGTTGTGGATGTGGGGGGACCCCCTCCAGTTGATAGGGCCCAGGCGGAGTGTACAGCTGTCCCCAGGAAGTTTTTTTTCCACATACGAAGAGCCAGAGATGTGTTTAGTGTTTCTTTACAAGTGCATAGTGATGATTTCTTAACAAGGAAAATATACCCTTTGACATTGTGGTCTTTCAGACTTCACCATGGAAAGTTGAATTAATTTAGGATTCATGGTGGTGACAGTCTATGGAAAATTATACTATGAAAATTCACTAGTATTTATTTTTGTCAGTGTGAATGTGAGCAAATTTGTGACCTGGGGTATATTCTTACTGAAATTAGGCCAAATGGTTAGAGCAATAGCAAGATTTGGTGTTGATTGATTGTGGGAATTATGCCAAGATCTCAGCAGCCGTCCTTTGGTGGCAGCTGTAGCAGTACATTGGCCCTGAACTCGTAGCAGTGAGTCCGGGATGCTGCTGGGTCCCTGACTAGGATGAGGCAGAAGGAAAAGCAGCAGGGGAGCCACCGAGTGATGGGCACTCTGGGTGCTTTCCCGAGGGTGGGCAGAGGCTGCGAGGAAACCATCTTTCTCGTAGTATTGGGGGTTCATTCTTTATTCCTGTACACATAAGATATTGCTCTCTTGTTAATCATAAGTCCGAGGATTCCGGTAGGTCACCTGGGGAGTGAAGGCAGAGTGGTCAACTTCTGGGAAAGCTCATCAAAGAGAACCAGAGGCCATGTGTGCTTGCCAGGCAGGCTCTGTAGGACCCAGGATGCAGTTTCCATCCCCTCCCTGCCTCACTGAGCACGGGCAGTGCTGGATGCTGCAGATACAGAGCTGAATTGGACGGCACAGCTCCGTGCGGAGGCCGGGACAGGGCTGGAATGGCTAATGGTTGTTGTCATCAGAGCTCACCCTTGCTGAGTGCTGCTCACGAGCCACACAACCTTCCGAGCATGCAGCTTGCATTGACGTATTTAATCCTTACCACACTCGGAGGGGTCAGAGGGCTAGTTGGTGAAGCCAGGAGTAGGGACTTGGTCACCGGCTGTGAATCTCCTTCTGCCGATGTGCCGAGCTTAGTGCAGGCAGAGACTGGATTCACGGAGGCAGGAGGCTGAGAGCACCATGAGTGTGTCCAAGGCAGGGGGCCCGGTGCAGGAGCCAGGATGCAGAGAAGGGTAGAGAGCCAACCGGGAGTGAGTTCACTGGCTGTGGCATCACTTGACCTGTGCAAGGCAGGCGAGGTTGTCTGCTGGGAGTGGACAACAGTCTGGGGAGTGGAGGTGTTGAAAGCTGGGACAGCTTGGAGGAGCTTCCCCTGGAAACAGGTGGTTGCTGGGGTGGGCGGTGCTCAGTAATGTGTGGACACCACACTGGTAGAGCTGCTTGGATTTCAGAGGCATGCATATCAGCAAGGGCATGAACATGGGCCACAGGTGAGGGAGACAGCAGGCCTTGTGGGTCTACATGGGCTAGGAGAGGAAGTACCGTGGATCTGTGTTGTCCTTGATGTCTTAAATTTGGTGCTGGAGTTAAACATACATTGGCTCCCGACTCCATTGTGCTGAGGGAAGGACTAGATACATGCAGAGAAGAGTAGGAGCCAGGAAGCTGTAGAGGCTGCTAGAGAAAGGAGAGGCCTGGCTGCTACTCTTGAAAAGTTTAAGGCTTTTGAAGTTTGGAGGAAGTTGAGGGTATGTCATGAGAAATTCTAAAGTGAAACCAAAGAAAGTTCTCTAAAGTCCAAAGAGTCAAGGCCACAATAAAATGTTGATGGTTTCCCAGAGAAACCACAGAAATGCCTGTGATGAGAGTGCTTGAGCCTAGACCCAGGGAGGCATGGATGTGTGGGGGATGGGCTGGGAAGTGAGGGGCAGTGGCAACCCACAGGGCTGGAGAACGCTGTAGCCACGGGTACCAGTTTCCAGAGAGAAATGAGTTTTGGGTGAAAGTGTTCTGAAGTGGAGTGCAGGAGGCACAGGCTGCCCCTTCCTGGCCTCTGGGCACACGGCTGCCCCTCCAGAGAGCCCCTGGGACGGGCCTGTCTGCCCAGGTGGATGGAGAGGGGACTGACATTGGAGAAGGGATCACACAGACTCAGTGTAGTGGACAGATAGGGATGTCAGCTCAGGAGGACGTGTCCTTGGAAAGAAAGTTCAGAAAGGAGCAAACGGTGGAGACAGTGGGGAGAAAGGGCGGTCAGGGGCTGGAGGGACCTCCATTTGTTGAAAGTTGGTCGTGTCATGTTTTCAAATCAGAACTTTCTACCAGGAGCTATGTGAATTTAGATGTCACTTTCATGTGTCTCTCCTCATGAGGAGGAACTTCATGGGAGGCCCTGCACATCAGCTTCTGACCTGCAGTCCAGGTAATGGCCTCCTCAGAAGCCACACCCTGATCTGTCTAATCTGTCTAGGTGGGTGGCTTTCTTTTGGCCTGGAACCCTGCACTGAAGGATGGTCTGATCACAGCATTGGTTTCATTCTGGTGACCAGCTCACAGAAGAGAGTGTCTTCTCTCTCCTTGAATGTTGTATGCCCCAGACTCTGTTGCAGAAATCCCCTGTCTACCTGAGGTCAGAGCCTGCCTCTGTCCCCAGACGCTTTACATTAAACCTGAGTGCACATGGGAGCCTCGGGCTGGTTGCCGTTGCGTTCTAAATATGCCCTTGTTACCATGTGGTTTCTAGCCTGAGAATATTCTTATTTTTTATGTATTGAGATTAGATTCACAGCACATAAATTTACCATTCTAATCATTTTAAAGTATACGAGGCATTGGTTTTTAGTACGTTCAAAAGGTTGTGGAACTATTGCCATTATCTAATTCCGGAACATCTTCATCCCCCAAAAGAAGCCCTGTACTCAATTAGCAGTCACTCCCAGTTCCTCCTTTCCTCAGCCCCTGGCAACTGTGAAGCTACTTTCCTTCTCTCTGTGTTTCCCTATTCCGGACGTCTCACTCCATGGAGTTGTGCAATGAGTAGTCTTCTGTGATTCACTTCTTTCATTCAGCCTGAGTGTTCCAGCTTCATTCTTGTTGCACTCCATCCTTTCATGGCTGTGGTGTGCCACTGTGTGGGCCCATCACACTCTGCCTATTCATTTGTCGGCTGGTGTGCATTTGGGCTCTTAACACTTTTTGTCTAGTATGAATAATGCTGCCTGTGAGCATTCTTGTCTGTGTTTTGGCCTTAGGATATTCTTATACCTCTGATCTTCCCCACTACTTTTTGAAATTTCCACGTCTTTTCTCATCCTTCTAATTGGTTTCCCATTCTGGAATTTTCTTCTGCCTTTAGGGAGTCCCAAATAGGAGTGGCACTAAACATACTGCCAATCTCCTGTCCCACTTGCTATTTTCAGAGATATTTGGGAAACTCAACAAGTCTTTTCTTCATTAGCTACACAGTGGTCCCTTGAACAATAATTGAACTGTGCGAGTCTGCTTATATGCAGATTTTTTTCAGCCAACACACAGATTGCAAATACAATTTATTTAGGATGAGAAGCCTGTGTATATGGAAAGCCCACTTTTCCTATACTCAGGTTCCTCGAGGCTGACTGCAGGATTTGAGTATGCACAGATTTGGTATACTCACCGGGGGTGGTGGGGGACTGGGGGTTGCTGGTGTCTTGGAACCAATCCACCGCATATACTAAGGGTGGACTGGCCAGCCTGCTGCACAAAATTACAACCCTTCAGGGTGTAAAGGCTTGGGGCCTTTCAAAACACTCTGAGCCACAGAACTGCCTCTGGCCAAACATCAGCAGAGCTTCAAAAGACCTCGTTGTTTCAAGAGAAGTTAATACTAACAGCCTGAACAGGCTCCATGTAATCAAGACCCATTAGCACGGAACGTGTAGAAAATGAGAGTGTTCTGAGCCTGCCTGCTCAGTGGCCGCCAGCTACATAAACAAGATCTGAAGACCAGTGGGTACCTGTTGCCATATATTCACAAAGGCTTATAGCAGCCCGTTTACAAAGCTGTCATCCACATTAAGAAAATTCGCCCTCAGCCACTGAAAAACAAAACAACAAAAACCCCAACCCCACCCAAATCAAGCCCAACCCAGAACAACATGAAAGGAAACACTCCTTTGGAACATATAACTAATCCTGCTGCCTCTTTCTATTAGAAATGGATAAAGGTACCTTGGCTGTTGCTTTTCTTGCACCGTTTTGTGATGCAATAGTCTGATTTTGAAATTTGCTTCCTGTAGGAGGCTGGGACCCCCTGGCCATATCTAGACATACAGCTAGCTACAGTTTGGAGGCACGGACATTCATTGCATTATATTCACTGCTCCTAATCTCTTTTCTTTTGATGTGTATTCTTTAAAGCAAACTATTTTGTGATAAGTTAGTCACTGCCTTTATTGCAGCGATCATGTCATTTGCAGAATTGTAACAATAATTTCGGTACTCTCGATAGGAAGGTGGGTTAGCCAATACTCTTTAAAGAATACCAAATTTAATAGAACTTCTTGCACAATAAGTGCATTATGTCTCATCCTAAAAGAGATTTTTTCTTTCAAGGGTGCGCTGAGTTTTGTCTTAACCTCCTGTAAGTGACATATGCCAATGTGGCCATCTCGGGTGATTTATTGAAGACTTGTTACCCTCTGCCTGTGCTTTCAGCCCAGGTATGTCCTGTCTCCCCTGGATGTCTGGTGATTTTTAAAAGGGTTTCCATTGTGCTTTGGGAACCTGAAGGCATCAGAATGGGCTTTTGCTTGTTTGCTGTGTCATATTCTGTTCATTTAAAGAGTAAAAAAAGTATGTGGTTGGTATTGTGGCCCATGTTGAGCCAAAGCAAAGAGTAGGCCACTGGCTGAAGCCCACCTACGTTGAATGTAATGAGGCCTGAGATGAAAAGGATCTGCTACACTGAACACAGAACATAGAGCTCTGGGCTAACCACACAAAATATGCTGTGTGCAATGAACACTCACACTATACTCTTAGCCACATCCCACACAAAGGACAGAGAGACAACTCCCAGGAGATGGAGCATGTGTGGAAAGATTTTCCGCCTAGTTACTTTGAAGAAAGCAAAAGGAGGCTGAAACTGTGCTTTGTAAGCCGCGTGGGTTGGTGCTGGCTCCTGGACGTCAGTTCAGAATGCTCAGGAGTGAACGCAGAAGCCTGGTGAGGGACTCCCAGGAGGAGCTCCTGTCTCCACCTCCTCAGCCTCCGGAGTTCAAATTTCACTCAACCTGAGTGCACCAAACCCCACCCTCGTGTTTACATTGCCCTGGCCTTTTTGGCAGAATCAAAGTCCCTGCATAGCCAAGGAGATCTTTTACCTTCTACACTAGTGGGAGGCCAGGTGCCTGGGAGGGACGTGGCATGCCTCTGCCCTCCCCAGCGTGCCACTGTCCTGCTGTGAAGGCCTGTGTCAAGGAAAACTGGGCTCAAAAGTGCAGACTGAGAGAGCCGTTGGGCTGTTTTGAAGGAAGGTAAGCAGGGAGCATTTGTGTGTGTGCGCATATGTGTGCATGTGTCTGTTCCTGTGCGCTGTGTATGTGTGCATGTGTGTGGCTTCTGTAACGCTACAAAGACCTGAAACTGAGCTGTGTGCCTGCTGAGATTTACCAACTTGCCAAGACTTCCAGAGGGAAAGAGATGGTGCTAGCCAGGAGGAGAGGGCGTTATGGAGTGGAATAGTCACCAAAACGGATGCTTTAACCGGGCAAGAAGGAATGTCGCTCAGGACTTGTCCAGGAATGCCTTTATTGGTTTCCAAGCTGGAGGAGTCTTAACTTACCGACTTCTTTTTGGAGAGGAGTTCAGTGATGGTCTGACGTGGCATTTGTAAGCTCTCTGGCCGCCTCTGTGGCCAGCTGGCTTGGGTGACCTCAGATAAGGCCAACAGGACCTCCTCTTTTCCTCCGGGCTTGGGCCCTAGTGTTTTCACAGTTACTGGGCTGCCCGGTCAGAGGCCTGAGATAGGCGCCTGCTGAATGCTGAGCCTGCACCAGCGTGCTGGTGTGAGAGGTCTGCCTGGGGAGCCGCCCTGGCCTGCCCTGCTGTCAGCGCGGCTGTGGGGGCACGTTGGCAGCGTCCGGGACTCGCCTGCCACAGCCCCACTCGGAGCATAGCGCTGCTTTATCGCCACATTCCAGAGCCTCACCCAGGAGACCACAGAAGCCCTTGGAATCTGGCCCAACTCCCGAGTCGCTCCTGCTCTGTAGTGGGATGCCTTCCCTTCCCGGAGAGGCGGTTTGTGGCTGGGCAGGCGTTTCTGTGTGGAAGGTTCTGCTCTGGTTCTGGCTTTTGTTAATTTTTTTTTTGCTCTATATTTCTCTAAGAATTTATTGTCAGCCTCGTTTTTAGAAAGCGTGAGCAAGGAGCTCAGCTTTACTCCAGAGGGAGGGATTTTCCAGTGCCCTTGGGCAGTCTCAATAAGGTGTCCCAGTGCTGCGCTGCAGCCTCTGTCCTGCTGGGCGCCTCCCCTCCTGGCAGCTCAGACAGTGATTTGGGTCTGGGGGCTTGGGAAGGAGTTCACTCTCAAGGTGAGACTGACGTACCAAGGGAACAGTACCTTAGAATGGAGTTATTCTGCCTAAGGAGAGAAAGAGTTGTCCCTACAGAGTGGAGTTTATTAGTGTCTTTTTTTTTTTGTAAAAAAAAAAAAAGAAAGAAAGAGGAAATATATCAAAGTCATAGAGTCTCTGATTTAGTAGATTAAAAGCAATATTCTCAAAGACCCAAGTGTAGTCCTCATTTCTTAGCTCTTGATTTTTCTCTGGAATAGAAAATGATTTAATACAAACTCCAAAGAGTCAGAATTCTATTGTAATAAAATTAAAGCAAACCTTGTTTTAGTGAGAGGTTATACATGCTCTAATTATAAATGTCCACATGGAAAAAACAAGAGTGATTTTTGCATATGCTATGGATAAGATAACACAACACCCCTTGAGAAGAAACCTCTTGGCTCAGACATCGCTTCCTGCCTGGGAAGGTCTTTCTGTGCCTGCAGCCCCTACCAGGCCTCCAGGGAGCAGGTAACCTTGGGACATCGCCAGGGCTACCCGTACCTCCCCTCCTGGCTTCAGATGCGAGAATGCTCCTTGCCTCATTGCTAACCCCATTCAACACTGCCTTGTGCTCTGGGCCACAGCCTAGCTTTCAGCCGTCCTAGCTTGGTGATGGACTCTTCCATGCTCCAGAGCCTGAAATCCAGGCAGTCCATCAGCACCTGTCCTCACCAGCACTGAAACCCCCACTGGCTGTTCCACATTGTGCAGCCTCAGACCCGTCAACTGAATGATCTGCTGGAAAACTCACAAGTCCAGCACCGGTGCCCATCGCTCATGTGTCATTTGATTTTGCAAATCCAGGAGAAATGTTCTGTCTCTGCTGAGGGGAAGTCATGTGATGTAGTGATGGGAATCATGGACGTGCATGACACGATCTGCCAGATCACCCTTACCCGTCCCCCTGTGAAACCTGGACATGCTCTGGTCCCTTGCAGCCCCCTAACCTTGTAGGTTCAACAGAGGAGAACCCATGCCCCTTCTGAGTTTGCTTTGAGCCTCAAATGAGGCAATAGGTGAAGTTCTTGGAAGACAGTGGTTGCCCAGTTAGCTTATTACTGCTGCTTTTGCCATCATTGCTGTCAGTCACCGAGCAAACAAAAAAAGTATGGGATGGGAAAACAGTTTTACAGCTGGTAAGAGCCTGAGCCAGGCAGCTTGGCCATAAAGTCGCACTGGGTGGATGGTTAGCAAAATTGGTGCCTGGGACAATTTGAGTCATATCAAAAAATGACTTACAGAACTTTTGAATACGTTTTTTAAAACCCACCTTTTACCATAGCTTTATATTAGAGAACAGTTCCTCAGGGTAATTCTCGAGGTGGGAGGTCAGTGGACCTGCTTTCTGTGTACTCACTGATTAGATGTTCATGGAGCACTCCTCTGTCCCTCAGCTCTGCACCCAGAGGGTCCACACGTGAATCACATGTGAGTTCCGGGAATTCTTCACTTGACCAGGGACGGGGAAAGCACAGAAAGAAGGGTTTGCCCAGTGCCTGGTGTGTGCCGTGCCTTTCATGTTGCACCCCAGTGGTTCTGGGAGCTGATACCAGCAAACACACCCTTCTCCAGGTTGCTTCTCTACAGACAAGGAAAGTGAGGCACAGAGAGGCTGAGTGATTCATTCATCTGAAGTCACACAGCTATGATCAAGCC
Source organism: Colobus angolensis palliatus (assembly GCF_000951035.1). Classification (NCBI taxonomy): domain Eukaryota; kingdom Metazoa; phylum Chordata; class Mammalia; order Primates; family Cercopithecidae; genus Colobus; species Colobus angolensis. The sequence goes on along the minus strand of NW_012115744.1, from coordinate 3,403,255 downwards.
AGGACTCAAGCCTGGATTATGCCAGAACACCTAGAAGGGGAGGGAAGATGTGCACATGAATCACTCCATTGGAAATGTCAAAAGATGCTTTATGTGACAGTGAGGCGCAAAGGGACTATGATCGTTATCCCAAGGAGAGAGGGTTTCCTTTGTCTCATGGAATTTAGGAAGAGGAGGGAAAGCCTTTGAAGAGGGAGAGGAGGGCAAGGGGGAGAGGGAGAAGGAGGAAGGGGAGGAGGGGGAAGACGAGGAAAGGGAGAAAGGGGAAGAAGAGGAAGAGGGGAGGAAGGGAGGAGATCAAGAGGAGCCGCCTCAGGTTGGGGCCTAGTGTGCTGTGAGTCTCATTTCTGTCTTGATCTCACAACGGTTGTTTTAATTGAGGTGCAATTTACATGCAGTAAAATGTGCTCTATTTAGTATACAGTAGTCTGAGTTTGACAAACATTATGCCATGACACTCCCACCACTATCAAGACACAGATATTTCTATTGCCCAAACCATCCCTGGCACCCTTTGCAGCCTCCACTCTTCTCCTGGCCCCGACCACACCCATTTGTGTCCAAACACAATGTCTCCACCCCAGAATGTCACCTATGTGGAGTCGTACATAGTCCTTGAGACCCCTCCAGGAGACTGCCTGCAGATGAGTGCTCGTTCTTGAAACCAAAGCCTCTCTGTCTTCAGCATTTTCCCTGGGCTGTGCTTGTCAGAGCCTCGCCATGGGCACTTGCAGCTGCAGATGTAATTCCAATAAACCTCCACTTATTGGGATTGTTTGGAGATGGTGAATTGATTCGCTGGGCGGTCCCAAGTGAGTCATTTGAGGTCCCAAGTGAGTCATTTGAGGGCGACCTAGGGACAGGATGGTTCCTGGCTATGTCTGGAGAAGCTACCTGTTCCCTGTGGTGGTCCAGGCGCAGGTAGGACCTCTGGCATATCCATGGCTCCTGACCCCAGTGGGGCTGCTGGTACCATGGGCATGTGGGGGAGCTGAAGAGTTCATGCTAGGAGCAGCACCTGATCCACTAATTAAGTCAGGAAACAACAGGTGCTGGAGAGGATGTGGAGAAATAGGAACACTTTTACACTGTTGGTGGGATTGTAAACTAGTTCAACCATTATGGAAAACAGTCTGGCGATTCCTCAAGGATCTAGAACTAGAAGTACCATATGACCCAGTCATCCCATTGCTGGGTGTATACCCAAAGGATTATAAATCATGCTGCTATAAAGACACATGCACACGTATGTTTATTGCAGCACTATTCACGATAGCAAAGACTTGGAATCAACCTAAATGTCCATCGGTGACAGACTGGATTAAGAAAATGTGGCACATATACACCGTGGAATACTATGCAGCCATAAAAAAGGATGAGTTTGTGTCCTTTGTAGGGATATGGATGCAGCTGGAAACCATCATTCTCAGCAAACTATCGCAAGAACAGAAAACCAAACACCGCATGTTCTCACTCATAGGTGGGAACTGAACAATGAGATCACTTGGACTCGGCAAGGGGAACATCACACACCGGGGCCTATCATGGGGAGGGGGGAGAGGGGAGGGATTGCATTGGGAGGTATACCTGATGTAAATGACGAGTTGATGGGTGCTGACGAGTTGATGTGTGCAGCACACCAACATGGCACAAGTATACATATGTAACAAACTTGCACGTTATGCACATGTACCCTAGAACTTAAAGTATAATTAAAAAAATAAAAAAGAAATGCACTTGCTTGAAGAAACAGAACATAAAACTGTGACCATCACTATAGCGGCTGTGGCAGCACAGGGGTCTCTCCCCCATAATGAATCATTTTAGGAGTTAAAGAGGAAAGCACAAATCGCTTAATAGTCTCTGAGGAGTGAGTGAGGTGTATATGAGTGAGTGTGTGTGTGTGTGTGTGTGTGTGTCTTGATCTAGATATCTGTAAAATATAAAAGTGATTGACTAAGATTAGAATTTTATCATTTTTAAGGAATGGAAATAATGGGTATTGGAGTTGGCAGGAGGTTGGTTTAAATTTCAGATGTTCTATTCAGTAGGCTTGTAAAAAAATCATTAATGTTAGTGCAGGCTCTCTCAGCCTCTGATTTCTCATCTGTAAAATGAACTTCCCATTTCCTGCTTCACAGGATTGCTTTGGGAATTGAGTGGGATCCCTAGGGCCCAACAGTGTGCTGGGAGCATGGGAGGAGCTTGCACAGTGGCCTTGTCTTTAGGTGGTCAGCTGAGTGGTAGGAGAAGGTGTTTCCAGAATTCTCTCTGTTCGTCAGGTGATGAAGATGCCAATTCCTGCAGCCTCACCTGGCTCACCTGAGGGTGGCTGCTTCAGCATCAGTGGGTGCTTTTCTTCTCACACGCCGTTCCATCTTTCCCTTGCCTCTGTTGATCTGTCTATTCAGATACTGTGAAATGTGCCCACCACCCTTTCCATCTCTTGTTCCTCTCTGTTCCCCAAGGGGGCTGTTCCATTCTCCAGCACATCCTCAGGACTAGGCTGAATATTGCTTCTAAGTCCCCATTTATGACTAGCAATCATAGCAATGCTTAGTCAACTCTTACCGACTTTCATGGAGAAGAATTTTCTAGTTTCTCCTTTGAAACTAAAAAGTTTCAGGGAGGATACTGTTAGTTCTTTTGAAATGAAAAGTTAATTTTTAAGCACACCTGTCGCAAAAAGTAGAATATGGGATTCTTAGCATCAGTACCTAGAAAAAGGAAAGGTTCTACATCGCTTCATAAATCTGTCAGATTTGTCTTTCCTTTGCTTCAAACCAACTTTCTGTTGGAAGCAGGGCCAGTGGACAGTTAGGTGGATTACAGATCAGTGATGAGTATTTTTGGTTGCTGAGTGACTGGTGATGGAGGGTGCTGAAGTGTGAGGTCAACTGTCCCTTTGGCCAGCTGATTGTTAGCATGCCAGGGAGCACAGTTGGGCATTGCCTAATCTGTTTTCAGCTGGGATGGAAGGGATATTTTCACATGTATTTTTTTGTCTTCTCCATTTTTTGAGTGACTTTTGAAATACTTCTGAGTGCCTCTTAACCCTCTTGCCTCCTTGTGGGAAAGCCACGTTTCAGTACCAGGGTTGGGGTGGAAAGAGAAGGATTCCCTGCAGGGAGGGTGGGTAAGGAAGTCTGTTGCTGCAGGTCCTCCAAAGAGACAAGAATGTATGTTCTGTATTTTCTTCCTTCTGGTCCTTTTCAGGTGATAAACCTCACTGGTATGTCATGCAGCGGAAGTCATTCAGGGCCATATTTATGTTTGTTGGATTTTGAACTAAGATCCAGCCACAAGGAAATTGTTGCCAGACAGTGGACAGGCTCCCTTGGGAGGGGAGGTCCTTGGTGCTGTTGGCTGGGTCTGGTGGCAACACAAGGGAAAGGGGACACCGAATGGGATGATTTATCCTGGACTGAGATGTGGAAAGGTTCTCCTCCTGCATCTGCAGCTGAAGAGCTATGGGATCCCTGCGAGTTACTTCCTCCCACTCTGGGATCAGGTTCTCAATTTGCAGAATGAGGGTTGATTCAGACTTCCCCATACTCCCTTTGAGATGGAAGCAAAATGTTAAAATATGTTATTTAAGGATATAAAAAGGTAGAAGGGGCAGATGAGTGGCAGGACCCCACCTTTGAGAATTCTGTCCTTACCCCACCACCTCCTCACAGCAGTGTCAGCCCTGATAGCACGTCAGGTGCCAGAGACAGAGTGGAGACTTGAAGCCCTGCAGCCTCCCTCACCTAGTAGGGGCTCCTCACCCTCCCTGCCCCTAGGAGTTCGTCAGGGCACCACGAACCCCACCCACAACCCATGTCCAGGAACCACAGATGGGAATTTTGTTGGCTATGTCATTTCTCTGGTCTGGATGCAGAAAATTACTTTCTATGTCACTTTTCCAAACCAGAACCATATTATCAGTAGCATTCTGCCATCAGTTAAGGAGGGTATCCTTTAATGATGGATCAGCGCCTTTGGGGGCTGCAAACAACAGGGTGTGGGCTCCTGTTTGGTTTCTCAGTGGCAAGACTGGCAGTCAGCCATGCAGTGACCCTGCTTCCACACCCCTGTTAGGTTTCATTTCTAGGCAGAATTCTCTTTTTATTGCTCTTGTCCTGCAGCTTTTGCATTGAGTCTTAGAAAGCATAACAGTGGCAGAAAGTATTTAAGTGAAGCTCTTTCCTGTGCCCCCAGTGTAGAGGCAACAGTTTCATAGGTGAGAAGATAGACGATACAGAGGTCAGAAGACAGATATTTACCCAGCCCTGTCACTTGGAGCTGTGTGGGTTTGAGCAATGAAACACCAACCTCACAGGTGGCAGGAGGATAAAGGAGATTGGAAATGGCAGATAGCATGGTGCCATTTGCTTGCACCTGCTGTTTGCCAGGGCTCTGTCTCATTAATCTTTGTGCCCCTGGTTCCGAGCACATTGTGTCCAGATAATGTTCAAATGTCCCCTGGATATCCGGTCCATGCTTCCTGCTTCATGGGCAAATGGGCTAACCTTTAGGGTCACGACTTTTGTTTTCTTTGGAATTTAGAACGCTTAAATTGGGTGACTTCATTTACTTTTCCAGTTGTGTTCATTATCAGTTGGAGTCCAGCCAGGTCAGTAGCGATGGCCACCCTGTTTCCACCTCTCACGAATGGGTGGACCTGGCTGTGCTGCCTGGGAAAAGGCCCAGATTGCGGGGACACCTGGGCTGCAGGTGGCCAAGGGCTGCACGGCTCTTCTACCTTCAGATACTTGTGGGCTGTGTGTGTGTTTGGTTTGGGTTGGTGGTGGTTCTTTGTTTGCTTGTTTGTTTTGCCTGCTAAGGCAGCTGAGCTTTCCAAAATAGCTCCCCAGATTTTGTCATGTGTGAAAAAGCTCAAACTTTTAGCCTCTCACTCAATACTCACCTGGTGTCAGAAGCTGTTCTCTAATGCTAGAAATGTAAGGGAGAGCAAAATAAAGCAAACCCCGTGCCCTCAATGAGCCTGAGTCCCAGTGGGTGAAGGTGCAGTTCTTCTGAATGCAAGTATGTACTCTGGATAACAACCCAGTGAGGAAAGGGTGGTCAGGGCAGCACCTGTTAAGGAGGTGAGGGAGATGAGATGCAGAGAAGGACAGGAGCCAAAGCCCCGGGGCAGGTGCATGCTTGCAGTGGACGCTGGGAACAGGGCAGGCAGTGAAGAGATGAGTCCAGGGGGCGGATGCCAGGCCCTGTCCACTATGGGAAGAGCCTTTAATAGTAATTATGAGTGCTCTTACTTGGAGCCTATGAGCTGGGTACTTTATGTCCATATTCTCTAGTTCTCATAACTTTGAGAGAAAGATGGAAAGCATCTTTGTGTCTTTCATTCCATTGAAAGATAGGAAGCATTCTGTTTTATAAATGTAAAACCAGGAAACTGAACAGCCTGAATGTCATGACCAGGAACACACACAGAGTAAATGGTGGAATGGGGATCCCATCTTCAAGGATAAAGGGAAACAGCCGTCTCCTTTGTCTAACTGAAGTTCAAGTTCTTTCTTTTGCAAAGTGATAGCCCTTTACAAGAAAACAGGATAGGAACAGTGTGTTCCAGAGGCCCCTTCTCCTTCCCTCCCCCTGAGGCTGACTCTCCTGCCCCCACTGAAGACCACCGGGGTGTAGGTGCAGGGGGCTGTCTGTGGAGCTCCTGGAATGGCCTACCCAGGGCTCTGCACCTTTAGAAAGATCTGTGTTGCTACAGAGTGATTCAGAAGATTGACCAGTCCTATCTTGGAATTCACCTGATAATGTTTCATATTCTTTTCCTGTACATTTAACATTTATTGGGCATTTTCTGACGTAGAAAACTACATATGTGTGTAGCAGGAAGTTTAGCAGGAGTCCAGCCTTGTCTTTGACGCTGGATAGGGCTGGACTGGACCCTCTCTGTCCCACGGCTGTGCTCTCATGTATTAATAGGAAGGTGGTTGAACACCACCCGGGCTGTCAGGATTTGATGAGACTCCGCTTGGAGGGCTCAGAATGGACCTGACATAGATGGAATGTATAGTCAATGGTAATGGAAATTTTTTTTTTTTTTTTTGAGACGGAGTCTCGCTCTCTCGCCCAGTCTGGAGTGCAGTGGCCGGACCTCAGCTCACTGCAAGCTCCGCCTCCTGGGTTTACACCATTCTCCTGCCTCAGCCTCCGGAGTAGCTGGGACTACAGGCGCCCGCCACCTCGCCCGGCTAGTTTTTTGTATTTTTTAGTAGAGACGGGGTTTCACTGTGTTAGCCAGGATGGTCTCGATCTCCTGATCTCGTGATCCGCCCGTCTCGGCCTCCCAAAGTGCTGGGATTACAGGCTTGAGCCACCGCGCCCGGCCTAATGTTGTTGTTTTTAATGCATCTATTATTATTTTAAGATTTCTACCACTAATAAAATATAATTATTCATACCCTCCCACAAGAGAGGGACTATCCTCTGCCTTACCATTTGGTACGGAGCCTTCTAATCACGTACTGTTCTTAGCAGGCAGGGCAGGGAGCTAGCTGAAGGATTCCACCTCAGACTGATTAATAAGCCCTTTTTGACAGCATTTTAATTCAGATTAGAAGAATTGTTTTACAACTCATTCTTGGGCTCTTTTTTTACGTTATTGTGCCAATTTATTTTAACTCAGATTTAGGGAGAAGGGTATGGGAAGTCATACAGACTTAGCAGCATGAAATCTGTGACTGTAGTGGGTAGGCTTATACCCCGGGCTGCGTGGCCCTGCAGTGTGTGTCCTGGCTGCCAGCCAGGCGTGGGAGGGACTTGGTTGATGGCCATACAGCACCCTCCATCGTGGGGAGGAGGAGTAGTCTTTGTCATTTTCACGGAGCAGAAGCTGTTTATCAGCACCTCCTTCTCACGCTCTGAAAACAGCAAGAAGGATTTACCAGGTCTTACATTTGTTAAATTTTCCTGGTAACAGGAAATCTAAACAGAAATCAAATTAAATTGATGTTTACTCAGGGCCTATAAAGACACTCACCCTATGTGCTATGCCATTTAATTCTCAGGTCAACCTTTTCATAGAACCATCTACCCACACCCTCATTTTATAACCAGGAAGCTGAAGGTCAAGGTGAATGCACCAGTTGGTAGAACCCTAAGGGTAGACTCAGGATAGAGCTGGGATTTGAACCAGTGTCCATCTGATGCTAGAGCTTCTTCAAGGGACCACTCTACTTCACAATTGCCTAGTGATTGCATTAACAAATGGATTGCATTTTCCATTTTTGAAATTGTAGAGGTGATATTTGCACGTGCCTTATAATTTAGGCCAGTCTTTCCAGGTGTCTCCTTTGTTTAATTTGCACAGAGCTGGGCGAAATAGGTGTTTTAGTCTCTGCCTGGTCTGAAGCCTGGTCACTCGCTAATCCCTGGTCAGAGCAATGTGAGTTCAGTGCCACCTCTTTGTGGGCAGGGCCACTGACAGAGCCTCCAGGTGTGTGCCCTCCTGGTGCTCTCTGAGCAGGTGGGCAGTGGGCCAGCAGGAGCACACAGGCGTCAGGGCCAGTGCACCTGGGTTCTAGGCCCACCTCCACCTCCTAGCAGCTGCCTGACCTTGGGCAAATTATTTATTCTCTTTGATCCTCAGTTCCTTATAGATAAAAAAGAAAATAGGTTATACTGTGAAAATTAGAGAAAATGCATGATGCTCCTGCCCTGTCAATAAAAGGTACTCAGAAAACAGCAGCTGTTACTGAGGCTGTTACCTTGAATTAATCCCATGGCATATGTCCTGTCATCACTTTCCCTGCCTTGAAGACTTGGTTTATTTTCAGCATTTTGTGTAGCATTTCTGCTCCCAGACCCTCCCTTCCCTAGGCTTGACTTTAGGATGGGAGTCACGGCCACTGCAGATGGGCCCATACCCCTGTGTCCACTCTCCCCACTCCCTGCTTCTCTGCATGCTTTCCCTTGGGCACGGTTGAAACAAGAAGAAAGCCTGACGTGGGCGTGTTTTCAGCACCACACCCCAGTACCTCTCGGGACTCTGTCCTAACACGTTGTCCCAGTGTTTTCAAAAAAGCCAGCAGCTGCTGACCATGGTGGCGCATCAGCCTGGAGCCTGGGGCTATGAGGCACATGCTCAGGGCAGGTCCCTCCAGAGGGCTCCTGGGCCAGGCTCAGTGACTGCTGTTAGGTAGTGGCTCACGTCTCTCAAATTCCAGGTGCCCACGCAGCGTGGGCTTCCCACCACCAGCAGCTCCCTGGCTGTGGAATGCTTGCAATTTCACAGTTGAGAAAGTAGAAGGTGGGGGAGGCCCATGGGGTGCGGCATGTGCTGACTACAAACTCCAGCTTATTTTAGGAGGCTCTTGGCAAGGACCCGATGTGTGTGGTCACGGCAATTGGCCAGTCAGCACATTGAGGCTTGGGAGTCCCAGAATGCCAGAGTCGTGGCCATGATTAATAATAGTAGCTGATGCTTCAGCCCTTCCTGCCCACACTTTAGTTCAAAGTTTTATTTTCTTGACATTCCATGTATGGAAATCAGCGCATACAGGTCAGCCTCAAGTGTCTATGATCCTGAGACATTCAGCAGGCACCTACTTGGCCCAAAGTTGCTGTGCCAAGCAGGAAGACCCAAACCAATTCCTGCACTTTCTCTTTTCATTGAATTTCATATTGACATTTGAGCAGACATTCAGTTTTTTTTCCTTTTTTTTTTTTTTTTTGAGACGGAGTCTTGCTCTCTTGCCCAGGCTGGAGTACAGTGGCGTGATCACTGCTCACTGCAACCTCTGCCTCCCAGGTTCAAGCAATTCTCCTGCCTCAGCCTCCTGAGTAGCTGAGACTACAGGCATGCACCACCATACCCGGCTAATTTTCGTATTTTTAGTAGAGACAGGTTTCACCAATACATTCAATTTAATAGGAATTTGCTACCCAGCACCTAGCTGATGCTCAACAAATGTTACACAGGTCTATGAACGGAAGCTCTTCTTTGTCTAAGATGAACAGTTCATTCTTGGGGATTTATGAGCCGAGCTGGGCTCAACGTTCACAGTCATGATGAAATTAACAATGAGCCCCAAAGGCAAGATGATTCAAAAGGTGAAGATTCCCAGAGTTCAGAATGACAATTTGTTCTGCATGGAAAGGTAGAAATGATTCAAGTACCTGAAATGTTTATTTGAATGCCTTTTCATTGGCATCCTCCAGAGTATATATAGAACTTTGTGATCTTAGAGGGATCTTTGTCCCTGTTTATTGTAAATCATATTTTGAATCCACTTATTTGTTTAGACAAATGCACACACTCATTCTGAGGGTGGGAGGCTTACTTTCATCCCGGTCTGAAAGCCTCTCTCTGGTTTTCTCCCCCGCAGTGCTACACACGCAGGGCCCTGTCGATGGCAGCCTTTATGCGAAGGTGAGGAAAAAAAGCTCCTCGGATCCTGGCATCCCAGGTGGCCCCCAGGCCGTCCCGACCACCAACAGCCCAGACCACAGTGACCACACCTTGTCTGTCAGCAGTGACTCCGGCCACTCTACAGCCTCTGCCAGGACTGATAAGACGGAAGAGCGCCTGGCTCCAGGAACCAGGAGGGGCCTGAGCGCCCAGGAGAAGGCCGAGTTGGACCAGCTGCTCAGTGGCTTTGGCCTGGAGGATCCTGGAAGCTCCCTCAAGGAAATGACTGATGCTCGAAGCAAGTACAGTGGGACCCGCCACGTGGTGCCGGCCCAGGTTCATGTGAATGGAGATGCTGCTCTGAAGGACCGGGAGACGGACATTCTGGATGACGAGATGCCCCACCACGACCTGCACAGTGTGGACAGCCTTGGGACCCTGTCCTCCTCGGAAGGGCCGCAGTCGGCCCACCTGGGTCCCTTCACCTGCCACAAGAGCAGCCAGAACTCACTCCTATCTGACGGTTTTGGCAGCAACGTTGGTGAAGATCCGCAGGGCACCCTTGTTCCGGACCTGGGCCTTGGCATGGACGGCCCCTATGAGCGAGAGCGGACTTTCGGGACTCGAGAACCCAAGCAGCCCCAGCCCCTGCTGAGAAAGCCCTCAGTGTCCTCCCAGATGCAAGCCTACGGGCAGAGCAGCTACTCCACACAGACCTGGGTGCGCCAGCAGCAGATGGTTGTAGCTCACCAGTACAGCTTCGCCCCCGATGGGGAGGCCCGGCTGGTGAGCCGCGGCCCTGCAGACAATCCCGGCCTTGTCCAGGCCCAGCCTAGAGTCCCACTCACCCCCACCCGAGGGACCAGCAGTAGGGTGGCTGTCCAGAGGGGTGTAGGCAGTGGGCCACACCCCTCTGACACACAGCAGCCCTCTCCCAGCAAAGCGTTCAAACCCAGGTTTCCAGGCGACCAGGTTGTGAATGGAGCTGGCCCAGAGCTGAGCACAGGCCCCTCCCCGGGCTCGCCCACCCTGGACATCGACCAGTCCATCGAACAGCTCAACAGGCTGATCCTGGAGCTGGATCCCACCTTCGAACCCATCCCTACCCACATGAATGCCCTCAGTAGCCAGGCCAATGGCTCTGTGTCTCCGGACAGCGTGGGAGGCGGGCTCCGGGCAAGCAGCAGGCTGCCTGACACAGGAGAGGGCCCCAACAGGACCCCTGGGCGGCAAGGTGAGCTGGGGCTCCATGGGAGGTGCTCCACGGGAGGCTAATGTGTGATGAGAAATCAGCCTAGTAGGTTCACTTTTGGCAAAACCCACAAGGGAGGGACATTTCCCTTGCAGTTTCACCTCTCGTGAATTTTGGCCTAGGATCCAAACGCTGTCATGCTGGTGTGGTCCCTTGGTAGGAGATTTGGAGGGTGGGAGAACCAGGCAGAAGACCTGCTGTTAACGTCAGTGCAGGGGCAGGGACAGCATGCACTCCGCTGGAAAGGGCCGGTCATGCCTTCATTGCAGAGTGGGCTTCACAGTGAAACCGTTCTCCCTTCATGAATGTTAGTGGATTTACGAAGGAAGCATACTTACTTCTGTCCTTGTGGTATAGATCAGGGCTTTGTGGAAAAATGCCAGCTACTTCAATGGGGCTGAAGGTTGGGGAGGAAGAGGACTGCTGAGCCCTCAGACAGCTTTGTCACAGGAAGTGTTTAAGCAGTCGTGGTATAAAATGTTCTGATTACAAATACACGTGTCAGAGTTGGCCATGGTGGTGTGGGGGGACTGGTTATGGAAGGCAGTGGCTGGGTGGAGGCTTGGGGTCCACAAGGGGTTCTACCACGGGGAGCAGCTTAGTGATGGGAGGGGCTTGGGGGAGCAGGCTCATGGGTGAGGGGACTGAGAGCTGTGGTGGGACCCAGAGCCATGGGGCCAGGTGCAGGGACCTCCTGGGGATGCCCCAAAACCAGGTGGGGGTCATGCTAACTGCAGAGAGGCCAAGACTGTACGTGTCCTTTTCCCCTGAGGCTGGTGGTTTAGAAACCAGCACAGGGCCTTTCTGCCTAGCTTTGAGGCCTGGGAAGAGCCAGGGCTGGGAGTGGTGGACAGGCAGTGACCTCTGCCTGGGTTATAGTAGCACTATCTTCAAGCTGCATCAATGTAATGGGGCAAGTTGCCTGTTGGGACCAGGTTCTTTCTGTTGGGAAGTCATGAAATGTGAGGGGACCAGAGAGCTGGAGGTGGTCATGTCGGCCAGGGAAGACACTCAACAGGCAGAGAAGGGCACTGAAATGGAGCAGGGTTGTCTCAGTAGGGGACAGTGTGGTGAGATCATGTGGTCTGGAAGCTCCTGCACAGAGATGCACACCAGGGGAGGGCAGCCAGGCTGTAGCGGCTGTGCCTGGGGGCCGCTGGGAGGCTACAGGAGGTGGAGAGACAGAGCTGTGTTCTGGGAGCCCTGGCAGTGATATGCAGGGACCAGGACCCAAGGATAACCTTGGGCCAGAGAGTGTGGCATCCATATGGTGCCAGGGCCTCCCACATTGGCACATTGGGATGTGTTGGCAAATGGGGGCCGCTGGCTCCTTAGAGGGACTTACCTCTAAAAGTGAAGACCAGAGAGGTAAAGGACCAGGGAGAATATGGCTATGTGACACCGTGCATGTGATTCCCACCATGTGCTGGTAACACTGATGAGAGATGCTACCACTTATGCCCGCGTGGTTCTTGGTTTAGGTGGGCTGGCCCATGTCATCGTCCTAAGCACCCTGGCTGCAGGCACCAGTCCCTGCCTGATAGTCGTGTTGACGGAGATATCGGTAGGTTACATGGCCCGCCTAGGTTCACATGGCACCAGCGTAGTAGAGCAAATGTCAGTGCCCTGCGGTGTGGACTCAGTGTCTCCATCCTCTTTGGAGTCACACAGGTGAGGACTGCAGTCCCATCTCAGGTCTGGGGTGGTCTGGGGGAAGGACCTCACACTCTGCGGATGTTGGTCCTGGCTTCAGGTCTGAGTGTGCCGTGGGCCGCCTGAGTGACGCACGTGTGTAAAAGGCAGTGTCCCTGTGAATTTCTCTTCACTCCATCTGTGAGAAGGAAACCCTACCCCAGTGCCTGGCCCAGGGACGGTGTGAAGAAAGGCTCGTCCACATCCACCTCTCACTTACTAGGGGTGTGACTGAGCAAACAGCTGTCATTCCAGCCTGCCTGAGTAACTCCGTCTTTGTGTGTCCTGAGCTGGGAGTTTGAAGGAGCCTGGAGAGTCCCCCTGAGTAGATTATTGGACTTTACAATACAACTGTATAGCAACCACAACACCACAGCAGGGTAGCAGTTCCTGAACAATAGGTCCAGGTTGATGCATTAAACAAATATATTTGGGAAATTCTGAGTCTACAAAAAAGGCCCCAATGGGAACAAAACTATCTGCAGTATCACACCTGACTTACTTCACCAAACCTTCTTGAAAGAAGTTACTTGGAAACATTAAAATCAGAAGTCTTTTCTCCTGGATAACAATCTCATGTAGGTTTGGAGGAGGCTGGAGGCATCTGAGTGTATGTGGAGAAGAGGACTCCATGGCTTAGGTTAACATATAGTAGTCTCTTGAGGTTAATAGGTCTTTCAATTGATTGAATTCAATCCTTTTGATTCCCCGTTCTTGCTGCAAATAAACAGTTATAAGGCCTGGAGTTTTAGAAAGCCACATCATATTATCCACCCTCAGATTGGCTGTTTTTAAATTACTTGGTAAACTCATTATTTATTTATTTTTATTTTTATTTATTTATTTTTTTGAGACAGAGTCTCGCTGTGTCACCCAGGCTGGAGTGCAGTGATGTGATCTCAGCTCACTGCAAGCTCCGCCTCCCAGGTTCATGCCATTCTCCTGCCTCAACCCAGTAGCTGAGACTACAGGCACCCGCTACTGTGCCTGGCTAATTTTTTGTATTTTTAGTAGAGACGGGGATTCACCGTGTTAGCCAGGATGGTCTTGATCTACTGACCTTGTGATCTGTCCGCCTTGGCCTCCCAAAGTGCTGGGATTACAGGCGTGAGTTACTGTGCCCAGCCAAACTCATTACTTTAATAATAATTTTTTTTTTTTTTTGGAGTCTTGCTCTGTCGCCCAGGCTGGAGTGCAGTGGCACAATCTCGGCTCACTGCAACCTCCACCTCCCGAGTTCAAACGATTCTCCTGCCTCAGCCTCCTGAGTAGCTGGGACTATAGGTGCGCACCTTCATGCCCGGCTAATTTTTGTATTTTTAGTAGAGATAGGGTTTCACCATATTGGCCAAGCTGGTCTTGAACTCCCAACCTCATGATCTGCCCACCTCAGCCTCCCAAAGTGCTGGGATTATAAGCGTGAGCCCCTGTGTCAAACCCAGTAACACATTTTGATTTTGAATTTAGATCCTCTTTAATTCCTTTTATTATAAAAGTTATTTAGTTATCATTTTGAAGTTGAAGGACTTTCATATCTCAGCAATAGACCAGTAAAATTCAGTGTATATTTGGGTATTGACAATACAAATATAAAGTATTTATTAATCTATGCATATTTGACAGGCATCTCGGACCATTTGTCCATTTTTTTCTAGCATCAGAACTAAAAAGATCTCAAAAGATTAGATATAAGCAAAACCGGGTACCAGTTTCCCCAGAGCTTTTTAAAATTGGGAAGTGACCTTCTTGTAGGAACCCTGACACGTGAGCAACTGTCCATGAGCAGTGATGAATGGACACTGAAGGGTTAGCTGCAGCATTGGAAACAGGGCAGAGGGAGCCATGCCTTTCCTGGGAGCTCCGCTTTCTCTTCCAGGACGTGCCTCTTGTGCTAGGTAAGCACCAAGCTGGGAGATGGAGCAAGCCTTGAGACTTGCACTTCATTTAGTGTAAAAAGCCTACACAGTGTAGAGGTGGTCTCTCAACAGCCTGCATGGCAGGCTTTTGGATCTCAGTCCAGGACTTTCTGACCTGATAGAAATCCCTTTAAAAAATGCTCACTGGGCTGAGGGAGGCAGATCACCTGAGGTCAGGAGTTTGAGACCAGCCCGGTCCACATGGCAAAACCCTGTCTCTACTAAAGTTACAAAAATTAGCCTGGCGTGGTAGTTCATGCCTGTAATCCCAGCTACTTGGGAGGTGAGGCAGGAGAATCACTTGAACCCAGGAGGCAGAGATTGCAGCGAACTGAGATTGCGCCACTGTACTCCAGCTTAGGTGACAGAGCAAGCACTCTGGCTCAAAAAAAAAAAAAAATTGCTTACTTCTATAGCTCTCAAGCACTGCAGCTAAGCAGGGAAGGAATCGTTTCTTCCCTCCCTGGCAGGTATAGAAAACACTGGAACTCTTTTTTATTTTAAAATTTAAATTTCAGTAATGACATTTCTCAATAGGAAATGGCTACTTTGGCAAGCAGCAGAAAACAAAAATCACTAGATCCTAGCAGGAACAAGTGTGGTAGCAAAGCAGCTGGTTCCGAGTCTCTGGGACATCGTCAGAAGGTTGGGGATGCTGCTGGAGTGCCTGCACTTTGAAGGCATCTTAGATCCCCCAACCCATATCCATCTCCTCAGCCAGCCAAAGGAGACCAGGGCTGCTGAGCTGGAGTCCTCCTCTTTCAGCTTAGCTCCATGTGTGAATAGGAAGGATCCTGGCATGTCTGAAAGGCTCATGACATGCCCAGAATGGTACCATTGCTTACCCTGCAAGGGGAATCATTTCCACATCTGTGTGCGTGAGGGTCAGCCCCATATATGGTGCGGCATTGCCTGACTGACCAGAGACTATCTTGAGTCTTGCTCACAAGGGGAAACTGTAGACTGGAAGTTCTGAGAGCGCCATGTCTACATGAGCCCCTTCTTGCTTTCCTGCCTTCCATCTCATCCATGGACACAGACTGCTACACAGCTTTCTTAATTCTGACAGTAGATGAAGGTTTGTCACAGAGACCTCAGCATCCTGAAGTTACCAGAGTCTTTCACTCTTTGCAGATTATGTCCTCATTATGAGAAAGACCACCACTTGTGGTAGAGAGTTGGGAATAGCATTGCCCAGTGCACCTCCGGGGGACTTCTGGGCATCCTGCATTATTTATGAGATGAAAATTATATGTGAAGGCTAAGTATTTCCTGAGAAAGTCTTTCATACCAGCACAATAATAATGGTGGTTCTGCTGCTGATGGTAGTGATGATCATGGTGATGATGATGGTGATGGTGATGATCATGGTGATGGTGGTGGTGATGGTGATGATGACAATGGTGATGGAGATGATGTTAATGGTGGTGATGCTGATGGTGGTGATGGTGATGGTGATGACGGTGATGGTGATGATGACAGTGATGATGGTGGTGATGTTGATGGTGATGATTGTTTGGTGATGGTGATGATGACAGTGATGATGGTGATGTTGTTGATGGTGATGATTGTTTGGTGATGGTGGTGATGACAATGATGATGGTGATGATGTTGAAGGTGGTGATGATGTAGATGGTGATGATGGTCATGATGATGATGGTGATGATCCTGATGTTGGTGATGACCCTGATCATGGTGATGATGGTGATGACTGTGATGATGTTGATGGTGGTGATGGTGATGATGATAGTGATGATGGTGATGACTGTGATGATGGTGATGATGTTGATGGTGGTGGTGATGTTGATAGTGGTAATGGTGATGGTGATGGTGATGATCCTGATGATGGTGATGACTGTGATGATGGTGGTGCTGGTGATGGTGATGGTAATGACTCTGATGATGGTGGTGATGTTGATGGTGGTGATGATGTTAATGGTGGTAATGGTGATGGTGATAATGGTGATAGTGATGGTGATGATGGTGATGACTGTGGTGATGTTGATGGCGATGATGACAGTGATGATGGTGATGACTGTGATGATGGTGATGATGCTGATGGTGGTGATGATGGTTTGGTGATGGTGATGATGACAGTGATGAATGTAATGATAGTGATGATGTTTATGGTGGTGTTAGTGATGGTGATGTTGATGATGTTGGAAATAGTAAGAACTGTTACTTTGAGTGCCTACACTGTTTTAAGTACCTTCATTTTCACCAAGACACATAACAGAGCTCTCATCTCTCTGACTGCACCCCATGGCTGTGTCCTAATTCCACTAAGCTCACCCTCTTACACCAGCCAGCAAACCTCTTGAGGGAAGTGCTCATTATTTTTTTTCCCTGGCATGCAGGAAGAGTTCGACATATGTTTGCAGATACAGGGGTCTGGGACAGGCGAAACTGCAGATGATCGTTTCGAGACCAGAATTGCTCTGCTGAATGGGCACTGAGGGGGATTTATCACTGGACAATGTAGAGTAGCCCTGCCCACCCACAAGACCAAAGAGAGGCTGTCCAGAGGTGGGATATCACAAAGCTCTGGTGGCTAAGACCTGGGTGCTCTCTGTGCCAGTGAGCACAGTTTTGTGTCATTCTTGCAGAATGGGTGAGATTCAGGCAGTTGGTTCGGGGGCATTTTGCTCCCCACAAGTGTCCGCCAGCCATGAGGCCCTGCTCCCTCACTCTGATCTGACTTCTGCCGCCGTCAGTGTTTTGTGGAAGAGGCCCTGGGTGCTGCTTCCAGGTTCATTGTCCCCGCCCCACTCTGGGTCTCAGCCTGGTTTCAGCCTGCACGTGGTGGGTTTTTTGCATCATACCCTTTTAAGTGGGGGAAGATTTCAAGTGATGATATCCCAGTAACAAAAGAAATGACTCAACCTTTGGAATTTATGATTCCACGGGTGGCAGAAAGCCAGTTCTGTGGTTTTTTTTTTTCATACCTTGAGGGTTCTTTGCTTCATGTTGTCAAAATATTTTATTCATGTTATATCAACCTCCACCCTGTGACGACAGGAACCTGGCAGGCCCTGTTCTGCTTGCAGACAGTGCTGTGGCATTCCCACCAGGCATTCAGTGTCCCTCCCAGACTCGGCACCTGCTCTGTTAGTGCTAACCCATGGCTGATAACCTGTGCATCCTAAAGAAAGTTCAGAGCAATGGAAACTGTCAGCTTTTAATAATTGACCATGGGGTGCCCGTTGATTTAAATTGTGTGCTAAACCCCAACCAAAGGAACCAAATGTGAAAGCTGGAAGAGCGCTTTAGGGTTCAGAAAGCAGATCATCTGCAAGCTCTGATTCCATGGCAGAAGGCTCACAGCCTCACAAAGTAGAGACATGCAGACAGTCCCATCTCATTTCAACTCCAGAGTTGGGGAATGTGCCGGGGGTGCTCAGCCAGAGCCTCTCAGCCAGGCCTTGTGAGGCAGAGGGATCCTTACTAGGCAGATGGTCTGGAGGAGAAGCGGACTGCGAGAAAGCATAGTGTGCCAGGGAAGTTTGGTGCCGGGGAGTGAGGCTGGAGATGCAGATAGGCCCCACCATGAAGGGCCAGGATGGGGGCCAAGGGGCATGGCTCTTCCCTGAGGGCAGAGGCGAGCCTCGGAGTCTTGGGCTGGGCCCTTGCTTGCTTTTTTTTCTTTTATTTTCTTTTCTTTTTTGCATGGTCACTGTCTTACCAGAAGAGAAGGCACTAAGAAGGTGCACTGAGCCCGGGAGCTCCATTAGGGGCCCAGAGACAATGGAGGATAGCATTTAGGCAGGATGGGGGTGCCATGGGGTGGCACTGGCCTCCAACTCTGCAGAGGAAGAATCTCAGGAGAGAGGGAAGGAAGTGAGTAAGTGGGCCCCAGCGCCTGCCCCCGCAGCAGCTGGACATTGGAAGAATGAAGGGGCCTTGGATTTGGCTGTCAGTGATCTGGATATGGGGGTTTCAGAGCCATGCTGGGGACACAGGGGATCCACGGTACTTTCTAAAGGTCCAGGTGTCGTTATTTCCGTACTGTGTGTTATAACTGAGCAGTCCCCAGTTACGGGTGTCACCCTGCCAGTGCCGGACCCTCGGAGCATGGGGGAAGACACCAGTATGCGCATCTGAGGTGGAGGATGGAGGAGTGACTGCAGCACCAAGCATAGACACTCCTGGAGCCCTCCAAGGACTCAGGCGTCAGCAAGAGACCAGGTCTCATGCCAGTACCTCCCCCTTTCAGGGGCTGTCTTTGGATGGTCACAGTCAGCCCAGGGTCACCTTTTCTCTGAGAGGCTTCCCTTGGCCACTGCACCCTCCAAGCAGCTGGGTGAGGTCCTAGGACCCAGGTCTTATAAGAGGGACTTCCTGGTACTCACATCAGAGAACCAGGGTAAAGGAGGTCTGGGAGCCAAGGAGCCAGGGCCCCTGGCACTGGACATGTGTCCATGAGGGACTCTTGCTCTTTGTTTGCTACCGCAGGCAAGACAAGGTTTTTTCTCCATCTGTGAGCATCAGTCTCTGGGGGTGGCTGAGAGAAATGGGATATTTATGTGCCTTGAGAGCTCTAAAAAGAGACTCCTGCCCAGGGGTCAGGACTAGACACAGCTCCTCTCGATCTTCAGACCCCGATGCTTTAGGGCTGTGGATATGAACAAGCCATGTGTATGTGAGTGCACATTTAATAACCGAGTCAGCCCACTGCACTACAGGGAGCTCTGTGGGTGTCCAATTCGGAAAATATTTTAGAATGAGAAACTCAGGTCTGCTCTGGGAAACTGCCATTGCAGTCACTTTCTTTTAATTGCATAAAACCAACTTTGAAATTTTAGAGTTGATGAATCATTTCCATTTGCCCCAGAGACTCTCACTCTCCAAAGCAGGGGGACTTGGTTTCCCACCCCGCCACTTTGACGGGCGCTCCGAAGACACTGCCGAGAGGCTCGGGCCACAGAGGAGAAGGTGCTCTCTGGGCCTTCTGGGACTTTGAGGTATGGATTGCAGACTATCTTCTGCTCAGTCTACCCTGCCCGTGATAGCCACAGCAAGGGATCTTCACTGGCTTAGGCCCAAAATGAAGTATTGTTTCTATAACAGATACCTTCTAATGCCATCTTTACTCTCCTGAGATGAAAGTCATAGCTAATATAACCTCCTTAAGCACATACTAAAAACTAAATTTAACATGCTAACACTCATGTCAAAGGAAAAATAAAAATAAAGTAATTCACAATAAAGTCATTTGCATTTTGAGATGAAAATCTTTGGTCCGGCCCACACTAGAAAACAGAAATTGTCCCTCAGTTTTAAAAAATACTCATTAATTTTTTTTGTGGTGAAATACACATCACGTAAACTTTAGCATTTTAATCAGTTTTAAGTGTACTGTTCAGTGGTAGTAAAGACATTTGCATTGCTGTGCAACCATCATTAGTATCCAGTTTCAGAAATTTGTCATCATCCCAAAGGGAAACCTTATGCCCCCTGAAGTCACTTCCCGTCCACACCTCCCCCCCAAGCCCCTGACACTCACACATCCCCTCCTGTCCCTGAGGATGTGCCTGCTGTGGACATTTTACATAAATGGCGTCACACTATATGTGCCTTTTGTGGCTGACTCTTGTGACGTGTTGTGTGATGTTTTCAGGCCAGCTGTGTTATAGCCCATGTGGGCACTTCCGTACTGTTTATGGCAGAGCAATATTCCACAGCGGGAAGAGAGCACAGTTTGTTTATCCATTCCTCTCTCGATGGAGACCTGGGTGGTTTCCACCTTTGGCCTTGGTGAATGGTGATGCTGTGATCATGGGTGTGCCCGTGTTTGTCTGAACATCTGCTTTCAGTTGTTTGGGGCGTTGCTCAGGAGAGGGGTTGCTAGGTCCTGTGGCAGCTCTGTAGCTTGTTGGGGAACTGGTGGGTCCTATGGCCGCTCTCTAACTTGTTGGGCAACTTCCCCCCTGATGCTTGAAAGTCATTTGGTATCACCAGGTCTCTGGCGTGTTTCATTTGTCCACAGAAGCACTGCCTGAGCTGCACTGCAAGTAGGCTGGTCTGTGTGACCCTAACAGCCTGAGTGCTGGCTCAGGGGAACTGCTAATTTATGGAATCCTAGGTAGGTGGTGGTAGAATTCTCTCCCTCTGTCAGGGTGGAGCAGTTTTATAACAACTCCCCAGCAACATGGCTTTTTTCCAGTCATGCCACATGTCCACTGCATTGTGGCTTGATATGGGCCTCATTCTGGGGCCTGGGATGAGGGGTGAGCCCTCTCTGTGCACCCAAGGCTACCCACACTCCTGAGATCACTCCTGGCTCCCACGGCCTCTGCCAGAAGTCACCGGCTGCGTCACTCCCCAGAGTTAATCAGCCAGGTGGACCCGTGGCAACACTTACGTTCAGCGCAGCCTATGTGGCCCTGAAAGTGGACAGCCCTTGTATCCGTCCTGAGGCACGGGATAGTAAACACCATGGTGATTAAAAGAGGAAATGTTGGCCAGGCGCCGCGGCTTACGCCTGTAATCCCAACACTTTGGGAGGCCGAGGCGGGTGGATCACAAGGTCAGGAGTTCAAGACTAGCCTGGTCAATATGGTGAAACCCCGTCTCTACTAAAAAATACGAAAATTAGCCGGGGATGGTAGCGCGTGCCTGTAGTCCCAGCTACTCAAGAAGCTGAGGCAGGAGAATCACTGGAACTTAGGAGGCAGAGGTTGCAGTGAGCCGAGATCACGCCATTGCACTCCAGCCTAGGTGACAGAGCAAGACTCCATCAGAAAAAAAAAAAAAAAAAAAGGCAAAGTGTTTGGGGAAGAGGCCAGTAAGGTCACATGATGGAGGGTGATCCAAAAAGAAAACCAATCCCTGTGAACAGGCAGGAATTGAAGCCTGTACAGAAGCTCCGTTGATGGGGTCTTTGGGGTCTTTGAGGCAGGGCAGTGTGTGAGGCAGGCGGGGGGTCCCCTTCTGTAGTTTGCAGCTTTTCACATCTGCACGTTAGGTTACAGTTGACTTACAAAACACGGGGTATTGCTGACATTTCTCATGTTGGAGGGCTTCGTTGTTTGGACATATCATTTCCCTTTTAAATATGCCTTTTTAGAAGAAATGCCACCACCTAGCCATGGACTTCAGTGTTTCCCAGTGGAAAAAATTTTCAATTTTGCAATCTAAAATATGGGATTCCCTCCCTTCACCTTCTGTTGCAGTTTTGCCAGCGCCCTCTTAGAATCAGGGTTAGGCATGGAGACAGCGTGACTGAGGGAGGGTGGGCCTGGGACGGGAAGGCTCTTCCCTGGGTGGGTCTTGATATGTCTGTCAGAACCCTGGCTAATGATTTCCTAACACGTTACTTTGTAAAAAATATGCAAGTTGCACAGCTCTTTAAGGCTATGCCCACCAGGTGGAAGGGGCTGGTCAATCAGTCCTGTTTCAGTTTTGGGAGAAGGCTCCTAAAACCATTTCTGGGAGCATTTCAGCCGGGAAGAGTGTTGGGGCGTCCTTGTCGTGCCACTTTGCCTCCTTTTACACACTGTCTTGAAAAGATTCGTGGGTATGTGTGAATGAGTTGAAGTCTGGAGGTCTCAAGTTCGCCACGAAGCAGTCTTTGCCCATGATTTGTTTTCACTCCTTGGAATGCAAGGAGCTTCCAGAGCCTATCAGGCACACCTGTGTGATGTTGCACTTCATTCCTAGAGGACCATATCAAGATAAATCAGTAGCTTATGGGGACTTTATCTTCTAATGCCCAGATAGAAAATGAAAGAAGGCATGTTTTAAAATAGGTAATGTTCTAGCATGTCATGAGTTTTCATCTGTTCTATTTATTTTTTAAATTAATTAATTAATTTATTATTTGAGATAGGATCTCACTCTGTCACCCAGGCTGGAGTGCAGTTGGTGTGATCACAGCTTACTGCATCCTTGACCTCCTGGGCTCAATTGATCCTCTCGCCTCAGCCTCCAGAGTAGCTAGGACGACAGGCATGTGCCACCATGCCAGGTTAATTTTTTTTGTATTTTTCTGTAGAGACAGGGTTTCATCATGTTGCCCAGGCTGATCTGGAACTTCTGGACTCAAATGATCCGCCCTCCTCAGCCTCTCAGAGTGCTGGGATTATAAGCATGAGCCACTGTGCCTGGCCCCGTTTTTTCTATGTTTTAATTAACTTATTTATCATTGTATATATTTAAGGTGTTTAACATGATATTTTGTTATACCTATACATGGGGTGAGGATCACTACAGTCAAACAAATGGACATATCCACCACTTTACCTAGTTACTTTTGTGTAAGAGCACTGACGGTCTACTCTCTTAGTCAATATTGCATCCTGAAGATTTGCTCCAGGAGCAGATTCCATCTCTTAGAATAGGGGTTGGACACCTTGGCTTGCATGTTGGAGTCACCTGGGGAGCTTTAAAAATGCAGATGCTAAAAATGCAGGTACCTGCTTCTACCTCTGGTGGGTGGCAGATTGAGTTGGCCCTGGTGGGGCCTGGATGTCAGACTTGCTTTAAAAACTCTCCCCAAATAATGCAGTGCAAATTCAGGGTTGAGACCTGCTGTGATTCTTGAGCTTGGTTGTGTGTTGGAAACACTAGGGAGTTTTTAAAAAGACTGACACTTAGGTCTAACGGTAGGGAGTTTTTAAAAAGACTGACACTTAGGTCTAACCGCTGGAGGTTCTGACTTCACGGGTGAGGCCCGAGCTTCAGGATTTTAGTGATAAAATGTGTACAACGGCCTTTGAGAACCACTGTTGTATATTTGCAGTTCTGTTGTGTGTTTGCAGTTCTCAACTTAGGTGCGTGTCCCAGCCTCCAGGAGAGCTGGCCCTTGGCTCATTGAGGCTGGAGCGTGCCGCAGGGTGGTTCTGACGAGAGCAGGATTTGTGACCCTGCTGTGGAATTTAGAGGACAGCCAATAGTCACGTATCGGTTATCAGAGGCAGAGGCAGGCGATTCTGTGGGCCGCCTTCCACCTGGGTGGTGGCTTTATTTCACCAGCGCAGAGTGGACTGTGTGACCCCACAGTGGAGAGAATGCGGTGACATGAAGTTTATGAGTGGATTACATGGTGGGTGTCTGCTCCTGGACACTTCACCCATCTTCCTTCCCTTCCCCCCTTGCACTTCCTGGCAGAGGCTCAGGGCCCGGGATCTGCCGTGCGCTGGCGAAGATCAGTCTCCAAGAGCGGTCTGAATCACAGAATCACAGTTCAGGGTCAACGCAAGTACTGACTTACCAATCAGGATGTGTTAATTCGCACTCTGAATTAGTTTACATAATTGGGAGTTCAGTGTATTTGGACAAAGTGGAAAGCTGTGCAAGAGCTTTGTGGGTGTTTTAAACAAAATTTAAAAAACATTTTCTGGCTAAGTGATGTGAGAAGCCCTCTCCTGCACTTCAGACTGCTCAGAGGTGAATTGATGGCAACAGTGCTAACCCCCAGGCTGGGCTGAGTTCAGTCCCGCATGTGTTTAGTGCAGCACCCGACGTCTTGGCCTGAATCCCTGATTCTCCAGGGCTCTGGTGGCGATGCATCCCCTTCTCACAAGGCCCCCGGGTGTCCCCAGTCAAGGACTGGCTTTCCTGCTCTTCCCTCGGAGCACATGAGGATTACCTGTCAGGACCATCCTCCTGACGGTCCTCCACCCTGTCGTGGTGGCTTTGGATAAGGCACCTCATAGGATGCACCTGGGGCTGAGGCCCCACCATCCCCAGTTCCCCCTGTGGGACCGGAATGACTGAGCATCCTCCTGCCTCCCAGACTCGGTGTCCTTTTGCACCCTGTGGTGAATCCCAGATCCTGGGCGTGGCAGAGTCTCAGGTGACCCTGCACAGCCTGCTGGCTGGGCAGCCCTTAGCACGTTTCCTTATCTGTCCTTGATGCCAGCTCCACCCGTGAATAACAGTGAGACTGCTAAATGAGGAAACGTGCTGGTCTTTGGGAGTGGCAGTGTGGGGAGGACTCTGGGATATGTGTTCTATTTTACACTCGAGGTCAGATGGTTCCCGAGGCTCTGGGTGGGTAGCACCCAGTGTCTGCAGGAAAGGAGGCTTGGGTGAAGACAGCTGAATGCCCAGTGTAGGGACTGGCCAAGGAGGTGGGCAGCATCCAGTCACTTGACCTTTGGACACCACGTCACCATGCCATGTTTTGGTGGACAATAAGCATGTCACCACGACAGGAGGGGCACAAGACTGTGTAAAGAAAAAGCCGCTGCCTGTCCCTCCCTCCACAGAGACCCCAGCTGCATGGAGTGGGTGAAGCTGCACATCGCCCGCAGATCACCGGGGTCTATATTCACCGGGGATCTCAAGGAGCCCGAGATTCCTGCACTGAGTACTCATGGCCTTTGTAAGGAGAGGATGCAGGATTTTTTGGTTTTTTTCTGGCTGGGAACCAGCAGGGAAGTAAGGGCAGCTCTTCCCCAGCACCTGGGCCTCAGGCTGGGAGCAGGGTGGACACAGGTGTGAGAGAGCAGAGCGAGCAGGGTGTGGGTGCCATGGGTGCAGGCAGATGCAGGTGCCCCCCCCCCCAGGGCTTTGGGAGCTGCCCTTTGCCTGTGAACAGCCCTGTGTGGGAGTTTGGGTTTTGTTCCCTTTCTCCTTGGTTTTTCTGAGAAGGGGTACCTTGGGGAGCTGGGGGTGGGAAGGCGGATCGCCCAGAGCCCCGCAGGTGCTCCTCAGTGCTGGCAAGGTCCTTCTTGTCCTCTTATCAGCTCCTCCCAGGGGTGACAGCCGTCTGTGTGGTGGCAGCTCTCTCCTGCTCCCATGAGGTCTCCTTTTTCTTCTCTTTTCCTGGATTTGACTTCTTACCAGAAAAGTATATAGGCATGGCCAGTTTTGTAGTAGTGTTCGGAGAATAGGTCTTAACAATATCATTATTCAGTTCATGATTTCATTGTTCAAGCTGCCCAGTCTCATTGCATTACAGCCAGTTCTTTGCCGTACCTTGGAATTTTTTTTTTTTTTTTGTCATCTGTGGTTTTTGTTTGTTTGTTTCCTGTTGATGCACATAATGTAATATTCTCAGTGAAGGCTGTTACCTCTCCTTTCTGCAGGTGTGAGTAGGAAGGGCCGCAGGTTGCGGAGTGAGTCCTGAGGCTATACTGCTGGCCTCTGCAGTTTTACCAGAAGCTCAAGGATAGAATGGGTATAGGAGGGGGCCCCTCGTGGTCCCAAGCAAGACCAGGGCAGCTGAGGAGGGTGGAGGAGGAGGGGTGCTGGGCTGTGGTAGGAGGGAGACCAGGGGACAGGAGGAGACTGCTTCAGGTGCTGGTCATTTCACGTTGATGTGAAGTGTGTAAGAAGTAACTGATGGACTCAAATAAGTAAATGATTCCCTTGGGGAGTGCTCAGGAATTAAGCCTCAGTGTGGAAAAAGAAATGTAAAAGTCATGTGTGTCTTCATTGAGATATGTGGCTCTTCACAGGTTCCAGGGAGCTTCCATATGTTTCTATGTGTTTTTCTAATCTTCAGCAATGACATACATTAGCTTTATCATCAGAAAGAACATCAACTAAAGAAAACTATAAATCAGTCACTTTGGAAGAAAGATTTGGGGTAGGGGGAGAGTTTTACTAAATGCTAGGGCCTCCTTTGGGTATAATTCAGAAGTCAGTGATTCAGTGCCGGGGCTTCTAACCTGTGGCCTGGGCTCACGTGTTCACCCCTCACCTCCTTACCTCTCAGGGCCAGGGCTCCTAACAGGTGGCCCAGGGCTCACCTATTCACCCCTCACCTCTTCACCCCTTCAGAGCTCACTGACTTAGCAAAGAAGTACTGAACCCTCAGGGTGTCTCAGCATGGACAGACTTTGGAGCTGAATAAGACCTGATCCTTGTCCCCACCTGGGACAGCTGGCTGCTCCTGCCTCTGTCCACAGGAAGGAATCCAAGAGCTCTCTGAGCTGGCAGTGCAGAGGTATGGAGCTTGCTGTTTATGGAGACCTTCTCTGGGGAGGTGAGCAGTGATCCTGGTAGGCAGCGTACCAGAGCTAGCAAATGAACCACCTGAGGAAATGTCCACAGGGCTGTGGCCTCTCACAGGTCTCCCAGACATCAGAGTGTGAGGCAAAAGTGCTTTGCTCCTCCCACCTCTGCCCCACCTGCAGCCACTTAGAAAGAGTGGTTCTGGAAGTCCCTGCTGTAACTTTGGTGTGGCACATGGGCCGTGGGCTCAGTGTGTGCACTCGAAACCCAGCCCAAGTCACCACTGCCATGGGGTCACCTGTGGACCCTGGGGTCGGGCTAGTCAGAGCAGTGGATGGGATGAAGAGCTGGGGGCCTTGAGTGGAGGGGCAGCTCTCAGTGAGAAGAGGGTGCCTTTGGCTGCACCCACACCTGGAAATAAGCCAGGAACCAACTCCCCTACAGTGGAGATCCTGATGGGTGGTCTTGTCCTGGAGAAGGGGCCAGAATGGAAAGGATGGACCTCCAGGAACAGTCAGCGCCCTGGCTTCCTGACAGGCAGCTCTTGGGTGGGGACAAGCGCTGGTTTGACACAGGTGTGCAGTTTGCAGATACAGGGTGGTGAGGTGGGGCCAGTATTCAGAATGCAGAACCTGACCCTCCACCATCACGGACCACCCGTTTGTGAGCAGCACGTGCAGCCGTGGGGCCGTGTCGGAGCACAGGGTGGGTGTGAGTGAGGGTGTGAGACTGTGAGTGTGAGTACAAGAGACTGTGTGAGAATGAGTGTGAGACTGTGTGAGACTGTGAGTGTACAAGACCATGAGACTGTGAGTGTGATAATGTGTGTGACATGAGAAACACACTGTGAGAGACTGCACGTGAGTGTGAGTGCCAGTGAGTGTAGTGTAAGTATATGAGAAAGTGTGAGAGCATGAGTGTGTGTGTCTGCTTGTGACTGTTGTGTGAGTGTGGGTGAGAATGTTAGTACAAGTGTGTGTGAGTGTAAGACTGTGAGAGACTATGTGTGAAGTGTGCAGGTGCATGTGAGTGACATGGGTGTGTGAGTGTGTGTGCAAATACATGAATGTATGACTGAGTCTGCATGAGTGTTACGAACATGTGAGAGTGAGTGTGTTCATACATGTGTCTGCAAGTGTGTGGGTGTGGAAAAGTACCGGAGATTGGGAGCACATGAGAGTTTGTGTATGTGAGTGTGTGGGTGTGTGCCTGTGAGAGAGGTGCGGGGTGTGTGCCTGCCCCAGCCTCCAGGGCACACTCCTAGCGTGGTCCATTCTTCATGGACAGGGCCATTTTGGAATCCCACTCCGAGCTTAGTTCCTGCTCACTGTCGCACCCATGCCCTAGGGCCTTCCTTGGTTCTTTCCTGCAGTACACAGCGGACATAGGTGCCATGGCCTGGCTGCCATCGCCATCTCTGCCCTAGACCTTGTGCACAGGTTAAAGGGAGGCAGCACCTGGTGGAACGTCCTGGGCCTGGACGTGGCACCAGGGCTTTGATTGGATTCTGTTCCACTGCTGGGCTTCCTGGGTATCTACCTTGGACCCAGTGTGGAGTCTCACGTTCAAGTTGTCTTGCCTGAAGAAGGCAGCTAGAGATCCCCTTTGTCGAATAATTAAAGAAGGGAGAGAGAGCCCCCTGCTGCAGGACGCCTTGCATGGTAACCTCTGGGAAGCATACGCTGTGCTCCCTATAAATGTGAATGTCACTTACACATCTCCTCTGAGCATATTGGTCTGGAAAACCACCTCCCGTGTTAATTTTTATGTGGCTATCAGACACGGGAGACTTAGCAGAGAGAAGGAAAAGTGTAAGGATCAAACACATGAGTTTGGGAGAATATAGGAACTAATACTAATGCAGAATTCGAAAGGGATTTGGGGAGATTCAGTACAGCCATACAGAGTACTACAAAATAAAGAAACTTTGTTCCTCTCGAAGGTAATCTCTGTATTGTTTCCCTAATTTTAAAAAGTAATACACGTTATTAGCAAAAACATTGAAAGATAGAAACATTTACGAAAAAGTATGAATAGTGCCTAGAATTCCACAACTCAGAGAGAAGCTCTTATGAGCATTTGGGGATATTTTCTTAGTTTTTAAAATAAAAATGAAACCACACTACACATGCATCTTTGCCTGCTCTTTTTTGTCACTTAATGTCTTAGCGTGTTTGCCCACTTCGAGTTCCATAAAACTTGACTTTTAATGACAACATAAACAGTCCATTTTGAGTGTGGCCCATTATAACACTTACTGCCTGCAACTGTGTGCCAAGCCCCAGCCTTTGCTGCGTTATCTATAGGATACCCTAAGCCAGCTTTGTGTCTTTCTCATTTCATTCCGGAGATGGCTTTGAGAACTCGTCTCCTGTGAGCAGAGAGGCAGAGTCCACCCCTGCCAGGTGGCCTCGGGCTGGCCTCTGAGTGAGCATCTACTGCTGGCGGCAGGAAATGGGTTCGATGGCAGCTCCCTCTAACCCAGTAGCAATACCGTGAGCAAGCTGCCCTCTCTCTTCTTCTCTGACTTTCCCCGTAGCCAAGGACTCTCAGATGGGAAGAACTTGAAAACTGTCCCTCCTTCCTTTTCTCTAGACTGCTGTGCACTCAGACCCTTTGGAAATGTACACTCACCGGGTTCTCTACCAGACCCCATGTATTTAACTTAGACACTTGGCAGATTTCCTAAGACTGGGAAGCATAAACCATTGTTAAATCTGAAATTCACACAAGAGACAGAAGAATTTATGAAGCCTTTGTTGGCTGCCCCATCAGGACATGTCCAGGAGGAAGAGTGCCCCTTCCTCAGAGGATGAGTGTGGCCATCTTGATCCCAGGGGCCCCTCTGTCACCACAGGCAGTGGAGTGGGCAGTGCCCCCCAGGGCCCATGGGGCCCCTGTCTGCCGTTTGTGGGCTTTTTGAGGTGGGCAGGGATGGAAGGGAAGGAAAGGCACCAGTGGGTAAGGAAGAGTGACCACAGAGGAATAGATTTGACAGTTGTGGGTTTTAAAGTCAGATACATGTGGTGACAAATCATTGCTCTCTGCTGACTTGCTGTGTGGTGTAGGATGAGCACTCAGACCTGAGCCTCCGTTCTCCTTTTGGCCGCCTTAATGGAGTGATTATGGGCTTTTCTCTATGAGAGCACCTGCCCGGGCTTAAGACTGTCACTGTTGCTGGATAAATGTTGGTTTCCTGTTGTTCTTTCTTTTGTAACTACCTCCTGGGCAGATGTGGGTGCATCCTAGCACATAGTGGTGTTTTAATATCTTAAACCCGGTCTCATTTTGTCCTGTTTTTTTGTGGCATTTCAAACTTCTCATTTCCAAGGTTTGCAGTCTGAGAGGAAGGGGTCTTCACACCCCGCAGAGGCCAGGGCCTTGCTGACCTTGTATGCCTGTGTCTTTTAACCTTTGGGAATGGAAAGCAGGACCCTGCAGGGCTGAAGCCACACTTTCTGTGCAGTCCACATCCTGGAATCTGGGGCCTGGTGGCACTTTTGCAGGTGCCTTGATTCCCCCATTCTACCTGCACTTGCAGAGCCTCTTTCTGGCCTCAGACCCACAGCTGCCGTCCGTCGCTGTCCTGGTGGTCCCAGTGGCAGGATACTGAGAAGTACTGATCCATCCAGAGGGAGAAGCATGTAGCTCTGCTTAGCCGGACATGGTGCCACACAGATTTTAGCACAAGCACTGGAGGTGGGATAGTAAGAACTTTTTTTTTGAGACTTTTTTTGAATGAAGATTGACTTTTTTTAAGACTCTTTTTTTTGAATGAAGAACATTCTGTTTTTCATTGTAATTCTTTTGGGAGAGAGAGAATTGAGGAACAGTTTCAAATCCATGTGTTCAGCAGGGACATTTCTAGGGCCAGCTCACAGAATGCCTGTATTCCAGAGCCTCCTCTGGCAGGGGAGGCCCAGGACGGAGCCCACTGTTGGCTCTGTGTCAGCTCACGCACAGATCGTATTCCCTAGCTGCTTTGAAGGAGACATGTTGAAGGAAACCTCCAAGTTGAAAGATTAGAAGTTTAAGCCTCCTGCACTGAGACTTATGTTTTAGTCCTGGAAATTCCTTTTCAAACCCTGTTATGACCTGGATGCGCCTTCGAGCGCAGCTGCAAGGCTGTGCTGGCTGTTGTCAGCTAACCCTAATGGGACCTCAGTTTCCGAAGCCAGTGAGTTTCCAACCTCAGGCTTGAGATCGGAGTGCATTAACATGTGCTTCTCAGCCGCCTTCTCCAGAGCAAAGAGAACACTTGACTACACTGTCCATTTTTTCTTTATTATTACTGTTTTTAGTTGAGACATAATCATTGTACATATTTATGGGGTACAGTGTGATATTTTGATAAATGTATACAATGTAGAATGTTGAAATCAGGGTGATTCGCATAGCCATTTTTTCTGTGTGCTTCATGCAATACTGCATGTTGGGATGATATTGCCTTGTCATTTTTGATCAGATACCACATATTATCTTGCATGTTGAACAGAAGTAGTATTCCCTCCCCATGGAAAACTACCTCTCTGGAAGGGACCTCTGAAGTTCTAGGCTGTGAGTGGACCGTAATGTCAGTACAGGGCAGTGGAGCTCGTGGCACTCTCCACAGATAGGCCCTCCACTCTGGAATGATTTCCCTTGAGGCCAGTGGCATCGCTCCTTTTTCCAGGGAGGGGACCAGGCTCTCAGTCACTTGCCTGTGGCCATGGCACTTCCTTTCTGTCACTAATACCCAGGGCTATCACCTGTCACCTTGACTGCTTCAGGAACAAACTCCACATCTGAGCTGCGTACCAGGTGGTGCGTGGGGCCAGCCTGACTTTGTGACCTCACACCTCCCCCAGCCCTCTTTAAACTCATTCTTGGAATGGCTGCAAATGCATGTGTGTGTTGAAGAGCACTGGGGTGAGGGTGGTCCCCTCCCTGGCCTGCAGCACTTGTGTCCTGTTTAGGGTGGTGAGTGCGAGGACAAGGACCACTGCACCGTGAGGATGAGGGTACTGTAGTGAGGGGTTGCTGTGTTAGTAGGACTCTCAGATAAGCCGTTTCATTTCATTTAATCCTTCCCCTTGTGGGAGGGAAAAGAGAGCAAGCATTATGCTCATATTACCCATAAAGAAATGGGGGCTGAGGATGTCCTGCAGCTGGTGAGGGATACACGTGAGACTCCAAATTCCAAGTCCTAATGCACACTTCTTCCTCCTCCTTTCCCTGGATCTGTGGAGGAAGCTGCTGGGAACTGAAGAGAGGATGGAAGGAAGAGGTGGAAGGATGCTTGCAAGGACCTGGGTTTGGATCTCACTTGCTTGGTCGCTGTTGTGTGGTGCTGAGCAGACGTCCCATGGGACAGGGAGGGTGGTGTCCAGCCTGGCTCAGCCCAGGAGCCTCCTCAACCCTCACCTGAGTGGCACCTAGTGGCTGGTAGGGTCGGGCAGTGGAGCCCCCGATGCTGCAGACAGAAACAAGAACCCTTACAGCAGTCCTGCTGCTCCTCTCAGGCGGGCATGGTGGGTCGACGTCCTGTCCCTCTCTGTGGGACCTTCTCTTTATCATGCCAACCTTTGCATTCATGTGAACTTCTGAAGTTTCTGGATGTAGGAGGAGAGAGAGAGAGGTGTCAGTGGCATATCATGGGCTCAGCATGACTGTATATCACTATCATGATGTATTTCATTTCGGAGGGTGGCCATCAACCAATTTGGAACAAAGTCATTCTAAGAGGAGCCTTATGTGGGCGTACATGTTGGTGAATCAAACTCCATCTTTCAGTGAAATGTTCCTCTGAACTCTGCACTTACAGGGGGCATGTATTTATAGTTTAAATTGAAACTGTAGGGGATAGTGTTGTTGGGTTTGAATTTTCAGACTATGTCATTCAATAGAAACATTCTTCTTTTAATAGCTGGCAGCAGATTTTTTCCTAAGTGGCAAATCATAAGAATCCTTGGGAAGAGGCTTTAGAAAATTAGATCCCAGCCCGACCGCCATTTTTCCCCCAACACAAAGAGAACAGAATTTGGTCAAGAGTGGGGACCCCGGGGATCTGTGTCATTAATAACCGCCTGTGGTGTTTCTGGCAAGGACAGTTAGGATGGCGAATGTCTATTGTTGATGCTTGAAATAACAGGATTTTTTCCCCCTCCAGAATTTCCCATTGCTGAGATTCAAATTATCATAGTCAGGCCACGCTCTGCCCGAGGTCACCGCAGATATGTGGTCCTCAGGGCACTCTGGTCCTGACAGGACACCAGGGGTGGCATGCAGGGGCCTCCTTTCCAGCTGGGTCTTTGTCAGTCCCACCCAGCATTCCATCAGGGCACTGTCCTTTCCCAGCACTGCGAGTGAGTCCGGATGCTTGGTCCTGTCCCCAAGCAGCCTGTTCTGGAAGGAGCATGCTGGACTGGGGAAGCTGCACGTTTCCAAGGCTGCGGTCTTGTTCATCCCTGAGAGTCTGAGAATGCCTTAGGTTTCCCATCATCTGCCTGCAGCAACCACAGCATCTTCCTGGAGCAATGGTGACCAGGATGCAGCATACAGCACCTTTGAGAAGCAGCAGACGAGATTTAAGGAAGGGGCGCCTCACTGCGCCTTGAGGAAGTGCCCTGCAGCCTGCTTGTCTCTCTTTTAACAGGCTCCTCACCTGAACAGCCCCTGGGCGGGAGACTCAGGAAGCTGAGCCTGGGGCAGTATGACAATGACACTGGGGGGCAGCTGCCCTTCTCCAAATGTGCGTGGGGAAAGGCTGGTGTGGACCATGCCCCGAACCTGCCACCATTCCCCTCACCAGCAGACGTCAAAGAGGTATGTGCCACGGCCAGGTCCCAGTTTCTGGGCCCATTCCACTCCCTTTCTTGTCCTGGAACCCCGGGTGAATGGGCACTGACCAGGCCTTGTCCCTGAATACAGTCTACACTACCCTCCGCACCCACCTTCCGTCCTGGTTCCACAAATGTAGTCGTGGTTCCTCTGTACCTGGTAGGTGGTGTGGCTGGGAGAGCACAGTGTGCAGTCAGCTGGCCTGGGTAATGCACCCCGGAGATAGCTATGCTGGTGGGGCCACCTCACTCAGGGCATCCAAGGCTCTATGTTCTAATCTGTAGAGTGGGCACGAGGAGCACAGCCTGTGAGTGGGTTGTGTGGGTTTGAGGTAGGGCTCTTATAGGTCTGTCCTTAGCTGTTCTCCATAGTCCGACAGCAGCAGCCAGTGGCACACACAGCCTTCCTTCAGGATCATCACACAGGGCCCTCAGTCCTCCCTCCGAGACCTTCCTAGCAGGTGATCCACAGATGAGAGCTTCGTGCTCTTCCAAGAGGCCTAGGTAAGGCTTCTAGTCAGAATGGAAGTAAAGCAGGTCAGTGTATCCAAAACGTTTAATCTTTTTAGAGGTGGGTAGGATTTCTTTTCAAGTTGGCAGGATTGGAAACTACAGAATAAACTAGAAAAAAAGTTATACCTAGTCTTGACTCACAAACGAAACCACTGTTAATATTTAGAATATTTCCGCCCGGCCTTTTTTCTATGCTATGTATCTAAAATACTATGTTTTTATGCATCTGTGACTGTATTAATGCCATGGTTAAGGACTGTTTTATCCAGCTTTTTTGCTTAATATTGAGACACTCATTTACCTGTACCCCTACAAACTCTGTCTACTTCACTTATTAGCTGTATATTGTATTAGAAGGATGGGCCATAAGATACCTTCCATTTCCTTTACTGTTGAACATGAAAGTGTTCTCCAGTTTTCCATGGCTAGGAGAGGCGGGCTGGTTTTGTGCTGTGGATCCAGTCCTCAGCCTCCTTGTGCTATTGTCAGTGGAGGGATTTGCTCAGTGGGTCAGCCTGGGGGAGCCACAACTGTTTGGAGGGGCCTTCACTTGACTCCCTGTTCTCACATTCTGCTCCCTGTGCCAATTTCAGACCATGACCCCTGGCTATCCCCCAGACCTCGATATGATCGATGGCAGAATTTTAAGTAGCAAGGAGTCCATGTGTTCAACTCCAGCATTTCCTGTGTCTCCAGGGACACCATACGGTAAGAACGAAGTAACACTAGCTGCATGCTGCTCCATGCCAAAGGAGGGTGACAACAGCTCCTTGCTCTGCTTTCTTTTCCAGTGAAAACAGCCCCACGCTATCCTCCATTCAGCCCACCTGAGCCCCCACTGAGCAGCCCGGCCAGTCAGCACAAAGGAGGACGTGGTAAGAAATCCACCCGCGAGTGACAGGAGCGCGGCAGCTCAGGTGCCGCGTCACAGGGTCACTGTTTTTAGAGAAGAACTCTTATGCAGAAAAATTTCCATTTGTGTCATATCTTAGAAGCCTTGGGTGAGGACAGATTTTGCTGGGGAAGATGCAGGGATGTGGCCGTGAAATCCACTGAATGGTGGCAACGTGGCCTTGTGTCGCTGCCTGGCATCCTGTGGGGAACCCTCCTGTTCAGCCCCTTCATATACAGTTGATGGGACCGTGAGTGGTGCCTGTCAGCAGCTTAGCATTGGTGCTTTTGAAGAAACGAGAATGCCCACCCCACACTTTACGTTCTCTGTGGAAATCGTGCCACACGGGTGCCCCTAGCTCTGCCACCCCAGCTGCCTTCTCATGCATACCTTGTGGCCCCTCCTGTCTATTACTATTGGATGCCTAATCACTGTCCCTGGATCTCTGCAGGAGCTCAGGGGCTCTATCCATGGACTGATCACGTCCGTCTGTCTGCACAGCTGACTCAGGCAAAGGAGTGTTATCAGGCGGTGTTTAGGTCGAATTACTGCGCACTTCTGGGTGGTCTTGAGGAATTGCCTGAGAGTCCAGGACAAGGCCGAGCTCGGGCAGGTGGAGAGAGAATGCAAACCAAAAGCTCGTGCACATTTCAGAATCACTCTTCTCTGGGAGTTTCGTTACGCTGCTGCTTTTCTGCCCTGGTGAAGGACACTGTTAATAGTTATTAGGCACATTATCTGAGAGTGAGAGACTTTCATTAACTTGTGTTTTCATCTGCCCCTTACCCAGGAGTATTATAATCATGACAGCTAGCTCCGTTCTCCCTTTCTCTCCCTTTCTCCAGAGAAACCAAGCCTGTGAACGATATAATAGAAGGACATCCTTCTCCTAAAATTCCCTGTATGGTTATAGGACCATAAATGGCTCTCTTCATATGTAGCATATAGCAGTTAAACTGCCTGTGTTTCTCAATAAGTGCGACTGAAATTTAAAATAAGCTGCATTTTAAGGTACACATTATATGAGCATTACGTGAGAAGTGTGTATGTTCCAATATCCATTAGCATGGTGGACTCGCACATAGGTAGCCTTGCGTCTGTTCTATATTTTTTTATCACTTCAACAGATGCAGAGAGAGGGATGTCCCTTCCACCCCATGTAGCCCCTTCTCCTCATGGAGGTGACTGTACTTGGCTCCTAGCTTGAAAGTGTTCAGTGGGTTTGGCATGGCATCTAGCCCTCTGGCCTGGAATCCTGTCTTCTCCTGCAACACCAAAGCTGAGTTCATTTGAAATAGGTAGATGACAAGCAGTGGAAGGCGGGTAATAAGTCTGAGGAAAGAAAATACTAGAAACAACCTGCACACTCATTAACAGCTCCTGAGGAAGGCCTCTAAGATCACTGTATGGAGCATCAGAGAATGTTGAGCCCCGTCTAAACTCCAGAAGGGTCTAGGAGGCTGCAGGAAGCCTGGGTACTCAGCATGGGATACCCAGTGACCTGGCTGTCTTATGATGGCCCAGTTGTCCCAGCCTGGAGATGGACTCCGTGTCCTGTGTGTGAATGAGCGTTACACCATGTGTGGATGACGATTGATCTGCACACCAGCATGTGGTAGATTCCGGTGGCTCCAACTTGTCCTGAGTACTATCTGCATATAAATATTCACATGGAAGAAGTCAGGCCTTTGCCTTTAAATATAAAAAGGAGACGTGATAAGAATGTTCATGTGAGCCTTCTAGAGTTTTATTTCAGCAGTCCCCAGGGAGGGTCAGCTTCACATTAACCCCCAAGGAGCACAAAGATAACACAATGCTGACTTAGCGGACGCTTTCATCAGACAGCGTGGTGAGCCAGTGCCCTTGCCTGGAGGCCCCACCTGCTCTGCAAAGTCAAGTGGAGTTGTGAGACTCCTCTGAGAGCACAGTAATAACAGAGGTAGCTTGCCCGTACCGAATGTGTCTGCCGATCTTTACAGAATGATTTCCTTCCATTTCGTGGTCTCATTCTATGGGTCACTGTTACTGTTACCCCCATTTTACAAGCAAGGAAATTGACATGAAGAAGTTGAGTAGCTAGTAAGTGGCAAAGTCAGAGTTTCAGCTCTGTCAGCTGACTCCACAGCCATGGGCAGATTATACAGGGCTAGTGTTTCACTTTGTCTTGTCTAACCTAGATGTGACCTAGCATCACAACTGAAAAGGCACATGGAAAGTCTCAGAGTCATGGAATAACCATGTAATTCATACATTTAGGTAACCTCCAGGCACCTCCACCTCCTTATCTAAAAATGCAGACCATAGTACCTGCCATTCACAGCCACTGTGCAGTTTTGAATAGTAAGCTTTAGGCACCTGCAGTGATGCTTAACTGTGTATCATTTAGGCCTAGAGACTGATGTGCATATGAATGACAGTATTTGCTTTAAAATACCATGAGGGAGAGGCTTCACTTCCTGGAGGGTGAATTACACATACTCTTCTCTATTTCTCCTGCTAAGTACAACTTAAAACCTTGGAGAGTAAGTATAAGACAAATGTAAGAAAGCTCTGAAAGATGGGGAGAAGGTCAGCTAGCCCTGGACCTCAGGGCCAAGGGACCCGGTAGGCCGTATTTATGGGCCAGGAAACAATCTTCAGAGGACTGAAAGTAGCTGAACCATGCAGAGCATGTTCTCCAACCACAGTGGACTCACTGGAAATCAGTAACAGAAGAACAACAGGAACATCTTCAACACTTGGAAACTAAAAAACACACTTACAAATAATCTATGCGTCAAAGAGGAGGTCTCGAGGGAAATCCAAAAACATACTGAACTGAATGAAAATGAGGATAAAATATCAAAAATTGTGAGACATGGCTTTATCCACTGCTTTAATACAGCAGCACTGAGAGGAAAACTTATCAGAAATTTTCTTACACATATTCTTGGGAAAGAAGAAAATTCTGAAATGAATAGTTTATGCTGTTACTTCCATAACCTAGAAAAAGGAGAACAAAGTAAACCCAAGACAAGCAGAAGGAAGGAGATATTAAAAATCTAAGCAGAAATTTAAAAAAAGATACAGATAAGTAATAGAGAAATGAAAGAGCTGGTTCTTTGAAAAGATGAATAAATTTAACAAACCTCTAACAAGACTAACAGAAAAATGTAAGACATAGATTACTATCGTTAGGAAGGAAACAGGCACCACCACTAAAGACCCTGCAGACACCAAAAGAATAATGAAGAAATACACACACTACTCTACATGCATGCATTTTATAACTTAGGTGAAATTGACCAGTTCCTCAATAAGCACAAGCTATCACAACTCACCCAATATGAAATAGACTACTTGAATGCCCTATAACTATAAGGAAATTGAGCTAGTAATTTATAATCTCTCAAAAAAGAAATCTTCACTTTTCACTGGATAGTTCTACCAAACATGTAAAGAAGAATTAATGCTAATTTTACACAATACCTTCCAGAAAACAGAAGAGGGGGGCACATGTCCTAATTCATTTTGTGATGCTAGTATTACCCTGATGCTAAAACCAGACAAAAAGAGCAAAAAAGGAAAACTACAGACCAATATCCTTCACAGATTCAGGCACAAAACTCCTTAACAAAACATAAACAAATAGAACACAGCAATATGTAAAAAGAATGACACAGGGTAGCCAAGTGGGACATATTCTGAGATGTAAGTCTGGTTTAGTATTTGAAAATTCATTCATGTAATACACTATACTAACAGGCTAAAGAAAAAGCTCACAACTATATCAATCAATCCAAAAAAAACAATAAAAAGAGTTTGGCCAGTGGCTCAAGCCTGTAATCCCAGCACTTTGGGAGGCCGAGACGGGCGGATCACGAGGTCAGGAGATCGAGACCATCCTGGCTAACA
>NW_012115744.1:3358458-3364778 GCF_000951035.1 Colobus angolensis palliatus | reverse complement strand
AAAAAAAAAAAAAAAAAAAAAAAGAGTTTGGCAACATTCACATCATTCATGACTCAAAACTTCCAGCAAAATAGAAGACAGGAACTCCTTCAACCTTATAAAAAGCATCTAAAAAGGCCCACAGCTTACAGCACTCTTTTTCAACATAGTTCTGGAAGTTCTACAGAGACATAATATAAGAAAAGGAAAATAAAGACAACAGATGAGAGGAAAGAAATAAAACTGTCCCTTTTTGCTGTTGACATGATCATCTACGTAGAAAGCCCCAGGGAATCTTGAGTTTGCTGGTGACATGATTGTCCAAAAGAAAATCCCAGGGAAGAGGCGGAGCTTGCAGTGAGCCGAGATTGCGCCACAGCATTCCAGCCTGGGCGACAGTGCAAGACTGTCTCAAAAAAAAGAAAAGAAAATCCTAGGGAGCAACAAAACAACAACAAAAAGTGAAACTGCTAGAACAAATTCAGCCAGTTTGCAGGAGTCTAGTTCAGCATACAAGAACCAATTGTATTTCAGTATGCTAGCAATGCACCTGTAGAAGCTGAAATTAAAAATATAAGTCACGACCCAGTGGGGTAGCTCAGGCCTGTAATCCCAGCACTTTGGGAGGCAGAGGTGGGCAGATCATGAGGTCAAGAGGTCTAGACCATTCTGGCCAACATGGTGAAACTCTGTCTCTACTGAAAATACAAAAATTAGCTGGGCGTGGCAGTGCATGTCTATAATCCCAGCTGTTTGGGAGGCTGAGGCACGAGAATCAATTGAACCCAGGAGGTGGAGGTTGCAGTGAGCCATGATTGCACCACTGCATTCCAGCCTGGCAATGAGCTACACTCTGTCTCAAAAAATATATATATATATACACACACACACACACACGCACACATATGTATGTATATATGCACACATGTATATGCATGTGTATATGCGTGTATATATGCACATGCATATATGTATGTATATGTGTATATATGCACGTTTGTATGTCTACATGTGTGCATGCGTGCACATACGCACACATGCACACACGTGTATGTGTAGGTGTGCATGTGTGTGCGTGTATATGCGTATGTGTGCTCATACATATGCGTATATATACGTGTGTGCACATACGTATGTATACATGTGTGTATGCGTGCATGTGTATATGTATGTATATATACATATATACATATGTATATATACATACATATGTACTTATGTATATATACACATATACATATATGAGGAGGACAGTGGTGGCATTGGAGCGTGTATGTATACATGTGTGTGTGTATATATATATGCCACTTATAATAGCTCAAAACATTAAATGGTTAGATGTAAACCTAACAAACCATGCACAAGACTTGTGTGCTGAAAACTGCACAGTGCTGATGAAGGAAACCACAGAATATCTCAATAAGTGGGGAGACATACTTTTTTTCATGGATGGAAAATGAAACCTAGTACAGCTGTCACTTCTTTCCAGATTGACAGACAGTTTTACCACAATTCCCATCAAAATCTCAGCAAGATTTTTTTGTAGATATAGACAACATAATTCTAAAATGTATGGAAAGGCTAAGGAACCAGAATAGCCTAAACAATTTTGAAAAAGAATTAAGTGGAAGGAATAAGGTTACCTAATTTCAAGACTTAGTAGCTACAGTCATCAAGACTGTGGTGTGGATGGAGGAACAGACACTTAAGTTCATGAAACAGAGTAGAGAACTCAGAAACAGGCCTACACAGATAAGCCAAGCTGATTTTTTT
The DNA here is from genome assembly GCF_000951035.1 of Colobus angolensis palliatus. Lineage (NCBI taxonomy): Eukaryota > Metazoa > Chordata > Mammalia > Primates > Cercopithecidae > Colobus > Colobus angolensis. The sequence goes on along the minus strand of NW_012115744.1, from coordinate 3,363,026 downwards.
GACAAAGGTACAGAAGCGAGTGGGGGTAGGTCAGCCTTTCAACAAATGATGCAGCAGCACCTGGGCACCCATAAGGCAAAACAATGAATAGCTACCAAAGGCTCACACTTTATGCAAAAGTTAACTTAAAATGGATGATGGACTTAAATGTAAATTGTAAAACATAGTATTTTTTAAAATGGGAGAAAATCTTTAGGATCACTAGGCAAAGAGTTACGAGGTTACAACAAAAGCATGAACCATAAAAGGAAAAGTTGATAAATTAGACTTTATAAAAAATTAAACATTTTTGCTATGGAAAGAATCTGTGAAGAGGATAAAAAAGACAAACTGCAGAGTAGGAGAAAACGTTTGCACACCATATGTCCAAAAAAAAGAATATCATCTAGAATGTATATAATCTCTCAATACTCAGCAGTAAAGAACAAACAATTCACTTGGAAAATGAGCCAAACTATTATTAAAAAGTCAAAAAACAACAGATGCTGGCAAGGCCGCAGAGGAAAGGAACATGTATACACTGTTGGAGGGAATGTGAATTAGTTAAGCCACTGTGGAAGGTAGTTTAAAGATTTCTCAAAGAACTGAAAACAGAACTGCCATTTGACCCAGCTGTCCCGTTACTGGGTATATACCCAAAATAAAACAAATCATTTTACCAAAAAGACACATGCACTTGTATGTTTATCACAGCAAAATTCACAATAGCAAAGACATGAACTCAACCTAGGTGCCCATCAATAGTGGATTGGATAAAGAAAATGTGGGACATATACATCATAAAAATACTCCACAGCCACAAAAAAGAACCAAATCATGTCCTTTGCAACAACACAGATGCAGCTGTAGGCCATTGTCCTAAGCAAATTCAGTATTCCCTGAATTTAAAATAAAAGTTGAAATAAAAAAAAAAAAAAAGGTCACTGACTAAATTACGTAAATTGATTTTTCTTCAGTAGGGGGAAAGCAAAAATAGAAAATGGCCCAAAGAAGGGAAGAGGCGTGTCACTGAAGAGGACATAGAGGTGGTATACGAGCACATGAAAAGTTGCTCAACATCATTAGCCATTAGCAAAATATAAATTTAAATCACACCTATCAGAGTGGCTAAAATAAAAAACAATGACAACATTCAATACCGGTGAGCATGTGGAAAAACTAGACCCCTTATACATTGCTGGAGGGATTGTTAAAATCCAGCTGCTGTGGAAAACAATGTTGGCAGTTTCTTAAAAACAAAAAACCTCCATCTGCCATGTGACTCAGTGATTGCGTTCCTGGGCATTTACCCCAGAGAAATAGACTTATGTTCACATAAAACCTATACAGAAACTTTTTAATAGCCCCAAACTGGGAACAAAGTAGGTGTCCTCAAACAGGCCAGTGGTTAAACAAATTGTAGTACATTAATACCATGGAACACTTCTGAGCAATAAAAATAAGTGAATTATTCATACACACAACAACCCAGATGGGTCGCTAGAACATTAGGTTGAGTGAGAAAAGTCAAAACCTGAAGTCTATATAGTGTATGATTCCATATATGTCACCCTTTTTACGTGGCAAACTTGTAGATACAGAGAACAGATTCATGGCTGCTAATGGTTGGGAGGGGCAAGAGTAGAAGGGGAATGGAGTAGCCAAAAAGGCAATAGGAGATTGGCAGAAGAGTGGTGGAGTAAGAGATTGGGAAGGCGGAGCCAGGCCAGGAGCCCTTCTCTGTAGTTCCCAGAAGGTGGTGGTGTGGCATCCTCATGCAATTTGAGGTCATTACTGAACCTCAAGATGGGGAGGTGACTGCTCAGATTTGCATTTTCACACATCACTGTGGCTACTGCATGAAGAACATGGTGGGGTGGACAGTGGGGTGGAACAGACCACATGGTTTCAGAAGAGATAGGAGGAAATCAGAACATTTGTGTAGCATTCAGGTGGTGCAATCAGCTAACCTTAACACAGTGGAATTGGAGCCTGACTGCTCTTTCTGATTTTATTGCTTTTGTCATTATTGTTTAAATTAGGTTCTGGCTTCTTGTTAGTATGCAGTTAGTATAACACTATCTCCATAAAATTCCTCTGTACATCACATTACTAAAATGTAACTTGATTCTTCCTTAGTCAGCATAAGCCGCCATGTGTTAGGTTCTTTTCCAGACAACCACCAGGACAGGTGTCCAAGAGAAACAGCCCAGTTAGTTAAAGGCTGTAAGGACAGATTTTATTCAGGACTATTGCAATAGGAGAAAGTGCTGGGCTCGGCCACAAATGCAGCAAAGACAGCTGGAGATTTATGGCCAAGGAATAGAGCAAAAGGATCTGGTGGATGGAAAGTCACTAAGAAGGGACATCAAGGGTGGGGGAGTGGGGGGCGGTTCTTGCTAAACTGGCCTAAGACGGTTTCTGCTACAGGTGGGCCAGGGACGTAGACACAAAAGGCGAGGGATGAGGAGCTTGATGACATATCAAGGGTGATTAGATACCAAACGTGGGGGATGAAAAGCAGGATTCTTGCTGGAACTGAGCTTGCCACGGTTGGACGTGGAAGGCCAATGCTGAGGCCTAGTGGAGAAGAGGGCTTGGAAGAGCCTGACTAAGGTTTGGTCAAGGAGAGTCTGTCACAAGATAGACCCATCTGCATCCAGATAGGATATCTGTAACCCGGTAGGGTAACCAAATGCAGCCTGCACGCTTCTCTGTGTTTCTCTCCAGGTCCTTTGGGCACTTAGTTTTTTTTTTTTTAATTTTTTATTTTTATGGGTACATAGTATAGGTGTTTATGGAGCACATGAGATGTTTTGATACAGGCATGCAACGCGTAATAATCACATCATGGAAAATGGGTTATTAATGGGCACTTAGTTTAGCCGTAAGGCTTCCGTGCCAAGTGACCTGGGAGCCGGCTGGGGCCAGCCTCTGCCACTGGCATCCTTCACCCACCCTTCCCACAAACAAGTGATTCTTCAATAAACAATAAACAGAATACACAAAAAGTAAACCAAAGCATCTCTAGATTTATTAATAGATGCATGAACGAAAGGAGCCTTTTCTAAACAATGTGACTAACAGGAGCCAAGGGGGATGGACACCCAAAGCCGGGGTTTGCCAGAGCCTGCTGGTGCCGAGAGCTGATTGCTGAAGTGTGAGGAATTTTGTGAGCCAGCTGACAGCACATTGGCAGCTTGGGATCTGCCAGGGCGGGATTGTTTGCATCACAGGATTTAGCAAACGTTATGAATCAACCCCTCCATCAGCCCCAAGCTTCCCTCACACACCAAACAGTAGAAATTCACTGCCTTTTTTTTTTTTCCGTCTGCTTGATGTTAGCTAACTAGTCATGAAGAACAGAGCCTAAAGTGACCAAAGAGATCTTTCTGCATTTTGACATTCAAGTATTTTGAAAGATTTTCAGCATTCAGCATATGGATTCTAGTCCCATGGCCAGGCTCAAGTAAGCTCTGTGATAACAACATCCATCTGTTGGAAACTGCTGTCCGAAGCACCTCTCGGCAGACAGGGAGGCCTAGAAGGACACGGTAGAGTGGTGTCTGGTGGGTCCTCTGCTGACATTTCTTCTCTCTCTGATCAAATGCTGGATGCACACACACTGTGGCTCTGAGACTTCCTATCGGGGTGAGCTCAGGCAATTCTAGGGACCTCTCTGAGCCCTAGTTTCATGTCCTATACAACAGTAGTCATTCGTCCTGCACGTGGTTCTTGAGAAGACTGGACCAGAACACGTAGCTCTGGCACCTGACCCAGAACTGAACAACACTCAGCAAATAGTGGACACTGATGCTGTTAGGAGAACAGAGCATCCACAAGAAGAGCAGTTTCCTGAACTGAGGAGATCAGTGACAACTGTAAGTCTGGGTTCAGAGCATGAGTCAGGACAGAGAAGGCCCCTGGGCACTTAGCCCTGGGTGGCTGAGCCCCAGGAACCCTGCTTTTCCCAGAGATGTGCTTGTGTCCAGTGTGCTCATTTTAATTTGTTTTAAATGGCAGCAGCTACTCCAGGAAACTAATGGGTATTTCAGTATCTACTCACATTATGCATACTTAAATATGAATTTAAATACTGTTTAATTCTCCTAGGGATGTATTGTCATTTAAAAGAGGTTGTGATAGTGTGAAGGACTGGGGACAGGGCGGGAGATGGCAGAGCAGCTGTAGGCACTGATGTAATGCCTCCAGCTTCATGAAGACGGGTCCAACCAGACTTCATCTGGGGCCCTCAAGCGGGAGCATGAGTGGCAGCCCTTGCCATGGTCCGTCTGTTGAATGCATTGCCCACATGGCCACATTATGCCTCAGGAACCATGTGTTGGAGGACAGTATCCTTAGGCTTCTCAGAAATTCCACATGGGAGCCTCAAATGGAAATGCTTTTCTTGAAAACAAAAATATTTGTAAAAATGTAACAAAAGGGAGCAGGGGCGGAGCAAGATGGCCGAATAGGAACAGCTCCAGTCTCCAACTCCCAGTGCGAGCGACACAGAAGACCGGTGATTTCTGCATTTTCAACTGAGGTACTGGGGTCATCTCACTCAGGAGTGCCGGACAATTGGTGCT
>NW_012115744.1:3342689-3352963 GCF_000951035.1 Colobus angolensis palliatus | reverse complement strand
ATGGCACAAGTATACATATGTAACAAACCTGCACGTTATGCACATGTACCCTAGAACTTAAAGTATAATAAAAAAATAAAATTAAATTAAAAAAAAGTAACAAAAGGAGTCATTTAAGCTCAGTCTCCCATATAAGCAAAAATAGATAAAATTATGAAATGTAAGATGTAAATTATTCTGTTTCTTAGCTGATCCTTAACCTTGATGATATTTTCAAAACAAATGAATAAAAAAGACATGAGTAAAGGTTTCCTTTAAAAAGTTGTGGTTCTGGCCGGGCGCAGTGGGTCTTGCCTGTAATCCCAGCACTTTGGGGGGCCAAGGCGGGCAGATCATGAGGTCAAGAGATCGAGACCATCCTGGCCAACATGGTAAAACCCCATCTCTATTAAAAATACAAAAATTAGCTGTGCCTGGTGGTCCACGCCTGTAGTCCCAGCTACTCGGGAGGCTAAGGCAGGAGAATCACTTGAACCCAGGAGGCGGGGGTTGCAGTGAGCCAAGATTGCACCACTGTACTCCAGCCTGACGACAGAGCTAGACTCTGTCAAAAAAAAAAAAAAAAAAAAAAGCTGTGGTTCTGATACATCTCAGCTTCCAAACTATTTCATGGTCTTTTTAAAATATAAACACATAACGTATAAGCAGCCATTTGAAGGTGAACATCGCGCTGGCATTCAGTAGATTCACGGAGTCATGGGACCATCGCCCCTAAGTAGTTCCAGAGCATCTTTGTCTTATAACAGCTTTACAAGTGGTAGTCAGAGGGGGTTTGAGGACTTTCGGCTTCAATGAAAATGATTAGCAGTTAATGTTCGTTTACTTCAAGAGGATGGATGCCCTTATATATTTTGCAACTTCTATTTTGTGTTCAGTTCTTCTGGAGAGTAGGGTATAGGCATTTTAGGGGCCTGGCTTCCAAGCATGCAGCCTCTTCTCTACTGTAGATTGGAGGCTTTGTAAAGGGCTGGGAGGATTGCCTCCATCCAAGTGCAAGTGCATGAGACTGATCAGGAGTGGGAACATGCCAAGTGGTCCTCATTGGTTAACAAGAGGGGACACCAGGGTTTAGTTGGTGCTGTGCGGACTTCCTGGATTTGGTAGGTTTCAAAGGGTGATGATGTTTGCCACAGGGAGGAAGAAAAGGGTAGTACCAGTGGCACTGGTCCTTCCCCTCTGTAACCCTGTGATCTTGAACAGTTTGCATAACCTCTGGAAGCATCATTTAAATGTAAGCAAAATAAGAACGTGTGTGCCATGTGTGGTATTGGGGGCAGTCTCTTAAAAATAAAGATTTCAGCCTATGAATATGGTAATATAACAAAAATTTGTCTTAAAACTTGGTTTTTAGATTCAAAATGCACTTTCTTATTGAAGTATTTTCAGAGCCCCAGGGTTTGACAGAGAGAGATAGCATGAGAAGAGGGCAAGAGGGAGACAGAGACAGAGAGATTATTTTGACACAATGCTTTATTTTTATTGAAAAAGCTGTCATCCTTCAAAACTTGACAGATGATACAATGCTTCTACCAATCTTCTTTCTTTCCTGTACTCAACTCCCTTTTCTGTTGAATTTTTATGACTCTTAATGAGAATGTTTGTAATAGAGACAAAGGCATGTACTGAATGTGAATATGTGTGACATTTATAGAGGCCCTTGTTTACTTTGGATTTTCTAGAGCCTCAAAAGCACATGCATTCCTATATGGATTTCTCCATGGGTTTTTATTCAGGTACGTAGGCATATGTAAGTGTGCATAGGAATAGACATGCCTGAATACATGCCTGTGATGTACTCTGCATTCCGATTTGTGCCAAAGAATGCACACTGGTGCATGGTGACCCCAAATAACTGGCGTGAATTAGCAAACATCGCAGCCTCCTCCAACCCCTGCCCCAGATGAACAACATGAAAAAGAAAAGTTGACTGCTTCTAAATTATACTTAAAAGTAGACCTCAATGCTGGGTTCGTGGAGGTCAGCCTAAAGTGCTGGCCTGTGAATGTGCCTTTAGGGGTCTTTTGAGATGAGAACGTGAATTCATTTGAGGGTGATGAAGCTTAAAAAAAAAAAAAAAGGTGTTGGCTTTATGTGCTGATACCTCATCCATGGAGCAGGCCAGCTTGGAAGCGTCCCCATGTCAGCCTGCAGACTTCTCTAATGCTGAATGTTCTCTTGTTTGCTCACTTTGGGTTTAGAGGAATCTTTGCTTTTCTAAATTTATCTATCAGCTCATTCCATTACCCCCTCCTCTCCTGGTGGACTGTTGTTGACCCTCAGCATGTAGAAGTTATTCTGAAGTGCTGCCAACAAGATTTGATGCTGGCCCTGGGGCTTGGTGACAGATGTGGCTCTGGTCCTGCCCCTCTGTAGCTCTGTGATCTGAAACAGTTTGCATAACCTCTGAAAGCATCTTTTAAATCTAAGTAAAATAAGAATATGTGTGCCATGCATGGTGTTGGGGCAGTCTCTTAAAAATGAAGATTTCAGCCTATGAATATGGTAGTGTAACAAAAATTTGTCTTAAAATTTCATTTTTTAAATTCAAAATGCACTTCCTTATTGAAGCATTTTCTGAGCCCCATTGTCTATGAGAGTTGTGCTCCATCCCAGGATTGAGGAAAGGAGGTGGTCCTGGCCTTGGGGCAGCTCTCGGGCTGGGGTCCCTTCCGAAGCATCCTGTGGCTGGTATGGAATCCGGAATCCACAACTAGGGCCTGGGCCTGGGCTTGTCTCCTCCTTGCTGCTCTGAACAGGAAAAGGTAGTTCAGCCCAGCAGGATGCCTCTTAGAACTGGGAATGGCTTGGAAGAAAATGCTTATGAAGGCCCAGCATATAAAATATGCAAGGATGTTTCCCTACTGGAAGCATTTACCTGCTACCCCTTGCATTTTTACTTTCCTCTGAAGGCCCTCACCTTGTAATCCACCTCCCCGCAGCTCCATCCCTCCATCCCCTCTAGACAGCAGCCTGCCTCACAGTGGTGTCCCAAGAGCATTGGGCATCAAGAGGTAAAATGCCTGGGCATTTTCTCTGAAGCACCTGTTGCCACTGTCCCCTCAGGCTGTGATTCCTGGCCAAAACGCACCCATTCTTCTTGACACACTTGGAAGGGTCTGGGATTGTGAGACTTGCAGAAGGGTCAGATGTCTTGAGTCACTGAGAGGGCCAAAGATGGAATATGCAGTCTGCCTCTCAACATTTGTTACTAGCCGGGGCCTGCCCCATCAGAGCCTTTGAGGGCATTACCAAGGTGGCCCCCAGATTAGTGTACCTCCTCGGCATAGAAGCATTGACCAGGCCTTCCCATTTAGGCCAGGAACCACCTTGTCATCTGTTTAAATTCTATCACATTTTAGTGACACACATATGTAGACACGTGATATGGCACATATGTGTGTCATGTGTGCAGGTATTTATGGCTATGCCTAGATTGAGACATTTGCCACTTTCTGAGCACTTCTCACAGGCCATGCACTTGTATATGCACACATGTAGAGACACAGCAAATGAACAAGTTTACAAAAAATCCTGAAAGCCAGGCAAGTGAGAATTCCATCATTTGGAATGAAAGTAAACTTTTCTGACGCTTCGGGGCCAACCAAGTGTGCGATGGGCATCAGAGGTCAGGTCTCCATGTGTCACCTGGCAGAGAGACTGTGTGAACAGCTCGTTGGAATTTGATTTTTCCAGAGGAGCGTGAGATTGGGTTACTGTGAAGTCCCAGTGTCGCTGAGGTTGTGGTGGGTTTGTGTTTTGTGTTTGTTTTTAATTCCTTCTCTGCAACGCCCAAGTGAGCACTCTACTTGAGTCTCAGGAACCCCAGAGTAGAGCCTGCCCTGGGGTGCTGGGCAGCACGTAATTCTCAGGAACAAACAAGTATGTTCAAATAAAGCTGAGGATCTTAGTCTGCAGTGCCTGGTCCCTCGGAGGCATTCTAGTATCCCTCTAGTTTTGTTTTATTGGGTCAGAGCCTGTTGCTGAAAACAGAACCTATGGGTCACCCTGACTGTCCTTCCCAGGCCTTCCGGAACTGCCTTGCATGTAGTAGAGAGACCCACAGTTTGCAGGAGTGGCACCGTCTTTGAAGCAGCTTTCACATAAAGCATCCGAAGTTCCTTTGCTGGGTCACGTGCCCAGTCCTCAAAGATACCTGCAGATCACCCAATCGCTGGGAGTAGGGCTGGTCTAGGGTTCCGCTTATTGTGTGCACATGTATGGTTCACCCCAGAGTCTGGTGGGGCAGAGACGTGAGAGGTGATGGGATGCACCCCTGTGGGACCCATGAGGCTGGTGGACAGGCAGTGGGGGCTGGCGGGAGGGTGTTAAGGGAGAATTCCATCCAGCTGATCAGGTCGTGTCTCAGGAAGGGCGCGCCCCCTCTGGAGGCTGCAAGACCTTTAAACGTGCTCATCCCTTCTCGTGTGTCCTCCCTGGGTGCCCCAGCTCCTCCCTTCTCCTTGGTTTACTGCCCCTTTTCTCACCTCCCTCTGACAACCAAGTCTGCTTGTGTCTTCCTCCGAAAGGGAAACTCCCGTTGCCCCTTCTCTACCTCGGTTCCTCCTCTCCCTTCCTCCTTCACCTTCCCTCCATCCTTTTGTTTCTGCTGCCTTGCTCTCACCTGCATTTGAAGGATGTGACTTCCCAGTGGAACCTGGGTTGGGATTTGGTGTCATCCTCCCTCCCTCAGCCTCAGGACATTTCCAGGGCAGAGTCTTCACCACATTCCTGGCATCTAACACAGAGAAGGATCTGGATAAAACTTTGTTTTGTTTTCTGATGGGTAAGTGGAAGGACAGAGACAGTCTTTCAACTCCAGGGAGCTGAATGCATCATGCCTGCAAAGGACCTGAGCCCGCAGAGTGCGAGCCGCATGGGACCAGCGCCTGTGTTTCTGAGAGGAGACCGGGCATTGCCGGCTGGTGGGGTGGGCTGTCCTCTTCCAGGTGTCTGATTTGTACCCCTGCTTGATTTTGCTAAGGTGCAGTGGGTGGTCCTGGCTGTAGCAGAGTCAACGTGTGGACAATCTGGGTCCTGTATTGCCCGGGGATCTCTGGGTCTTTGGGTAGGGGCAGCAGAGTGTCAGGGAAGGATTTTTAAATGTTATTTCCTCAGCCGACTTGCTGCCACCTGGAGCCCACCTTTGAAATCACTTTTGTCGCTGGCACTGCAGTTGAGGAGAAAGAAGCGAGAGAGGAAAGATAAATAGATCTCCAGAAGGTGCTTAAATCTGTAGATTCACACTCAGCATTGTCCCCATCATGGCTGTGACACGGGCACAGAAGCAGAATGCCCTGCCTCCTCCTCCCTGCTGCTCATCCCTGCGGGTTTGCTCCGAGTCACTGAGCCCACAGTTCCACGGAGGGAACGGGACCCACCCTTGGGAGTGCCATCCTGGTCACAGTCAGCCTTCCTGGGCCTGGCTGCCCATGCTGGTGCCGCCCTGTGCCGCCTTCCTCTCTGCTTAGGGAGTGACAGGCATGGGAAAGGCCAGTCCATCCGCTTCCGCTGAGCCTGCTCCGTCGGTGGTCAGGCATTTCCGACAGCATCGTTTGCAGGAGCTGCTGCCCTGCAGCACATAAACAACCAGGGAGGAAATGCCTACTCAGACCTTTGGGAGGAGGGTCCCAGGGATCTTCCTGGCCTGTGTGCGGAGAGGTGGCCCCAGGGTCCCAGGCAAGCCATGTCCCTCCTGGGGTAGGGCATTGACCTGCCCACTCTTCACCAGGTTGATCAGTGTGCCAGGGTCGCGCAGGGGCTGGGCTGGCCAATGACTCGGCTCAGGCTGGGCAGCAACCTGTGCTGGAAGCACAGGCGTGCACAGGGGTTGTAAGAAAGGAGGCAGCCCAGGAGGTACGGGGACCTCCTCTTCTAGGGAGAGCTTTCTAGGGGAAGGGGCGTCATGCTAGCATTTGAAGAAGGAGTGGGATTTTGCCAGACACATGAGACAAGAGAAGCCAGGGGTGAGTGTCTGTTCTGTGCTTCCCTTGTGAAAACCCTGAGTAATGTACCGTGTGTCTAAGGCCCAGAGACATGACAGACCCCTGTGTTCTGCATATGGACTGAGTTATAGTCAGACTTTAGGTCATGGGAACAGAGCACTTTGATTTGACTGAGGGAGATAGTGTTCCAAATGCTGAAAAAAATGTGGGGTTACTTGAAAAGGGCTTTGTAGAATATATAGGAGTTTTTCACCAGTTGGCTTAAGAGTTTGGCCTTTTAGATGAGAGAAGAATATGAGCAAAGAGAGAACACGGAAGAAAGGGGACACCATGCGTAGAGGCTGCCAACAGCCTGTAGTAGGTGCTAGCCAGGTGGAACAGGCTGAGGGATCCAGAATCAGGCTCTAGGACAGGGTCTGGGCAGGGTGTTGTAGCGCACTGAGGCCGGGAAGAAAACCTGCAGGGTTTGAGCGGTGCAGTGACAGGGTGTCCCCTGGGCTGCCTTATGGAATGAAGGCCCTCCAGGATGGTGGCCAGGCAAGATGAGAGGCAGATGGCCCCATCCAGAGGAAAGGGACATGGGTGTAGGCTCCTGCTGGGGTAGGGGGCAGAGGATTGACTAGGGACATCCTTGTTGTTGGAGACTCTTCAGGCTTCCACTTCCTCTCTGGCTGGTGGCAGGAAGCTTCTCTGCTGTGAGTGTGGGGTCCCAGGGGAATGAGGGTTTGACTTTGGAGGGGCAGGTTTGGGGGCATGGTGGGCGGGTCCTGCCGCTTGTGCCTTGGGGGATGGCTGGCCCGAGGCTGAAACTAAGCCTGGTTGGGTTTCAGCAGGGAGGCTGCAAGAGATTAAAGTTGGGGGAGGAAAAAGCAAAAGAAATGAAAAGGAAGCAAACCGCAGCAGTGAGCAAGGCGGGGCCAGGGCCGTCTGGAGGCACTGACTGGGCAGGCCGCCCGCCACAGCCAGCGGCAGCCCAACAATCCCGGGATTCTTTCCCGGGCCTGAGCTCTCCCGGCAGCCCTCTGAATGGGCCTCTTTGGAGGTGGCCGCCCCGCCCCCTGCACGACTCCCTCGGGACAGGCCGGAACACACAGCCCTGCCTGGGTGGGTGGGGGACGCCACCGCTGGGACAGGGACTAAGGACTCTGCTCACCACATAGGGCTGCTGGGGACACAGCCCAAGGAGTTCCCTCTGTCTGGCCCACATCCTCCCAAGCCCTTCCATGGACTGACCAGAGTCCTGGGTGCCAGGTAAGCTGTACATTGGGACTTGTCGCTTCTTCCTGCTCAGTCCCCGCGTCCCTGGTGTCTTCTGTGCTCCTGGCGCCTCTGGCCCGGATCCGGTTGCGCTTGCTGAAACTTGATCTTCTGGGCTCCAGGGGAGGGGACCGGGTGGAGGGGGACGAGGCAGAGGGGTCGGCAGCAGAGGGGCAGGCGATGCCCGGCTCGCGGATGTAGGGCTGTGTCCCGGGCCTGGTGGAGCGGTGATAGAGAGACCCCAGGCCCGACAGCGTGGCAGGTGGGAAGAGAAGGGCCCTCTTAGCAGGGGGCAGGGGTCCGCGAGGCAGGGGGCACTGGGGCAGGGTCGTGGGCAAAAAGCCCTCTCTGCCTGACCTCGGTTGGCAACCCCGACTGTCTGGCAGATGGTGGAGTACAAACGGGCCACGCTTCGGGATGAAGACGCAACCCAGACCCCCGTAGAGGGCGGGGCCTCCCCGGACGCCATGGAGGTGGGCAAGGGGGCTTCCCCTTTCTCACCAGGCCCCAGCCCTGGCATGATGCCTGGCACACCCAGCAGCTCTGGGCTGTTCTGGAGGGTCACCTGCCCCCACCTCCGCTCCATCTCTGGCCTCTGCTCTAGGACTATGGTGAGGCGATGCTAAGCCATGACGTTGCACAAAACAGACTCAGGGCTCAACTCACCCGCTGGCCTCATTGCCCCCGGGCCCAAAGTTAACCCTGTGACTCTGAAAACTGCCTGTGGCTTCACCCTCTGGTGATCTTGGACCTCTGCCCTGCAGCTCAGTTGCTCTTTGTCCCCCTGTGTTCCCCAGGTGGGATTCCAGAAGGGGACAAGACAGCTGTTAGGCTCACGCACGCAGCTGGAGCTGGTCTTGGCAGGTGTCTCTCTACTGCTGGCTGCACTGCTTCTGGGCTGCCTTGTGGCCCTGGGGGTCCAGTACCACAGAGGTAGGTGGGCCCACACTCTTCATCAGCATTCATAACTAGGGGTTCTGGAGGCCAAAGGGCCTCTAAGATTTTCACTTGTGGAGGCCAAGCCTTCCCTGAAAAAAAGCCCTGGCTTTGCTTTCTCTTCTCAACCTTCCTGCTGTCATGGCCCTTGCAAAGAGTTTGCCTCTTCCAGACAGACAGACTGACAGTCTCCTACCCTCCCGCCATGCCCCCTACCACAGACCCATCCCACAGCACCTGCCTTACAGAGGCCTGCATTCGAGTGGCTGGAAAAATCCTGGAGTCCCTGGACCGAGGGGTGAGCCCCTGTGAGGACTTTTACCAGTTCTCCTGTGGGGGCTGGATTCGGAGGAATCCCCTGCCCGATGGGCGTTCTCGCTGGAACACCTTCAACAGCCTCTGGGACCAAAACCAGGCCATACTGAAGCACCTGCTTGGTGAGTGGGGCTGTTAGGGAGGCCTTGGGCCACCTATGTGCCTTGTGCCTAGCACAGGGCCTGACACTTAGCAGATAGTCAATGTCCATGAATGAGGAAGTGGATGGCTCTGTGAACACTCCAGAGGGTGGGGAGGTAGAGAGCAGGGGACTCTTGAGAAGTGGGGATGGGTTTGACGGGGGCAGAACTCTGGGTATAATGGAGGACCGCTTCTCTGCACCCTGTTTGGAGCACTGTCATGGTGTGGTAGACACCAGGGAGCCTGTACTGCTTAGATATCCTAGGGTCTCCATGGACAGGGAGAGGAAGCCACGGCTTGCTGTTTCAGACACTCTTCCTGGGTCTGCGTTAGGAGGACTGCTCATTGACAAGGCAAGGAGAGGAACCGAGCAAGGGCCAGGGACTCCCTCTCAGCAGTTAACGTAATTGCCACCTGGATCCTATGTTCTGCCCCACAGAAAACACCACCTTCAACTCTAGCAGTGAAGCTGAGCGGAAGACACAGCGCTTCTACCTATCTTGCCTACAGGTGGAGCGCATTGAGGAGCTGGGAGCCCAGCCACTGAGAGACCTCATTGACAAGGTGGGGCCACTGAGCCGGCTGAGGGCAGGGGAGCAGGAGGGGCCTTGAGAGAGGAGATGGCCCAGGAACACTTTGGGAGCTCCTGTGCTAATCATTCCACTTATGGTCTCTACACAGATTGGTGGTTGGAACATTACAGGGCCCTGGGACCAGGATAACTTTATGGAGGTGTTGAAGGCAGTAGCAGGGACCTACAGGGCCACCCCATTCTTCACCGTCTACATCAGTGCCGACTCTAAGAGTTCCAACAGCAATGTTATCCAGGTGATGAGCTGGGAAAGGGTGAGGAGAGACTTAGGGACCCTTTGCTGAGCCCAGACTTCCCTCTCCTGTGACAGGCAGGCTGGGCTGACCCCCGGCCTCCACCCCAACCCCTGCTGGGGAATTCAGGTTCCCATGGTGGGGAAAACGAGGGGCTCACCTCCTTTCCTTGCCGTTGCAGGTGGACCAGTCTGGGCTCTTTCTGCCCTCTCGGGATTACTACTTAAACAGAACTGCCAATGAGAAAGTAAGGAACATCTTCCGAATCCCCATCCCTACCCCTTGCTGAGCTGGGCTGATCCCTGTTGACTTTTCCCTTTGCCAAGGGTCAGAGCAGGGAAGGTGAGCCTATCCTGTCACCTAGTGAACCAACTGCCCCTCCTTTCTTCCTTCTTTTCTTCCTCCCTTCCTCCCTTTCTTCCCCTTTTCCTTCCTTCCTTTCTCTTATTCTTCTAGTAGGTTTCATAGACACCTACTGTGTGCCAGGTCCAGTGGGGGAATTCTGAGATATAAGTTTCCAAGCCATTGTCACAGGAAGCGTTCAGTGTCAATGGGTTCATGAACCTAGATGGCTGAGAACAAAGCTCACAAGAGGGTCCTGAGGATTCAGGAGAGACTTAGGGAGCCAGCGAAGTCTTCCTGAAGAGATTGCATTTGATCCAGGCCCTGTAGAATACGTGGGAGTGCATGAGGGCATGCTGGGTAGAAAGAAGTTTAGACCAGGTGCGGTGGCTGACGTCTGTAGTCCCAGCACTTTGGGAGGCCAAGGTGGGTGGATCACCTGAGGTCAGGAGTTCGAGACCAACCTGACCAACAAGGTGAAACCCCGTCTCTACTAAATATATAAAAATTAGCCAG